>NC_090327.1:68704682-69008867 GCF_035084215.1 Heptranchias perlo
CTCAGCAACTACAGCCTTATGGGGTAGAGAATTCCAAAGATTCACGTCCCTCTGAGTGAAGAAATTCCTTCTCATCTCAATCTTAAATGGCCGACCCCTTATCCTGAGACGGCTCCCTCGTTCTAGACTCTTTAGCAAGGTGAAACAACCTTTCAGTATCTACCCTGTCAAGCCCCTTCAGAATCTTATATGAATCTCATCTTCAATGAGATCACCTCTCATTCTTCTAAACTCCGGAGAATATAGGCCCATTCTACTCAATCTCTCCTCATAGGGCAACCCTCTCATCCCAGGAATCAATCTGGTGAACCTTCGTTGCACCGCCTCCAAGGCAAGTATATCCTTCCTTAGACAAGGAGACCAAAACTGTACACAGTACTCCAGGTGTGGTCTCACCAAAGCTCTGTACAATTGTAGTAAGACTTCCTCACTCTTGTACTCCAACCCTCTTGCAATAAAGGCTAAAATGCCATTTGCCTTCCTAATTGCTTGCTGTACTTGCATGTTAACTTTCTGTGTTTCTTGTCTCAGGACACCCAAATCTCTCCGAACACCAACGTTTAATAGTTGCTCACCATTTAAAAAATATTCTGTTTTCGTATTCTTCCTACCAAAGTGAGCAACCTCACATTTCCCCACACCATACTCCATCTGCCACCTTCTTGCCCACTCACTTAACCTGTCTATATCCTTTTGCAGACTATTTGTGTCCTCCTCACAGCTTACTTTCCCATCTAGCTTTGTATCGTCAGCAAACTTGGATGCATTACATTTGGTACCTTCCTCTAAGTCATTAATATTGATTGTAAATAGCTGAGGCCCAAGCACCGATCTTTGCGACACCCCACTAGTTACAGCCTGCCAACCTGAAAAATGACCTGTTTATCCCTACTCTCTGTTTTCTGTCTGTTAACCAATCCTCTATCCATGCTAATATATTACCCCCTGTCCTATGACCTTTATCTTGCGTAACAACCTTTTAGTTTCTCTGGTACTTTTTTTTACTGATATTAATTACTTTAAGTTCCTCATTGTCATTAGCCCCTTGGTTCCCCACTGTTTCTGCTATGCTTTTAGTGTCTTCTACTGTGAAGACGGATACAAAATATTTGTTTAATATCTCTGCCATTTCTATATTCCCCATTTTGTTAAGCTCTTCCTTTTTACATACTTGTAGAAGCTCTTACAATCTGTTTTTATATTTCTTGCTAGTTTATTCTCATTCTATTTATTCCCTTTTTATCAATTTTTTGGTCATCCTTTGCTGGTTTCTAAAGCCCTCCCAATCCTCAGGCTTACTAATCTACTTCGCAACATTATAAGCCTCTTCTTTTAATCTAACACTATCCTTAAATTCTTTAGTTAGCCAGGGATGGATCACTTTTCCCATGGAGTTTTTATTTCTCAATGGAACGTATATTCATTGAGAATTTTGAAATATTTCTTTAAATGTTTGCCATTGTGTATGTACCGTCATACCTTTTAATCTAACTTCCCAATCCACCTTAGCCAACTCTGAAGCAGAAGAAAGGGGCATATAACAGATATCAGATTGATAATACAAGTGAGAACCTGGCTGAATATAGAAAGTTCAGAGGGGAAGTAAAAAAGGAAATAAGAGGGGCAAAGAGAGAGTATGAGAATATATTAGTGGCGAACATAAAGGGAATCCATTCTTCTATAGGTATATAAACAGTAAAAGAGTAATAAGAGGAGGGGTGGGGCCAAAAAGGAGATCTACGCATGGAGGCAGCGGACATGGCTGAGGTAATAAATGAGTAGTTCGCATCTGTCTTTAACAAGGAAGAAGATACTGCCAAAGTCACAGTAAAAGAGGAGGTAGTTGAACATACGAACATATGAATTAAGAGCAGGAGTAGGCCATTCGGCCCTTCAAGCCTGCTCTGCCATTTGATAAGATCATGGCTGATCAGATTGTGACCTCAACCCTACTTTCCCGTCTACCTACTATAACCTTTGACTTCATTCTCAATCAGGAATCGATCTAACTCAGCCTTAAAAATATTCAATGACCCTGCCTCCATCGCTCTCTGGGGAAGGGAGTTCCAAAGACTCACGACCCTCTGAGAGAAAAAAATTCTCCTCATCTCCGTCTTAAATGGGAGACACCTTATTTTTAAACTGTGGCCCCTAGTTCTAGTCTCTCCCACAAGGGGAAACATCCCCTCAGCATCTACCCCTTCTAGTCCCCTCAGGATCTTATATGTTTCAATAAGATCACCTCTCATTCTTCTAAACTCCAGTGTATACAGGCCCAACTTGTCAAACCTTTCCTCATAAGATAACCCCCTCATCCCAGGAATCAGTCGAGTGAACCTTCTCTGAACCGCCTCGAAAGCAATTATGTCCTTTCTTAAATAAGGAGACCAAAACTGCACACAGTATTCTAGATGTGGTCTCACCAATGCCCTGTACAACTGTAGCAAAACATCTCTACTTTTATATTCCATTCCCCTTGCAATAAATGACAACATTCCATTTGCCTTCCTAATCACTTGCTGTACCTGCATACTAACTTTTTGTGATTCATGTACTAGGACACCCAGATCCCTCTGTACTTCAGAGTTCTGCAATCTCTCTCCATTTAAATAATATACTGCTTTTCTATTCCTCCTGCCAAAGTGGACAAGTTCATATTTTCCCACATTATACTCCATCTGCCAATTTTTTCCCACTCACTTAACCTATCTATATCCTTTTGCAGACTCCTTATGTCCTCTTCACAACTTACTTTCCTTCCTACCTTTGTGTCATCAGCAAATTTAGCAACCATACATTCGGTCCCTTCATCCAAGTCATTGATATAGATTGTAAATAGTTGAGGTCCAAGCACTGATCCCTATGGCACTCCACTTGTTACATCTTGCCAACCTGAAAATGACCCATTTATGCCTACTTTGTTTCCTGTTAGCTAACCAATCCTTTATTCATGCTAATATGTTACCCCCTACACCATGAGCTCTTATTTTGTGTAGTAGCCTTTGATGTGGCACCTTGTCAAAAGCCTTCTGGAAATCCAAGTACACCACATCCACAGGATCCCCTTTATCCACGTTGCTTGTTACTTCCTCAAAGAACTCTAATAAATTAGTCAAACACGATTTCCCTTTCACAAAGCCGTGTTGACTCTGTCTGATTGCGTTGAGATTTTCTGAGTGCCCTGCTATAATCTGCTTAATAATAGATTCTAGCATTTTCCCTATGACAGATGGCCTGTAGTTTCCTGCTTTCTGTCTCCCTCCTTTCTTGAATAAAGGAGTTACATTCGCTATTTTCCAATCTGATGGGAGCCTTACTGAGATACTGGATGGGCTAAAAATTGATAAAAATGAGGTATTAGAAAAGCTAGCTGTACTTAAAGTAAAAAAAATCAACCAGTCCAGATGGGATGCACCCTAGGTTGCTGAGGGAAGTAAGGGTGGAAATTGTGGAGGTACTGGCCATAATCTTCCAAACCTCGTTAGATACAGGGGTGGTACCAGAGGACTGGAGAATTGCAAATGTTACACCCTTGTTCAAAAAAGGGTGTAAGGATAAATCCAGCAACTACAGGCCAGAAAATTTAATTGCGGTGGTGAGGAAACATTTAGAAACAATAATCTGGGACAACGTTAATAGTCACTTGGACAAGCGTGGATTAATTAAGGAAAGCCAGCACGGATTTGTTAAAGGCAAATCGTGTTTAACTAACTTGATTGAGTTTTTTGATGATGTAAGAGAGAGGGTCGATGAGGACAATGTGGTTGACGTGGTGTATATGGACTTCCAAAAGGCGTTTGATAAAGTGCCACATAACAGATTTCTCATCAAAGTTGAAGCCCATGGAATAAAAGGCAGCATGGATACTAAATTGGCTAAGTGACAGGAAACAGAGAGTAGTAGTGAACGGTTGTTTTTCGGACCGGAGGGAGGTATACAGTGGTGTTCCCCAGGACTACTGCTTTTCTTGATATATATTAATGACTTGGACTTGGGTGTACAGGGTACAAGTTCAAAATTTGTAGATGACACAAAACTTGGAAGTGTAGTGAACCTATGATGACACAAAACTTGGAAGTGTAATGAAGTGTAGTGAGGAGGATAGTGATAGACTTCAAGAGGACATAGACAGGCTGATGGAATGGGCAGACGCGTGGCATATGAAATCTAACGCAGAAAAGTGTGAAGTGATACATTTTGTTAGGAAGAATGAGGATAGGCAATATAAATTAAAGGGTAGAATTCTAAAAGGGGTGCAGGAACAGAGAGATCTGGGGGTATATGTGCACAAATCATTGAAGGTGGCAGGACAGGTTGAGAAAGTGGTTAAAAAAGCATACAGGTTCCTGGGCTTCACAAATAGAGGCACAGAGTACAAAAGCAAGGAAGTTATGTTGAACCTTTATAAAACAATGATTCGGCCACAACTGGAGTATTGTGACCATTTCGGGGCACCGCACTTTCGGAAGGATGTGAAGGCCGTAGAGAGGGTGCAGAAGAGATTTACTAGAATGGTTCCAGGAATGAAGGACTTCAGTTACATGAGAAGCTGGAGAAGCTGGGGTTGTTCTCCTTAGAGCAGAGAAGGTTGAGAGAAGAGTTTTGATAGAGGTATTCAAAATCATAAAGGGTCTAGACAGAGTGGGTAGAGAGAAACTGTTCCCATTGGCGGAAGGGTCAAGAACCAGAGGACATAGATTTAAGGTGATTGGCAATAGAACCAAAGGTGACATGAGGAAAAACTTTTTTATGCAGTGAGTGGTTAGGATCTGGAATGCAATGCCTGAGGGGTGGTGGAGGCAGATTCAATTGTGGCTTTCAAAAGGGAATTGGAGAAGTACTCGAAAGGAAGAAAACTGCTGGACTGCGGGATAGGTCAGGGGAATGGGACTAACTGGATTGTTCCTGTAGAGAGCCGGCATGGACTCGATGGGCCGAATGGCCTCCTTCATGCTGTAACCAAAGATTCTATCTCTCCCCCCTCACCCCCACCTATGTAATTGGCTTTGCTTAAGCTTCAGACTCTAGTTGCGGACTTATGTATGTCACTCTCAAACTCAATGTGAAATTCTATCATATTATGATCACTCTTCCTTAGAGGATACTTTACTATGAGATTACTAATTAACCCTGTCTCATTACACAATACAAGGTCTATATAGGCCTGATCCCTAGTTGGATTCACAACATATTGTTCTAGGAAACTGTCTTGAATGCATTCCAAGAACTTGTCCTCCAGACTACTTTTGCCAATTGTCCAGTCTATATGAAGATTAATGTCCCCCACGATTATTGCATTACCTTTGTTACAAGCTCCTATTATTTCTTAATTAATACTCTGTCCTATGGTATGGCTACTGTTAGGGGGCCCATAAACTACTCCCACCGGTGTTTTCGGCCCCATATTATTTCTTATCTCCACCCATACTGATTCTACTTCCTGATCTCGGAGCCAAGATCCTTTCTCACCACTGTCCTTAGATCATCCTTTATTATCAGGGCTACCCCCACTCCTTTTCTAGTCTGCTTGTCTTTTCAAAACGTCAAATGCCCTGGAATATTTAGTTCTCAACCTTGGTCACCTTGCAACCATGTCTCTGTAATGGCTATGAGATCAAACTCATTTATCTCTATTTGTGCCACTAATTGGTCTACCGTGTTACAAACGTTTTGTGCAATCAGATGAGGGGTGACCTGATAGAGGTCTTTAAAATTATGAAGGAGTTTGATAGATGTAGGGATGATGTTTCCACTTGTAGGGGAGTCCAAAATTAGGGGCCATAAATATAAGACAGTCACTAATAAATCCAATAACGAATTCAGGAGAAACTTCTTTACTCAGAGAGTGGTTAGAATGTGGAACTTGCGACCACATGGAGTAGTTGAGGCAAAGATGCAGAAAAGATTTATTAGAATGATTCCAGGGATGAGGGACTTTAGTTACATGGATAGACTGGAGAAGCTGGGGTTGTTCTCCATGGAACAGAGAAGGCTGAGAGGAGATTTGATAGAGGTGTTCAAAATCATGAAGGGTCTGGACAGAATAGATAGAGAGAAATTGTTCCCATTGGCAGAAGGGTCAAAAACCATAGGACATAGATTTAAGGTGATTGGCAAAAGAACCAAAGGTGACATGAGGAAAAGCTTTTTTACGCAGCGAGTGGTTAGGATCTGCAATGCACTGCCAGGGGTGGTGTTGGAAGGCAGATTCAATTGTGGCCTTCAAAAGGGAACAGGATAAGTACTTGAAAGAAAAAAAATTGCAGGGCTATGGGTTTAGGGTGGGGGAGTGGGATTAGCTGGATTGCTCTTGCATAGAGCTGGCACGGACTCGATGGGCTGAATGGCCTCCTTCCGTGCTGCGACATTTCTATGATTCTATGAATAGCATAGGTGCATGAGGGAGAAAACAATAGTAGGATATGTCAATAGGGTGTGATAAAGTACGGTGGGAGGAGGCTCATGTGGAGGATAAACACCGGCTTAGACCTGTTGGGTCAAATGGCCTATTTCTGTGCTGTAACTACTATGTAATACTATGTAACTTCTGAAAAGTAGCTAAATAAATAAAATCATAGCACAAGCATTGGTACAACAGGCCTAAAATTGTTTTAGACTTTCTTAGTCATATATGTCTCAAACTTTTTATGTAACTTTCAATTTGTCGGTTCTTAGTTCCATGATTATAGAACATCAGGAACATATACAGGTATCAGAATTATGTGATAAACATCACCTTTTGAGCATTAAATAATATATTGAGAAAAATGCAGTTCATGTTGGTTTACAGTTGTTAGTAAGTTTGAAAACCCAAATTCTTTTGTGGGAAAAAAACAATACTTTTGATATGTAAAATAAAGAGTTTGGAAATATTTGGAAAAGAATGTGTAAATAAATACTAGAAACTTTTCATAACTTTTCTGCAAAGAAGAAATCCAGATCTGGGTTTCTTTTTTATTATTACTGAAGAAACTAAATCAAAATAGTAAGCATAATCACACAAATTGAGACTGGTTGTGCCTGCAAAGTTAAATGGCACCCAAAATATTTTTCAATGCTTACAAAATTACTTACAAACACCTCTATTTATTATTTCATAAATAGGCGCAACAGTTTCCATTAAAAAAGATTAAATATAGACATACAGTATGAAGAAACAATTATATATAGCCATATGTCAAGGTTATAACTTAGCTGTCTCCAATCAGTTGCTGCATCTAATAAACACCAGAGAAGCATTTGGCAGATTTTTTTTGTTTTTTTTTAAAACACAAAAGTATAGTGACATAATTACTAACCATTACACCATAGAAGATACAAAAACATCTATGTAGTACAAAATAAATGTGTTTTGCTTTTTAACACTTAAAAACTGTTCATGCTATTCTATGAGACAATTTGGGGTTGCTTAATAAAATTGTTGGAAGCAATTTTGCAAATATATAACTATGAAACCGTTTTCTTACAAATTAAACAAAAAATACTAATCTTGCCAATCTGGTCCCACTTAAATGATATAATCTCACTGGACAGAGCCAGTATAAAGTTATGTTTTAGCTAGGAAAACCTTTTATCATTTTATACTCTAAGAGAGTGCAACACAGACCCTATTTACAAACTTGCTATGAGTGCTATATCCATCAGTTTTCACTGGTTAACTATCAACAACTGATGGAAGACCTAGGATTATGTTCCTAGAATGACATAAAATTGCTAAGGCAGTTCACTACAGCAGCACTCCACAGCAAAACCAACAGTAAGCAAAATGATCCAAGTTTCCTTCAGAAATGAAGAGGGACATTTGTCCAATAATAATCTTCGATGGAAAGAAGCAAAATGATGTCTCGTAAATTGGGCAATCCCACAAGCTTAAGTGCAAGCTTAAAGATCTAAGTGCTTAGCGACTTGTTCTCTAAAAGGACACAGAACTGCCTTGATGCAATCCATGTTTGAAGACTTCCCTGCAGTCATCATAGGAAAGAATATCCTCAGGTGAGGTACAGCGCTTTATCCCTCTGCAAATTGCTGTAGAGAAGAAAAGAGAATTGTTAACTTTTGCAAGAAACAAATGAAGGTAAAAAAAATTAAAACTTAATCAGTAAATAGATGTACCACCTTGTGTTTACTTAAACTGAAGCCACCTTCATATTAATGTTAGCAGACTTATTACCAGGGAAAAGGCTAGTTGTTGCATGAATGCAGATTGAATGTTACTAATTCTTTTTAAATCACAATGCATACTGATTGGGTTGTTTCCTGGTAATCAACTGTGTATCACCATTGATAAACTTGAAAAACTTGGGCAAAAATAGGAGCTGGAGGGACCAATTTCCAGACCTGATTTCCCAATCACCCCAGAAGTGCGCCATCTGCCAACCAGTGATTTCCGAATGCGGGGGCGCCTACCTAAGACAGGAGTTAGGCATCCTAAATATCAGGGACCGAACACCTGTTTTAAGACCACAATGTCAAATTCACCATAACTAGGCGGATCATGTCAAATTTTCCAGGGCCCCAAACAGCGAGCTACATCAGGACAGCCAATTGACATCTGCAGCTCACCAGTATTATGTAGATGAGACCTGAGGCCCAATTTCCAACAAGCCTCGGGCCTTCATCTTTGGGAACATGTTACAGGTACACTGTCCACTTCATGCCGGATTTCTGCGTAAGACCAATTTCCCGGCCATTGTCTCAAAACTGCTGCAATATACAAAAGTAAACAAACAGATCACTATGACTCTTCTGCCTGGGAGTCCACCCAGGAACCATCTGATTCAACATTCTAAATGGTTTGTGTATCTCTAGGAGTTAGCCCTTTGTAAGCTAGATCTGACCTTATATTAGTAACATAATATCACTTACCGTAAAACAAATTCCTTATAGATAAAAGCCCTAAAATGTTAAAGGACCAAACTCTTCTTTCTGGATTTGGCTGTTGGAGACCCCAAAACACATGGGCAGAAAAGAAGGGTAGTCCATAACAAGGAGAGGATCACTCATTTTTATTTTTGCATTGTGGATCTCCCCTGGAGCATACATTCGAAATGGGCATTTTGCATCTGGACAGGCACACCAGTCACATTATAGGGAGGCCTACTAATTTGTATTTAAAATATTGACAATAGATACATAATAAATATGCTGAAAAACACCCCCAAACACAAATGTATGTATTAATAATATTCTTTATCATATGAAGGAATCAGTAGGGTGTGATGTTTGCAGGAAGCATATCTAAGGAAATCACAGACATTCAACTCAATGTTCAAGTATCTCCAAACTAAGCTACTGAGGTAAGCCCCAATATTTCTGGAGCAGGACAGGGTGTAAGTTGCAGTTACTGCTGGATGGGGACCTAGAATGTAGGTCAGGTCCTGGCTTTGCCAGGATTCTGGCCCATCTGGACAGGACCTTTAAATTCCAGTCGGGAAGGGCTGTGGGCAGATCTTCTGCGATACGTCAAGGGGGTACGTCTGGGGGGATTTCCCATGCTTCCCCCGGAAACGCCTCCCTTTACACCCTTGAAAGGTTTCAGCGGAGAACACACCAGTTGAGATCTGGTGTAACTCTCTTTTGAGACCTTCTAAAGGCTGCATACTTTCACTCGAGTAAGGCAATCGATTTTGAAGGGGATGGGTTACCTTCCCTAGTTAGTGGCTTTAATGGGAACCAAAGATAATTACTTTTTTTTCTTCAGCCCATTTGGACCTCTTGAGGACCCTGCTCTGCCGTACAAGGTCAAATATGCTTGAACCAGGGTAGCCACCTCGTAAGCACCCTTGCAGGCACTGGTGGCCTGTCCTACCTATGCAAATGACCAGAATTTGGGACAGGGTCACTGGCTCCACTCCACCGATTTATGCTCGTGGAGCGCGCCCCCAGCAATTTCCACGCTGTAGAGTTTGTGTGCCTGATATGGAAAGTACACTTTCTCCCCTTGACAACACACCCACTTAACTAACTCTAGAGAGCTTAAGCACAAGACGGCAGCACCAAGGCTTAGGGACTCCAAGAGTACACAGGAATACTGCTGAAGCTTAAAAATTAGCCTAAAAATTAGAGCCAGGACTTTCAGGAGTGAAGTTAGGGAAACACTTCTATATGCAAAGGGTGGTAGCAGTTTGGAATTCTCTTATGCAAACGGCAGTTGATGCTAGCTCAATTGTTCATTTTAAATCTGAGTTTGATAGATTTTTGTTAACCAAACAGTTGGTTTAACATCTCATCCAAAAAGACAGCACTTCTCACAAAGCAGTGTTCCCTCAGTGCTGAAGCATCCGATGATTATATGCACAAATGGAGCTGGAACCCATAATCTTCTGACTCAGAGAGGAGAGTGTTACCACTGAGTCAATCTGACATTATCTCAAACTCTATCCCATCCCTATCACTAAAACTCCCACCACTCTTTATTTGAAACCCTCTAATCTGGAACATCGTACTGAGATCACGTTTGTCAAAGTCACAAACATCCTGAGTGGCTGCAACTGTGGCTTTCCATTTCTTAACCTGTTTTGCCTCTCAAATGACTTCAACACCGATGATCATTCCATCATCCTCCAACTTGCCTAATTTTCAGCTCATCTGAATTACAACAACCCAGATAATGCAGCTCTGATGAAGTGTCATTGACCTGAAACTTTAACTCTGTTTCTCTCTCTACTGATGTTGCCTGACCTGCTGAGTGCTTCCAGTATTTTCTGTTTTTATTTCAGATAATGCAGCACTCCCTAAGTCCTGTACTGGAGTATCAGCCTAGTTTATGGGCTCAAGTTCTAAAATAGTCTTGAACGCACAACCTACTGGGAGTAAGAAAAAAAATTCCTTCCGGCTCATGCTATCCTTTGGGTCAATTTTTAGTACTCAGTTCATAGTCATCGTCCTCCTGTCATCTCTCTTGATTGATTTTAGGCAGAGTACCATCCTTGATAGTTGAATGGTACTGTGCCACCATCCAGATAGCACAGGCTTTAAAATGCTGACTTAAAATTAACAGTCACGTTCTCAGTTTAAGATTAGTGGGGGCAGATTCCTGTTCTTTATGTGGCTGGGATAAGGACATATCTTCCGGAGGGTTAGGCCAAATTACTAACAGTTCCAGTGGCTAACAAATCTGCATCAAAACCATCCTGATCATGAACTTCCTAACCTTAACAATAACCGTACAACAGATGAAATAATATAAATAGAAAATAAATCTTCCCAGCTGTACGACCGACTAACCATCTAGTACCTGGTGGTTAGGTCTTCTGGTGTCACAGCAAAACAGCAATCAAAAGCTTTGCTAGAGACAAGTAAGTCTATTTGTGAATTCTTTAACATTGCTGAAAAATTCTTAGAGCAATTTCATTGTGCAGTGTCCATGAGGTTGAAACTTGCCTTGTCCTAAGCAGGTCTGCAAACTGACTTTCGAATTCATCCACATGCTGTCAATCCATGAGGTCCTGCATTTCTATTTCCACAACAATATCCTATTTAGTGCTTCTTTGGGACTTACCCACTGTGCTTCTGCCTGTCATTATTAAAACTGACTGCTCATAATGCTAAAGCTAGAAGAATGTAAGTGCCTACCATACTGCTTGCCATTCAAAGCTATTAATGCATCAAGTAATTATGTAACAAAATGCCTTGGGTCCATTTGTAAATGTAGTGTGCACTACAACAAACAGAAAGAAAGTTATAAATTGAGTTGTAATAAAATATTCAGTTATGAGATCCCTAGTCTCCCACAATTGACTGGTTCTGCTGATTCACTAATGTTTTTGCCTGTGAGTGTTTTGAGTTGCAAGTGTTTCACAAATCAGGAACAGTGAAGGGATATTCAAAATGCAACTAGATGGTCTAATGGATTCGTTAGATTATTAGGGAGATGGGTTTCTGCGGGCCAAATGGCCTTTTCTAATCCTCGACTTTTATGTTCTTACAAGTGTCAGGTTTCTGAAATCGGGTCTTTGTTCCAACTGCTGTTTGATCTGGAGTTGGTCATTGAGGTTCTGGAATCTTCATTGCTTTATCTGGTTTCTGATGAATGAACATGATTTCTCAGGAAAATTATAGCTGATTAATACAGCCTCATTAAGAAAAGTCCCACAATTCCATTGGTGGCTTGCTAATGATGGAGAACAAAACAAAAAGCCCTTTTTCATTACGAGCAAAATTTCAGGACCTAGTTTCAAAACAGTTATTTATAATCAATTGGTAGCCTTTCCACTGTCTGGGAGTTAATGAGCAGACAAACATACAGTCCTAGATAGGATAGCATAAGGGAATTATCCAAAGGGCAGGTTAGACACTGATATCACTGCTATTCTCTGATGCCTATAGTTACAGTCAAGCTATCTGGATAACATTTTTCAAGTAAGATATGGTACTCTCACAAGTTGAACTTTGTGATGTTATCTCATTTGGTGTTGACCTCATGATGTCCTTTGTGTCCCATCGAATCAAAGCTACACGCTTTATCTGGAAACACCAGGCTGCTAGAATCTTGTTGAGGTGGTCTACTGATGATCGCTCATTTGAGCTCACTGACTAGAGAGCTATTTGTACAAGTTATCAGGAACATGGCACCTTTTTGTCAACTCTGTGGATATGTCAGTTTTCCGGAGATTTCATATGACTGAACATATTGGCATAAATAGCATACCCATATTCTGTCTAGGATCTACAGTATCTAAGTAAGAAAGCATGGAATTGAAACAAGAAAAGGTCTATCAAGCACCAGTCCTTTCACACACGATGTAGAATTTATCCTATCATGGGCCCACCTACTTAATCTCCCATTAGAAGTTCTACATAAATACTCCTTGATCCCTAAAAGTAACCATTCAAAATTCTAGACTATCCTTCTTCACATCTTCAGTCTTCAATCCTGCCTTCCACTGATACCCCCTACCCAGCTCCAGCAGCACAGAAACCAGCATATCCAATTATATGTTATTATACAATTTTTCTTATAATTTTCCATTTCATTAAAATCTAGGGCGCTGAAATTCTGTGGGGATTTGGCTGGACTTCCACTGGAGACTGGTGGAACCCCTGTGGAATCTCAGCCCCCAGGTATTTATCAAGTATTTTTTGAAAAAGTAAATTGATACAGCATCATTTGTTGTTGCTGAGAGTCTGTTCCACATTTTCATTATCCTGCAAGGGGAGAAAATTCTAATCTCTAGTCTTTCTTGATGTTTGTTAATGCTAAACCTGTCACCTCTTGTTCTTTCTCACATTCTGTTAAATAAACTGCATGCATCTACATTATCTAGGCCTCTCGTCATTTTGAAGGCTTGGATCATATAGAATCATAGAAAGGTTACAGCACGGAAGGAGGCCATTCGGCCCATCGAGTCCATCCCGTCTCTATGCAAGAGCAATCCAGCTAGTCTCACTCCCCTACCTTATCCCCGTAGCCCTGCAAATTTTTTCCCTTCAAGTACTTATCTAGTTCCCTTTTGAAAGCCACGACTGAATCTGCCTCCACCACCTCCCCTGGTAGTGCATTCCAGATCCTAACCACTCACTGCATAAAAAAGTTTCTCCTCATGTCACCTTTGGTTCTTTTGTCAATCACCTTAAATCTATGTCCTCTGGTTCTTGACCCTTCTGCCAATGGGAACAGTTTCTCTCTATCTACTCTGTCTAAACCCTTCTGATTTTGAATACCTCTATCAAATCTCCTAGCAACCTTCTCTGTTCCAAGGATAACAATCCCAGCTTCTCCAGTCTATCCACTTAACTAAAGCCCCTCATCCCTGGAATCATTCTAGTAAATCTTTTCTGAAACCTCTTTAAGGCCTTCACATCTTTCCTAAAGTGCAGTGCCCAGAACTGGACACAATACTCCAGCTGTGGTTGAACCAGTGTTTTATAAAGGTTCATTAAGACTTCCTTGCTTTTGTACTCTATGCCTCTATTTATAAAGTCCAGGATCCCGTATGCTTTTTTCACCGCTTTCTCAACCTGCCCTGCCACCTTCAACGATTTGTGCACATACACAGATCTCTCTGTTCCTGTACCCCTTTTAGAATTGTGCCCCCTAGTTTATATTGCCTCTCCTCGTGCTTCCTACCGAAATGTATCACTTTGCATTTTTCTGCGTTAAATTTCATCTGCCATGCGTCTGCCCATTCCACCAGCCTGTCTGTATCCTCTTGAAGTCTATCACTATCTTCCTCACTGTTCACTACCTTTCCAAGTATTGTGTCATCTGCAAATTTTGAAATTGTGCCCTGTACACCCAAGTCCAATTCATTAATATATATCTAGAAAAGCAGTGGTCCTAGTACCAATCACTGGGGAATACCACTGTACACCTCCCTCCAATCCGAAAAACAACCCATTGTTTCCTGTCATTCAGCCAATTTCGTATCCATGCTGCTACTGCCTCCTTTATTCCATGGGCTTCAATCTTGATGGCAAGACTATTATGCGGCACTTTATCAAACGCCTTTTGAAAGTCCATATACACCACATAAACCGCATTGCCCTCATCGATCCTCTCTCTGTTACCTCATCAAAAAACTCTATCAAGTTAGTTAAACACAATTTACCTTTAACAAATCCGTGCTGGCTTTCCCTAATCAATTCGCACTTGAAGTGACTGCTAATTCTGTCCCGGATTATCATTTCTAAAAGTTTTCCCACCACCGAGGTTAAACTGACTGGCCTGCAGTTGCTGGGTTTATCCATACACCCTTTTTTGAACAAGGGTGTAACATTTGTAATTCTCCAGTCCTCTGGCACCACCCCCCCGTATCTAAGGATATTTGAAAGATTATGGCCGCAATTTACACCCTTGCTTCCCTCAGCAACCTAGGATTGGTTTATTATATTCGTTCATGGGATGTGGGCGTGGCTGAATAGGCCAGCATTTATTGCCCATCCCTAACTGCCCTTGAGAAGGTGGTGGTGAGCCACCTTCTTGAACTATTGCACTCCGTGTGGTGAAGTTTCTCTCACAGTGCTGTTAGGTAGGGAGTTCCAGGATTTTGACCCAGCGACGATCCGGACCAGGTGAGTTATTTACTTTAAGTACCGCTAGCCTGTCTAGTACCTCCTCTTTATCCGTCTCAGTCTTCTTTTCTCCAGTGCAAAGAAGTTCAGCCAAGTATGTCTTCCCTTACAACCTAGAGTCCAGGCTCATGGAAACATCTTTTTCATTTTTCTCTGAACCATCTCCAACGCATTCATGTTTGTTTTTAAGCAAAGGATGTCCAAACTTGCACACAATATTCCTGATTTCTAAGGGGAATTTTCTTCTTATTGTGCTTGGCCGTAAAAGGTCATCTGGATGAGCATATAGAGGAAAATCGGGCAGGGAAGTTAGTAGATGTGTAATGGAGCCTGCCCAAAATGTGCAATGCCCAGGTTATTTTTATTGCCCAAGCACAATAAGTGCCCTGTACAAAGTTAAAATATCCTGTCCAATGCAAACTAGTAGTTTGTTCAGTCTTATTTATGATAGCTTCACATTGACTGGAAAATTTCAATGAATGATCAATACATTATCAAATTTTTTTCCACCTTTGCTTATGGATTGTGTACATGCTTCCTGTTTCAATATGCATTAACCTTACATTTATTTACATTGAAATCCAACTGATGGAGGAAAGGTCATTGATGAAGCAGCTGAAGATGGTTGGGCCTAGGACACTGCCCTGAGGAACTCCTGCAACAATGTCCTGAGACAGAGATGATTGGCCTCCAACAACCACGACTATCTTCTTTTGTGCAAGGTATGACTCCAGCCACTGGAGAGTTTTTCCCCTGATTCCCAATAAGCTCTTCTGCTGTTCTCTTTCTGAATCGATTTGTGTGCTTTTCGTTCATTCATATATGCCGACCAGCCAAACAGTTTGGTGTAATCCACAAATGTTATAATATTAGAAGCACTCTCCTCCAAAACACAAGATAATTATGGGTGAGGGAGGCCATTCGGCCCACCTCAGCTCATCCATCCAAAATGATCATAGAGTCTCTCCACTGCCACATCCAATTGGTTCTTAAGTGATGCTAGGGTTTTTGTTTCCATCTACTGTGTCTGGGAGGCTATTCCATCTGTTGATCATTGTGTGAAGAAGGTCTTCTTACTATCAGTCCGAAATTTGCCTTTTACCAGTTTCAACCTGTGACCCCAATGTTCTATTCTCACAGCTTAATTTAAAGTAATTTACCCTTTCCATACCATTTACAATCTTGTATATCTCTACAAGATCAACTCTTACACAGATCTTTTTAATACTAAGAGCCGATGGGATAGAAATTGGACCTTGTTGGGCCCGTTTTACAGGCTTAAGATGGGCGCAAAGAGGGCCAATTTCAGGAACCAATATCCTGCCCCTGACTTCAATGGAAAAGAAAATAGGGTATGGTGTGAAACAGGCTGACAATTCACTATTGCCCATTTTGCATCACCGCCCAACACCAATTTCACCCCCAAAAACACAGGAATTTTCATTTTTCTCAGTTTGCTGGACTACCTGTAAAATGGAGAGTATAATGAATGAGGAAATATTGTTTACAATGCATCATAAAAATAACTGTGACCCTGTTCCAGTACAGCTCCAACACTGGCATCTTCCCGACAAAGTGGAAAATTGCCCAGGTATGTCCTGTCCACAAAAAGCAGGACAAATCCAATCCGGCCAATTACCACCCCATCAGTCTATTCTCAATCATCAGGAAAGTGATGGAAGGTGTCGTCGACAGTGCTATCAAGCAGCACTTACTCACCAATAACCTGCTCACCGATGCTCAGTTTGGGTTCCGCCAGGACCACTCTGCTCCAGACCTCATTACAGCCTTGGTCCAAACATAGACAAAAGAACTGAATTCCAGAGGTGAGGTGAGAGTGACTGCCCTTGACATCAAGGCAGCATTTGACAGAGTGTGGCATCAAGGAGCCCTCGTAAAATTGAAGTCAATGGGAATCAGGGGGAAAATCTTCAGTGGCTGGAGTCATACCTAGCACAAAGGAAGATGGTAGTGGTTGTCGGAGACCAATCATCTCAGCCCCAGGACATCGTTGCAGGAGTTCGTCAGGGTAGTGTCCTAGGCCCAACCATCTTCAGCTGCTTCATCAATGACCTTCCCTCCATCATAAGGTCAGAAATTGGGATGTTCGCTGATGATTGCACAGTGTTCAGTTCCATTCGCAACCCCGCAGATAATGAAGCAGTCCGTGCCCGGATGCAGCAAGACCTGGACAACATCCAGGCTTGGGCTGATAAGTGGCAAGTAACATTCACGCCAGACAAGTGCCAGGCAATGACCATCTCCAATAAGAGAGTTTAACCACCTCCCCTTGGCATTCAATGGCATTACCATCGCCGAATCCCCCACCAACATCCTGGGGGTCACCATTGACCAGAAACTTAACTGGACCGGCCATATAAATACTGTGGCTACAAGAGCAGGTCAGAGGCTGGGTATTCTGCGGCAAGTAACTCACTTCCTGACACTCCAAAGCCTTTCCATCATCTACAAGGTACAAATCAGAAGTGTGATGGAATACTCTCCACTTGCCTGGATGAGTGCAACTCCAACAACACTGAAGAAGCTCCACACCATCCACGACAAAGCAGCCTGCTTGATTGGCATCCCATCCACCACCCTAAACATTCACTCCCTCCACCACCAGCGCACCGTGGCTGCAGTGTGTACCATCAACAAGAAGCACTGCAGCAACTCGCCAAGGCTTCTTCGACAGCACCTCCCAAACCTGCGACGTCTACCACCTAGAAGGTCAAGGGCAGCAGGCACATGGGATCAACACCACCTGCACGTTTTCCCCTCCAAATCACACACCATCCTGACTTGGAAATATATCGCCTTCCTACCTGGGTCAAAATCCTGGAACTCCCTACCTAACAGCACTATGGGAGAACCTTCACCACACGGACTGCAGCGGTTCAAGAAGGCGGCTCACCACCACCTTCTCAAGGGCAATTAGGGATGGGCAATAAATGGTGGCTTTGCCAGCGACGCCCACATTCCATGAATGAATAAAAAAAAAGTATGAATTATAGACATGCATGCTTTTTTTTTCTGCTTAGGGCTTATAGGTGGACATGCCGTGAGCTAGCACAAGAAGCCATAACTCACCTCTAGCTATCCATATGCATGTGTCTACCTACATGTGTATATGTCAACCTCCTATGGCTTTGCACAGAGGGTCAAGACCAAGTCATCTTCAGATGAAGCAGGCTTAGAAGACAAGGGATAATTGGACTAGGGTGTGGAGATGTAATTCAGTACGCATTTTAAAGTTATATGCTGGCAATTTCCTCGGGGTTTCTCCCAATCGACTGCCATAACTTTGGCGGAAGATCGACATAAACCCCGGACAAACCATGTAAACATTTCATTGATCTCCCGCCGAAGCTAAGGCGGCCAATCTGGAGAACCTTCAAGGAAAGTCGCAGCAATATATTTTGCCCTTATTTTTATATTTCCATTATAAAGACCTATGTTCAGATTTATAAACAAAAAGTTGACAGGAAGTGCAAGCAGACGTAATACTCACCTGCGTACACTAGAGTTGCCAACTCTGGTTGACATATTCCTGTAGGTTTCATCACATGACCTCCCGCTTTCAACTGCCCCACCCAGTCAAACAGCCTTTCTCCCATCTGCAGCATTTTTATAACCAATAAACAAGAAAACTTTATAAAATAATGTCGCTATGATTTTTCTCTTGGGTTGCTCGCTGCAGGGTCCTGGAGTTTAATCTTTAACTCCTGGAGACTCCAGGACAATCCGGGAAAGTTGGCAACTTTAGCGCACACACATCTTTTTCCATTGCATTATAAAAATATTAAGATATATCAATATTCACTCAAGCGTTTTAGAAATTATTGAATATTTAACTGTAACTATATTTTAAAATAGAAAGTCCAAAATATAACTATTCCTATATTTTACTTATTCTCTAATGGAACTAACAAATAAAATCTAAGCATGTAATCATAGCCCTTTGATCACATCTAAAACTTGAAGCTGCGGTTCCTGCTTTATGTGCAACTACTGACCACTAACCCATTATTGCAGTAGTCATTCCAGTCAACACTCTGTGGTGGGGGATTTCGGCAAACTGAACGAACACAGTCCATTGTTGGAGTAGCAACAGGTGCAGCTGTAGATGTTGAGTTGATTATGTTCTGAAACTCAGACTGTAAGAACCCCTGAAGCAGAAAACAAGGATTTTCAGGGTTGTCAATCATGAAACAATGAAAAAAATAAAATGAAAAGTGAATTCACTGAGATTTTTTTTGTTCTAAAGCTTCCTGTTGACAAATAATCATTCTGGTTGGGACAGGGGGAGGGGGCAGAGAAACAAAACGATCAATTTTAGGTTTTGACTAACAATGTATTTACTATACCAGGAGAATACATGGATCATTGAATGAATGTTGATCTTTGAAGCTTCAAATGCCTGCTATTTTCATTCTGTAATTACTTTTTAAGCACCATTAATGTCAGATGTTATCCTAACAAAAACATATTGGTTTATTGTATTTGCTATTCTGCACCATTCCCTTGTCCCTAGCTACTGAGAAAATATTTGATAGCATTCACAAGCAATTCATTCACTTTAGTCAAGGTAAACATTTAAAAACTCTAATTTAGCACTGAAGGCAAGAAAATATTTAACAAATGATTGTTATCAGTACAACAGTTGCGATAAATAAACCAGCTAGCAGCTTACATTAATGATAGTCAATATTTTTCTGGTTGTTAAGCTGTGGCCTTTAAGAATCGATACACTGATTATATCACATGGGTAGTTTGCTTATACCCTATATGGATCTCAGATAAATATACAATGCACAACACAAAAGTTCACTGGTACCATTGCAAAAATCAAGATTTCATGTTAGAAAATGGGTGCCTCCCTGATTCCATAACATATTCTGGTATCAGCGGCATTTATATATTCCAGGCAGGAGCCCACATCATTATAGGTGCCAATGAGCCACCTGTCTCAAGTGTGGTGGTGGTGGGGGGGGGGGAAGGATTTGACTGCAGTGCCTTGCTGCATCACTGTCTGCAGCCCAGACCTAACAGATTCAAAAATATATTTGAGTGTTGCTGCTTTCCAATTAAGCCACTTTTCCAAAGCAACTGATTGCTTTGCCCCCATTTCAATTACAATTTCTGATGGATAACTATAACTGGATAACTCAGAACTGGACACAATACTCCAGTTGTGCCAAAGGCAACATGAGGAAGAACTTTTTTACACAGCTAGTGGTTAAGATCCGGTATGCAATACCTGAGGGGGTGGTGGAGGCAGATTCAATCGCGGCTTTCAAAAGGGAATTGGATAAGTACGTGAAAGGAAAAAATTTGCTGGGCTACGGGAAAAGGGAGGGGGAGTTGGACTAGCTGGATTGCTCTTGCAGACAGCCGGCATGGGCTCGATGGGCCAAATGGCCTCCTTCCGTGCTGTAACCATTCTATGATTCTATAACCAGGTTCTGACCCACATTTCTCCCCTGCCTGTCCAGTTAACATCACTTTTCCACCCCCAGGCCACTGGAAATTTGGGGCTAATGTTTCCATTTTTTAATCCTCTTACTGTTCACTTCCTTACGCTACTTTTCTTTCTGTCAAAATGATCACTGCTTTGTGATTCATTTGGTCAGGTGTAAAGGGAGGAGGATGCGTGGATGTATTCCCAATGATGTGCCTAAATAAATACTAATGAAACTTAACGGAATTGTTCTAGTAAGCAGATCTTCTCTCAAGTATTTAGGTAACAGGTTGGGGCAATGCAATTAATCTATTCCAATGTGTCCTAAATCTTTAATATCAACATTGCATTGCACTTGCCAATGTAATACTGGCAGCATTTGTGAAGTGGTGTGAAGTGAGAGTGTAGCATCACTGTTATGGAGTCGTGGCAGAATTATGCCTAAGTATGCTCAAATAAATGCCGAGTGTGCAATTTAGTGACATTATTCTACCACTACCAGACTGCCTTTTTCTCAAGAGAAAAGCCCATCCGTTGACTAACATGGAAACAACTAAACAAATATAGATACTATAGTGCAGCAACTCCGTGCCCAACGCATATGGCATAAATTGATAAGATGCAGGTTCATGTGGATGAATTCACATGTGATGAATTCCTGATTTCAGCAGGTACAAGATACTTCCTGACAAGGAGCAAAATAAGGCAAGTCAGAGTGTGAGCTGTTTTGAGCTGCCTTCTCAGACTTTCTGGTGCTGGATACAGAGCAGATAGGCAGAGGCCTGGGTGCAGGCTGATTGCATCCCACTATAACATAAATGGTACGTTAGGTAGGGGATCTAAAGAAGGGGAAAAATTAACCGATGAAAGCAAAGGCTTGGGAAACCTTTGCTTTTATCTAAATTCCATAGCATTTCTGGTGCAATATTCAACAATCCTACAAATAAAAATAGCTGTTAATCACTAACATCTAAAATCAATAGTTATAGTCATCTCAAGTTAACAAAAATCAAAATAGAACATTTGTATTGGGAGTTTATGTTACTTGAACATTTATGCATCTGTTCTGTAAAGCACAAGTAGGTCAATAAACAACTCGAGTTGAGTCAAGTTTTGAGAGAGAAGAAAGGATGAGGTGGAGTGCTTATTGTTTTTTCTAGCTGTCATTACTATTTTAATCTTGATAAATATAAATGCAATGGTAATTAATCTCTGGAACATACATTTGGATCGGGCTGAAAGAGCAGGCAGCAGGTGGCTGGGTATTTTATTTAACTCTATCTATTCATGTATTGTTCTCCAAACTCCTCTCCTTCATTCACTCACAAAGGCACCATCTGCTTCTCCTTTATCTTCATGAGTCTCAACTAACCAAAATTCAGCCTATCACAGCTTTTATTGAGAGTTCACAGAAAAGAAATACCAAAAAAGGCTAAAAATAACAATTCCAGAGAAAGCAGAACAGTAATGAAAATAAAAAAGACATTCATCATTCTGCACAGAAATACTGGATATTCAGAAAAACAACAATAAATTGTAAAATTATATATTTTTTCAAATCAAACATTACATTTGCTAGAGGAAAAAAAATTCCAATTATTTTCATATGAAACTTAATGTTTTCTCATAAGTATCTATTGGACCTGTTTGATCCAGACAATTTTATTTGTTATGCTTTCATATTAGCTTTTTGTTGTTTTGACAAACATCTTCTGTTTTTTTTCTAGTTTCAAGAAACATTTGCATTAATAAACCCAGAATACATTTTTTATATTTATCAGTTTTTGTCTTGAAACCTCAAAAGATTAAAATTATGTATTTGAATTTGGTCACATTTCCCCTTCTCCTAGGATAAGCTTAC
Organism: Heptranchias perlo; assembly: GCF_035084215.1. Classification (NCBI taxonomy): domain Eukaryota; kingdom Metazoa; phylum Chordata; class Chondrichthyes; order Hexanchiformes; family Hexanchidae; genus Heptranchias; species Heptranchias perlo. The sequence goes on from NC_090327.1 coordinate 68,727,017, forward strand.
AAATGAAATTGATTTCAGACTAAGAGAGCTGAAGTAGAATGCTGTGCCAAGTAAACAGCAGTGTCTGCTCTCTATCAGTCATTCATGAAGTCTGATGAAAGATAAATTGAGCTTAAAAATTAATGCAAAGAAGTCTAATTACACAATACTGGACATTTTACAGTTTGATCCTGCAGCAACAATTACCAGCTGTTTTTCTGTGATTGGTGGCATCCATGCCTAGAATTTTAAATTTCATTTTCATGTGCTAGACTAGAATCAAAAGGGGGGCCCGATAGAGATTAATTTGGTGTCAGAGGGGACATTTGCTCTGTAATTAGATTTTTGAGTCCTAGCAATTTGCTCTGCTGCTGTGCTAAGTCTTATGAAGCCTGCAGCAAAACAGAACACTGATCTTCATCTCTGCACTTTACTGTGAACTAATTTCATTTCCTGCCTATCTGAAGAGGTGTTTTCATCAGGCATCAGAGTTTTTGTCTTCGTGGCTGATTTATTCATCAATCTCAATGTGATTTTGGTTTTTTTTACAACCTTGAAATTACATCCAAATCCACAAACATCTGTTTATTACATGAGAAAATTGAAAATCTGTCTTTGTAATATCATACAAAGATTTTTCCACAAGGTTATACAACAAGTCGACAGATATTAATGATTTCATTTTTGGAGCTTCTTTTCCTTGCAGTGAACAGAATAACAAGGAGGATTGGTTTATCTGAACAAATATTCCAGCCGTGTGATTTTAGAGTTTTTGGATCTGGAGTATTCTCAAGCTTAAACCCCTCCAACACTTTTATATGTAATTCATGATTTAGCCAGTACTTTTTAATAATGATATATAATATATGATCCCTAACGTAACTGCCCCATATTAAATATTTTGCATCATGTTACATTGAGCATATTGAGCAACACAAAGCTGTAAAACATGCTTTTTGTCCAGCTGTAATTATAATGATCGAAAATGACTTAGTGAAGAATAATACTGCAACAGCATTTGAAAGCCAAATTTTCCACAGAACTTTAACATTTCGAAAACTAGGATTTTTTTTTACATAAAAGTACAGCTTGTCATGTAGTACCAAGCCATAAAGACCAGAAGGCCCCGGGTTTGACTCACAGCTAGGGCTTGGGGAGTTACAATCAACCTCATCACCCCTGGGCTAGGGAAGGAAAAGAAAATTAGTCAGGGTTCCTACTCATGATTGCCATTCAGTGACTGATGCCAGAATATACATATATATGAAAGAAGCACAAAGGCAGGACTATGATGCTTTCCACAGTTAAATAGCTTACTGCATTTCACTATCTATGCTTACATATGAAGAATGGCTATTTTAGAGAGGTATTAGAAGGCTATCACCGCCCTGAAGGTCTTGTAGTGACCAAGAAAATCATACACCAAGGCAGTGACTACGTGCAACAAATCTATGTTTTCCATTGTCTCACTGTATTTACTACTTATTCCTATGGAACCTTCTTCAGCTGGGAGGATGGTATAATTTAAGCCACTGATAATGCTGTGTACCCATGTCTAGTAGGAGGTATGATTGAATCTGGCAGGCAGGTTGTCTACCATCTTTTCTCTCTTACCACTCCTTCCTGCCACTGGAATACACTACTACAATGTGGTCACCATTTAATTGTCTTCAAACTGGTGAAAATCACCCAACCAATTGTCAAGACAGCTCAGAGACTAAAACCTGCAGTTTTCCCATTAAGACTGAAGAGCTTGGTTGTTTTGAGCTATCTCATTACTCTAACATGCATCAGTACAACCTCCTATTCAATTAACACTAAATACAAAGGGCTAGAATTTGTTGTCAAAATAACGGCAAGGCTAATGGCGCTTGCCGTTATTTAGCGGTAAATGGTACAGCAACTTCAGGCGAGGAACAGATGCGCGGTTAAATGTGAATCTCCAAAAGTTGCTGCCCGAGTTGTGCTGCTCCGCTGTTAGCTTCGCGAAAACGGCATCTCGTCTTTAGCCTCCCCATTTTTTTGCCCATTAAACTCACCTCAAAAAGTAAAGTCTTGTCATTACAAGTGTAAGTACCCTTTTAACAACGTGATAAGTGTTAATGACTGCCCATCAACCTCTTTAGCACCGAAAATTTCTCACTTCTTCAGGTTTTGAATTTTTCAGGGAGATTTTAAGACTGTCAAATTTAAATTTACATTTTTTTTTCTTACTTTTCCTTTGTCGCTTTTTTCTCTCAATATAATCTTTTTTTCCTCTCTCTCTGTACCCGATTTAACATTGAATTCACCCCCTTTAATTCATCCTTCTTCTCAGTCCTTCCTGTGTTTATTCCCCAATCCTTAAATCTCATTGGTTAAGGAGATACCCTGTTACTTGCCCTGTTCACTCAGGTCCCAGGCGCCCCGTTTCCCTCACTGCGCTGTTATCAGCTCACGCTTTCAGCAACTTTGGGCAAAATTTTTTTGAGCTGAAGGGTGCAGGCATAAGTCTAACTTATGGCAGATTATGGCCCAATGTTTTTTATTTGGTTTAAGCTAGCTACTCATTTGATAAAGAGATCAGAGGGTCTGTACTTTCACTCTCTTAATGACCAAAAAAAACCTTCAACGTATGCATATATTTAAAGTAATTGTAAATAATTTATCTGGACTTGCTATTGACATGCAATACTGTACTGACCTGCTGCATTGTTGGTGAGTGCAGGGGAGGTTGAATCTGCATTGATAGCTGGTGATTTCCTATTTGCTGAGACATAACAGAAGTCTGCTGCTGGTGAAGTTGGTGCTGTTGCATGGATAGCTGGTGCAGTGGTGGGCTGATTTGAAGAGATGGAGGTGGAGAGACGGTCATATTTGCTATAGAAACAGTCACTGGCATCTGACCATTGGGCTTGGGAGCAATACTCCTAGACAGATTGGGATGCATGGCAGATACGTGAGGGTTCATACCAGGCTGTTGATGATATGCACCGGAACCAAGGTACATTGGAGAGGGGGCCTGTGAGTGACCAGAAAACACTGGCTGCTTTGAATTCATTATCTGAGAAGCCTGGGATGTCTTTGTATCAATAGGGTCATTGTAGCTCTGTAGGGAAGATCACCAAAACGGTTAACTGTTAGCTGGTTTTAATAGATTTAATTATAATAAAAGACAGCCTCGAACAATATATGATTTTCTCACATAATTATTTAGTACTTGCCATTTTCTTTCATTGACATTGATTCTCAGTATTGCATAGATAGGATAGTTTAAATAAATTGCATTAAATGTACAAGAGGCTATCTTGTAGAATTAGTTTCATGCTACACCTTTACTCTTCTCTAGCTACAGTCATAACCGAACCAAAAATAATCAGAGTGTATCAAGAATCAGTATTTATCAAACTGTACTGAATGCCTGTGTCAAAAGTTTCAACTGTTAGTTTTAATTTATTTTTTGAACCATTTTATTTTGGATAGCTTTTATTTCTCTTTGCATATATGTGATGAACTAACAACACTACAAAATCTAGGTGCTTTGCGAGTTACTGTTGGCAAAGAGTTAAAAACACCTTAAAAACATGAATAGACCAAACATGCAGAAATAAGGTAAACACAATATTTGCTACAAAGATGATAACATCAGAATGCACAAATATGTCACTATAAACTGAAAATTACGTTAAGTGCATAAGTCACATAAAGCGCTGTTTTCTCTGACTCTGAATGTGTACATAAATGAAAACACTATCTTGATACTTTCATGGAACTGAACAGCAAACAGCAGTTTATCAACCAGAATTACATGACAATTGAATAGCTCATGCAATGTAGAAGGGGGAGGGGATTTGGTGAGGGGGCTTTAGAACTCTGAAGAGCCATTTTCTTGGCCCCAGGGAATACAAAACCAGACTTCTGGATGCAGGATGGGGCGGGAGGGAGAAGGAAATTTGAAAGAACGATGCTGCATGCATTGATGATACAGGGCATTACCTTGGAAACCAGGCTGGCTCTGTAAGCTGCTAACTGTTTGAGATACTCCTTTTTGGCAGCTTCAGTCTTCTTTTTGTATACCTGTAAGACAATGTAAAGGACTATTAGCAGATGACAGCATTAGCTGGCTACAGTATAAATTCAACAAAATGATCTTTCAAGCAGTAAACCCTAATAGTGTCAAATTAGATGAGCAACACCATATTTTTTATTGAAACCTTAAACTCTAGCTGGTCAATTTATGTCATACTCTTTCCTCTTGAGTCTTCCTGTTTCCAGAAAATGTTAAAAAGAATACTGAAGTACTACTATTCCACTGGTAAGTATTGTTATCACCATCTGAATAATTTGTTGCAAGGAAATTTTACTCCTTGCTGTGATAGTTTTTCACTTGTTTGTTTTTTCATACAAAAACAATTAGCGTTAACAATTATTTTTCATTAAGTAAGTTCTTATTTGCTGAACTATTGGGATTTTAAAAAAATGTAATATGTTCTTACATAGCAGTCTCTACTCTAGTACATCAGCTGAAGAGACAGTGAGGCTGACTTTCCTGGACTTTCTTTGACCCAGCGCTGGACAGACACAGTGGGCCCGATTTTAGCAGGCCTGCGGGTTCTCGGCGGATGGGCTAGCGGGCGCGTGGGTAACGCGCCCGGTGAAATTAGTGGGTTTCCCGCGCGATCGTAGCAGGCAAACCACTATTTGGAACCACTTACCTGCTCCTCCGGGTTCCCCGCTGCTGATCTGCACGTCAGGCGGGCTGCGCATGCGCAGTAAGATCTGTCAGCTGGAGGCACTCTATTTAAAGGGGCAGTCCTCCACTGACAAATGCTGCAACCAATAGCAAAGATGACTGCATGGAGCAGCCCAGGGGGAAGGCTGCTCCCAGTTTAATGCTGCCTCACCCCAGGTATCAATACATGGGGTGAGGAGGAGGGGGAGGACAGAGATCTTCCATCCGGCAGGCGGGAGGAAGCGGCCCGCCTCCGCCACCAGGAAGGCCTGGCTCGAGGTGGCAGAGGGGGTCACCTGCGCCACCAACATATCGCCCACCTGCACACAGTGCAGTAGGCGGTCCAATGACCTCAGTAGGTCAGCCACAGTGAGTACACGTAGTCTTTCCCCTACAATCCGTCTGCCACATCACTGCCCCCACCCCACATCTCCTTCGGCACTGCCAACACTACTCTGTTACATCACCCCTCATACCCACTCAAACCCCATCCTCATCTTACCTGCACCTACTCACCTCGCCAGTACTCACCCCGCCACTACCACGCAACCCAATCCTCATACAATCTCATGGCTCTATCCCATACTCACCCTCTCGTGCATCTCTCTCACGGCCAGCCTCACTCAACCTGCCACCACCTGTGCTACAGCCACAGGGCATGTATCACATATGTGCAGTAGGCAGCGTAAGGCAAACGTGTCGTGAGCATGAAGGGGATGCACAAGGGTGTTTGAGGGTTTGTCATGGTTGTTACTTATATTGAATTTCAGAACAACTCACATCACACATTATATTGGCACCACTACTGCCATGTCTTCGTGAATCCTGTCCGGTTTGTGCAATAATGCCCGCTCCTGGGTATCACTATGAGGACCCACCACTGATGCCACCCATTGTGTCACTGCAGAGTGGGTGTAGGTGTATTTGCAGGGCTCTTCTGCGCAGACGACTGAGAGACATCGGCGATGTCCTCGGTTGCACCCTGGAAGGCTGCGGAGGAGAAGTTCGGGAGGGCAGTGGTGACTTTGACAGCGACAGGTAGGAACGTGGTGCACGGGCCAGCCAGGAGCAGCTCGGCATGAAAGAGGCTGCAGATGTCCACGACTACATGTCGAGTGACTCTGAGCCTCCGTGTGCACTGCTGCTCAGAGAGGTCCAGGAGGCTGAGCCTCGGTCTGTGGACCCTGTGGCGAGGGTAGTGCCCTCTGCAACGCATCTCTCTCTGTGGTAGCCCTCCCTCCTGCTGTACAGGTGGATGTGTCACAGCACTCTGTTGTGGAGCTCCACGTGTCAGAGGTGGACGGCGTGGATGGCGAGGCTGGTGATGCTGTTCGCCCTCCGAGGAGGTCATGACTGCAGCTACGGCGGCCCCCATCCGCAAGATGTACATCTGAGGGGGGTCCACAAGGTAGGTACATGTCTCCGGACCCCGGGGTAAGTGTGCAGGTTGGTGACTTTGACCGTCAGGAGGAGGGTGGTGGAGGCCAAACTTTATCCCAAGTGACAGAGTGGCCTCCTGCAATGGGTAAATGTCTCCCCCCCCCACCTGTCAAATGGACCTTTGCAGCTGCCACAGGCTGACAGCTGCAACACGTCCATTCGAGCTGGGAGTGTTTCCCCCAGTGTGTGAAACAGTCCCATGTTGTTCAAAAATCCCACATAGTCCCTTAATCAGGTCAGTTAATGATCTGAAATACCTAACTAAATATTGTCAAGTGGCATCCCGCTGGCTTTAATTGCCTGCGGGATTCCCACCAGCGGGGGCTGCGCGTGCACGCCGGCGCGTCAGCGGGGAACCCGGAAGTGGGCGGGATCGAGGCGGGATCCGGTCCCGCTCCTGGATTTCGCGATTTTCGGGGCCCCCCCGCCGAGAACGCACCCGATAGCGGGTGGTAAAATCGAGCCCAGTGTGCTTGAAAGGTATTGCGCTGTTCCAGACCACCATTTGGTGTACCAGCCATTAACTTGGTCCGATTATATCCCCAGCGGAGGCCTGCCTTCTGGCAGAGGCTGCACCAGAAAACGGTGAAAGAAAATGGAGTGCAGCTGTAGGCCTGTTACCAGTCTCAGGCTGCTGTTGGAGAGCAGCCCCCAAGACCCAAACATCTGGTGAGTCACAAGGTTAAAGAATTTGGGACTTACCTCAAGGGTCCTCTTTGACATGTTGCATAGCCACCTCAAGAAAATTGGCCCCACAAATGAGCCCTATATGAAATCAAGACTCATTGCATAAACGATTACTTCCACTTTAACTCCTTGCCCAGGATCTTGAAATTGTGGAACGTCTTACCTCTCTCCATATTCTCTTTCTCTTACAGAGAAGAAGCTTTTAAAACCCAAGCTTGTTGTCACCGTCCATTACTTGATCCTTCACCCAGATTCTCCTCCCCCCATAAATCTTATTCAGCACCAGGACAACATAATGGTGCTGCCTACTCTATCACAAGATATATGAATGTATATATTTAATATCTGCTCGGACTCAAAACTTTAAAAAAAATCTGTGATGTATTTGGGGAAGTATGTCAATGCAAAATATACAGAAGTCATTGCTCAGAGATCTGTGCACCAACTTAAATGAAACTATGAGGATGTGGCATAGAGTCATTGTTATCCCTTAAAATTCAAACAAAAATGTTTGATTACTGGCTGTAGGTATGGTCTTCCTCATTATTTCAAAGAAATTCAACTTCATACGGGATACTGTCATCACCCCACAGGGGAAAATCACCTGAGTCACTATATCGTTAAGAAAACTATGCCCTTTGCACTTAGGTTGACGCACGCCTGAAATGTGTTCCCAATGTTAAAAGCTATCAGTTGGGACTGCTAAGGATGAAAATTTACTCCATTATCTTTCCTCTCTTTTGTATACAAGCTTTAATTCTAAATCATGCTCTTAGCTCCTTGATTTGACAAGGCAGCAATGAGAGTCCAAGTAACATTCAGGTGCTTAAGCAGAACACAATAAAACATTTAATTATCTCCAACCCATACCGGGGCAGGAGAAAAAAATGGGGAATCTATGAATGAGCTTTATACATAGAAGACTCTGCCCATGGTGGGTAAAGTAGCATTTTTCCTCATTTGGGAACTCAACATCCACACAGTAAGAACTTGCATTTATATAGTACTTTTCACATCCTCGTGACATCCCAAAATGCTTCACAGGCAATGAATTACTTTTGAAGTGTAGTCGCTGTTGTTAAGAAAGGGCTAATGTGGAAAATGGGTGCAATGAGGACCAATTTCAGCCCCATGGGCTCTGCTAAAAGGAATGACTGTTGCCACTGAACCAGAGAGAATATCTATAGCAGACCCGAGGTTTGTAATGGGGTGCTCTATTGCTGAGGGTCCTCTAACCTCAGCCAAGGATTTTTTGTTACTAAGGTCATGGTGGTCTGGAGCTTCATCTTGCAGCACTTCACAGATCATGTTGTGGATTCTTCCATACGTACAGGCTGCATGGCACAGTATCAAATGACTTCATGAAGTGTTCAAGTTGAGCTTTCAAAGAATGTTTCTAGGCAGGACCTGTGAGGTCCAAATCCTTGCACACAGCAGCTGAAGGAGGCTATAACAAATTTTGGGTCTGTTGTAGATACAACCTTGGGTTCAGTACCACCCGACTCTCCCATAAACAGATCCCGCTTACCTTACTGCCTAATATCTAGTCATTTGATAGTGCGACCCTGGGGATTGTAACAATAAAAACGCCATGTTATATAAACTGTATACAGCGATCTCACATGTGCCTCCACATACACTTCTCCAGTTTCCTAAACTGTGGCTTACTTAACACTTTAACGAGACACGGCCAAATGCAAAACAAACTGATTTATTTTACAATTATTACATGAACAAACAAAGCAACATCTATAATAAATCTCACCTCATTTCAACTTAATTCATTAAACCTCCTTGTACTGTAGAAAGTAACAAACTACGCCACTCTGTTCTTGTTAGTAGGCTAACTTTTTAAATCAAGGTTGCCTCTGGATCTGGTCTGCTCTCATCTTAAAAAGGAGGCTGAGGCCTGTCTATCTTCCTCAGCAACTTCTAGAACTGACTTCTTGGTCATGTATTTCTCTGTTCTTTTGTTCTCTAGCTGGACAGGAAGCCAGCAACTTAACCTCTGACCCTTTCCCTGTCCAGAAGTTAACATTGGGGCTGCTAATTAAACCAGCTAACACTCCTGGGGGTGGCAGCTCCTTAGAAGCTATTTCCTGCTGCCCACAAAATGATTAGGATCATCTCAACATAATGAGTCTGGATGGTTCTCAGGAACGAAGCCGTATCAGTATAATCACCCAATCTCCTGCCTGGGATGAGTTAATTACTCTTATTTTCTCAAGTTGAAGTGGCATGTAAGAAGCAATATACACATAACAAGCTTAATACACCTCCCAACAGCACACCTTCCACCAGCCCTCCTGTTCGGAGAATTTAATCCCTAGAAAGCAAAATATGACTTAAAAGTAACATTTTAATCTAAATCATACCAAGACTTCCCATGGTGAAACAGTCAGAAATCCTAAAATGTGATAGAGACCTCAAGCTGCCCCTCCGGCCAGCAGTTTGTGTCTCTTGCAATTCCACTTTTACTTTCTCCTTCTCATTCGTGGTCAGTGCTTCACCAAGTGTGCTCTCCTGCAACTCGTTAACGGACACTGTTGAATTAGTTATATCTGTGACAGTATTTGCCGCAGTAGGACTGGGTGCTGTGACGTGTATAGTTGGCTCGGCCACCTACTCCTCTTGGGCACGTGGAGGAGCAGTTTACAATTCTTGTAGTTAGAAATCCTTTGAGGAAGAGCTGCACATGGCAAAAGATTGCAGTGACCTACAATGAAATGGTGCAAAGTCGGTCCGGTCCGTATGTTAGAGGAGGTATGATTGAGAAAACTGGAGGAGAAGTAATAAAAGAAAATGATGCTAACTATGAGTTTCTGACTTTCTCCTATTACTTCTATACCCTTAATCTCAATGATATTCTTCTCATAAGTTGAATTTTGAAGGCGATTAATTACCTCCAACTGTATTTTATTGACAGTTAGAAAAGGTTAATGCGAATGGTTTACACCTGAGGCATGATGGCTTTGATATTAATCCCCCCACAATGAGCAGCAAAGGGTCTGGAGGTGGAAGGGGGGGTGGTTAAAGAGTTAAATACTGGGAATGCATCCCCAACAGCCGCATATGCCGCTGGAAATCGAGGCGTCCGAGTGTACCACCGTAGAGAGGTGGGACACTTAATTAACATATTTCAATCGGGGTCCCACTGTGAAATTGGAAGCCTGATTTAAAATTGACTGTTGCTGCACAGGTTTCCCAGAGGTCGGAAGACCCGGCAGTGAAAGAGAGGCAGGAGCTGCCGGTTCTACAAGGTAAGTACCTTTCTTTGCGCTCCTTGTGGGCCAGGAGAATCAAGAGTGCTCCCCCCGGCACCTCAAGGAAGCCTTCAGCCTCCCCCAGCCTCAATCGCAGCCTCCCCCCACCCCCAGGCCTCCCGATTGCCGATCTCTCTCTCCCCTCCCAATTACGGTCTTTCTTCCAACTCTGGATCCGCACCCTCCTCAAGGGTCCCCGGTCGTGGCTTCCTGCCACTGGTATTCCCTCCCGACTGAGGGCCAGGATGCCTATTTGGCCAGCTGCAGGGTGGGAAACGGAGCTAGAAAATGTTAATGAGTTCTGCCATTAAGTTCGGCCACGGTAGCAATTATACTACAATATCTTCTCTAGCATTGCTTTTGTTATTCTTTGACCGGAATGTTCTAGAGGGACTGGGAAATAAAAGCAGCTAGTTATTACCCCACCAATAAGAATGGCTTTCTGACATAACAAGACAAAGATTCTAATTTCTAACACCTACGAGACAAAGAAAGATACAAATTTCTTTACGCACTCTGATTTCATTTCTTTTTTTAAAAGAAACAAATTGAATTCTGAAAGCAAACAAAACCTTTTTGTGCAAAACAGATAGAAAAGTAGGGGAGGAGAAGAGGGAAACTGGTTAAGAGTGAGGGGGCGTCTGGCCTCTCACCATCTGCCTTGGGGAGAATGAGTGGGAGTGGAGGAAGTGGATGAAAGGTTAAGGGCGAGATGAGTGACACTGAGCCAAGGGGCAGGGGAGGATACAGAGGTTGAGTGGGTAGTTCAAAGGTGGAGAGGTAGGAGTAGCGATGGCAGTGATGGTGCGGTAGGAAGGGGAATCGGTAATTGGAAGGTGAAGGGGTAGGGAATATGATGGGAGCAAATGGATGGGGGAAACATGAGAGATTGGGGGAGGGGTTGTGATGAGAGCAGCTGAGGACCACATTTTCCCCATAATCCCCTACCCCAAATGCAGTTTACAGTTGCTGGTGATTCCTTTCCACACCACACTACCCAGCACTTCCCACCCCCCCAAAAAAGAAAACAATTACAAGACAGAGAGAGAAACAAAAAGATAAGTTTGGGAGAGAGAAGCAGAAGAGAAAGAGACAGAAGCAGAGGAGGAGAAATATTCTTGCTGACCTCCCATTCTTCACCTTCATCAACTCCAACTTTTCCAAAATTTTGCTGCATGTATCCTGTCCCGCACTAAGTCCCATTTGCCCATCATCCCTGTGCTCCTTACTGAACTAGACTGACACCCCATTCCTCAACACATTCAATTGAAAATCCTTTTCCTTGTCTATAAATCCCTCAAAGGCCTTGCCCACTCTATCTCCACAATTCCTCCAGCCCTATATTCTCTCCCAAACCCTCCATTCCTCCGACTCCAGCTTCCTGTGCCTTCCTCCCCCTTTCAATCTTCCATTGGGGGCAGAGTCTAATGTTGACTCGGTCCTACTCTGTGGAATTCTCCCTTTAAATCACTTTATCTCTACAGCTTTTTCTCCATCTTTAAAAGCCTCCTCAAAACTCAACTCTTCAATCTCGCCTTCAGTTATCCTTCTTAGCTCTTCCTTCTTGGCTTGGCGTTCGTTTTCATTATGCCTATTCATGAAGTGCCTCGGGGCAATTTTTACATTAAAGTTGTTATATAAGTGTAGGTGTTGTTATTATAATGAAATTTTAGATACCGTATGTACTCTCATATAAGGTGACCCACATTTAGGATGACACCCTCCTTCAATTTCCAGCTACAGCATCACATAAATAAACCTAAAGCTGGTGCAGAGTGAGTAGGAGCCAATTGCAGAGCAAGTCTCAACCACAATGCAAGTATAGATGGCAAGTAGAATGTTAAAAGGATTGGGGTAGAAATTTGTTTGCTCCGTTAGGCCAGAGCGAACTGGGTGCAGGAACAGGTAGGCCTGAGGCCTGATCGAAATTGAGCCTCAGGTCTCATCTGAACAATTAGGGCGAGCTGCTGGCACCTGTCACTCCTTCAGATGCAGCTTGCCATGTCGAGGGATCCAATTTGGGCTGCCTGCCTTGATGAAGCAGCTGAAGATAGTTGAGTTAAGGACATTGCCCTGAAGAAGTCCTGCAGAAATTCCATTTCTTATAATTCTTAACTTTGGATTAAAGTGCAAAATCCCTTCAATATAAGTTCAAGTACTGAAGGGAAAGTCTTCAATCCTTTCTCAGCTATTGTTCCAAATCAGAAAACATTTAACCTTTTGAATTTTTCTTTAGTTTCTGTGAACATATTTTATATTACTTTTCTTCTTAAAATAAACATCAAAAAGCAGAATGCTGAATTCTGAAGATTCTAAGTGCCAAACAATCACAGGTTTAGATCATTTCCTGTGCAGAAATGGATTGTTCTCAACAAGTGACTTAAGGCATGAAAGTTAAGTTTAATAATAGATCTCACTGCAAAGCCCACAAATTGAGAACAGGAGTGCACAAGGAGCAATCACAATATTTTATCTTTCACTTTTTCAATGTTAGGTGGGACCACTGCAATAAACTGGAAAGGCTACACTTAATAGCATCATGTGAAAGCACTGTTCTTGCTCAGAAAAACACATCATTGCAATGTTGCTTGGGGCCATTGTTCTAAATGAGCAAGATGCCATAACAACATCACTCAGGAGCCATTGCTCTAATTGAGAAGAACAGCACAGCAATGTTCTAGCTAAAAACATTATGGGGGGTAATTTCCTGTTGGGCGCAGGTGGAAAACTGGCAGTTGCACATTGCCCACCCGCTATACAGAACACTCTATTTTCAAGGAAAATCGGGTGGGGTGCATAACAGGCAGCTGATCCGAAACCGCCAGTTCACTTAGAAAAATTACTCCCGATAACAACATCACGTGGGGTAATTGTTCTAACTGAGAAAAGCAGCATAACAACATCACAGGGGCTTCTGTTCTAATCAAGTAGAACGGCATACTCTGATCATGTAGCACCCATGTTCTAACTGAGAAGATCAGCACAGTAACATCACACAGAAGTCATTGTTCTAGCAGAGATTACTGCAACATTTGAGAGGGGATATTAACTCCCTCCGCCCGGCAGAAATGGAGTGGCAGCGGATTTAAAATTGAATTATCACCCCGTCGGCATTTTTCTCAGGGCCTTCCACTGGCTCTCGAAATGGAATGGGCTTCTCACCGGAGGGATTGGGTGGCCAGCTCACCCGCTCTGTCAGCCAACTGCCCGATAGATATTTCTGGTAATAATGAGGGTAAAAATTCACCTTCAGCAGGGGTGCAAAACTGGCAGTAGCAGATTAGCTGCCCGTTGTACACCCCGCCTGAAAGGAAAATCGGGCAGATGTATACTGGACAGCCGATCCACTACCACCCATTTTGTGCCCTTGCCCAAGTTGAATTTTACCCCCAATGGCTGAATTGCCTGAGACTGCATTAAGAATTCATTAAAGCAGAAGAAATATGCTTTTATATATGATGCCAACAGAGATTTAAAAATTCAAGTCTATTTTTATTTGCTGCGAATACATTACTGCAGTTCCTAAAGGGTTAAATGTGACATCATTTTCCCTACTCAAAGTTGCAAAAAAAACAATTCTATCACTGATTGTCTGGAGTTCACTGCTGGCAAAGAGTGTGAAATGTTTATGAAAAAAAATGGCTCAGCATTGCCACAATACCTTGTTTTGGTGGATGAGCTTGTATTTTGCCCATTTATCCCAACTTAGATACACAACCTCAATCGATAATGACTATAAGCGTACAATATCGGTTGTGTGTTCAGCTGAATCACAGGACACGTATTGTAATTTTGCACAATATGTACAATGTAAGGTCTTTAAATATATTGCTGTAATCAGGCATCCAATCACAAGTAAAATGAGTCAGGAGAAATAAAAGAAGAAAGCTGAGATCCTTTATCTATCTGCTGTCTGAGCACCAATGAGGAGTAAATGATTTGATTGACTTGACTGGACATAATATTAATGGAATTACTGACAGCTCAGAGAAAAAGACATTGGTTTCTGGGCTCAAAGGATTTGTCAGCTGCCTCAGAAGTATGATTCCAGCTCTTCACATCCTTGCTGCTCCTAATTCAGCAGGACAGGCTCATAATTAAAGCAAATTAACTATTTACACTTGCCACTACTATCAGGGGAAGGATGACATCAGCAGGAAGGAACGAGTGGGAAATTAAATTCTTCCCACTTCTATCAGCTCTGCCCTCATATAACATATTAGCAGTAATTTTATGAAGCGCCAAACATAGAATAAATACCGTGGGTGAAGTAATTAGGTGTTGCTATTGAGTTAAACTGCTTGAGTTAAGGTTACTGAATATAAATTATGCAGCTGAAAGCAAGCATATGTTGTAGAACTCAACAGTTGCTAATGTTACCTGATCATTAATTTGTGGATCGGTAAATTAATCCATGGCAGTCAGCTCTTTCTGCAGCTGGCTTTATGTTTTAAAAAACAAATAAAACACAAATCACCGCTCGTTACACAGGGAAGCCCTGCTAATATTACCTCCATTTGGCAAAGAAAAGTTTATCTGGAATGAAGAGTTGACTTCAACAATGGTTTAAAGAACGGTTTAAGAAACTAATTGTAACAGGGATTATAAGAAAAATACCAACAGTGTTGATATGATGTGGACTTCACAAAAGGGAACGGGGAGGGGCAACCAAAATAAATTGTGTATTATGTGTACATGTATGTGTGTGTGGTGGTGGTGGTGGAGGTGGAGGAGGAGAAGGAGGTAGAACTGATGGAGCAGCTGTTGGAGGGGAGGAGGTGGTGATGGAGGAAGGAGGGGAGGAGGAGGAGGAGGAGGGGAGGAGGAGGAGGAGGGGGGGAGGAGGAGGAGGAGGAGGAGGAGGAGGAGGGGAGGAGGGGAGAGGGGGAGGGAGGGGGAGGGGGAGGGAGGGGGAGGTGGAGGGGGAGGGAGGGGGAGGGAGGGGGAGGGAGGGGGAGGGAGGGGGAGGGGGAGGGAGGGGGAGGGGGAGGGAGGGGGAGGGGGAGGGAGGGGGAGGGGGAGGGAGGGGAGGAGGGAGGAGGAGGGAGGGGGAGGAAGGGGGGAGGAAGTGGTGGTGGAGAGGAGGGGGGGAGGAAGTGGTGGTGGAGGAGGAGGGGGGGAGGAAGTGGTGGTGGAGGAGGAGGGGGGGAGGAAGTGGTGGAGGAGGAGGGGGGGAGGAAGTGGTGGAGGAGGAGGAGGAGGGGGAGGAAGTGGGGGGGAGGAAGTGGTGGAGGGGGAGGAGGTGGAGGTGTTGGAGCTGGTGGAGGAGCAGGTGGAGAAAGAGACAGAGGTGGTAGTGGAGGAGGTGGAGGTGGCGGAGGAGGAGGAGTGAGTGGAGGAGATGGAGGAGGATGTGGTGGTGGAGGAGGTGGTGGTGGTGGTGGAGGCAGAGAAGTAAGTGGAGCTGGTGGAGGAGGAGGAGCAAGTGGAGGAGATGGAGGAGCAGGTGGTAGAAGGGGAGGATGTGGTGGTGGAGGTGGTGGTGGTGGAGGCAGAGGACATGGTGGAGGAGGAGGGGGAGAAGGTGACGGAGAAGGAGGTGGAGAAGAAGGCAGAGGTGATAGTGGTGGAGGTGGTGTAGGAAGAGGAGTGGGTGGAGGCGATGGAGGAGGAGGTGAAGGAAGAGGTGAAGGAGGTGGTGGTGGAGGAGGTGATAGGGAGGAGGTGGTGGTGGAGGAGGCAGAGGAGGCGATGGAGAAGGAGGAGGTGAAGGAAGAGGTGAAGGAGGTGGTGGTGGAGGAGGTGATAGGGAGGAGGTGGTGGTGGAGGAGGCAGAGGAGGCGATGGAGAAGGAGGAGGTGAAGGAAGAGGTGAAGGAGGTGGTGGAGGAGGATGAGGAGGAGGTGGTGGATGAGGAGGAGATGGTGGTGGAGGAGGAGGTGGTGGAGGAGGTGGTGGTGGAGGAGGTGGTGGTGGAGGAGGAGGTGGTGGAGGAGGGGGAGGAGGTGATGGGGATGGTGGAGGAGGTGGTGGTGGAGGAGGAGGTGGTGGTGGAGGAGGGGGAGGAGGTGATGGGGGTGGTGGAGGAGGTGATGGGGGAGGAGGCGGTGATGAAGGAGGCAGTGGTGGAGGAGGCGGAGAAGTAGGTGGAACTGGTGGAGGAGGAGGTGGTGGAGATAGAGGAGATGGAGGTGTAGGTGGTGGAGGAGGAGGAGGAGTTGGAGATGGGGTGATGGTTGAGGAGGTGGAGATGGAGGTGGAGGAGGAGGAGGAGTTGGAGAAGGGAATGGTGGTTGAGGAGATGGAGGAGGATGTGGTGGAGGAGGAAGTGGAGGAGGTGGAGGCAGATGAGGAAGTGGTGGAGGTGCAGGAGGAGGTGGAGGAGGAGGTGGTGGAGTAGGAAGAGGAAGAGGAGGAAGACGAAGTGTTACTTCAGGTTAACATTCTTCTACAGTTGCTTTGTTTCAACATTTTAAATTAGCAGCTGTGTTTGGTGGCTTGTTTATCATACTTGAACCAATTTTTATATTTTAATATTTATATATTTATTTTTATTTACAAACATTTTTAGGTTAAAAGTTGTTTTCTGGAGAATCAGTGGTATAAAATGTGAACTATTCCATTTGATCCAGTGATCTCATGGTCACACTGATGATGTTGATATTATCCAATATGGCGATGGAACGTGAGTCCACGGTCGTCTCTGCAGTTTCTAAGATGTGCTCTCAAACAAAGGCTCTGAAGACTCTACCTCTGCATTTCTTTGGAAGCAGCATTATTAAAAAAAATGTGAGAGCTGCATTGGATCGCCAACAATTGATTCAGTTTAATTGAGGGAATTAACTTTAAAATCTGCTAAGTTTAACAATTATTCTGGCTACAATAAAACCTTAATATTTTAGAAAAGATTTCAACACTTCTCAGTGCCTTACCTGTGCCAGGTGTTCTGACCTGTAAACCTTTCCGTACATCAAAACTACTGATGTTAACTCCAGTACCATTACAAACCTTCATTGTAATAAGATCATTAGCAAACAAAAACATCATATGAAAGTTTATATTAAAACTTTATTCCTATTCATGGGTCTTCACTGTGTATAAAATGCTCAACTGTTTTACTATGCTTCACTATATCTAGCTGATATGGAGTAAAGCGTACAAGGGCATAAATTGTGATGCTGTGCTGCCGACATAAAGCCTTATTAGATGCAAGCACGGGGTGCAGAATAGGGGCAACAACACCGTAGCCCTAACTCCGACCCAGCTCACATCTAGCAAGGTTCCATGTTGGGCAGTATGGCCTCACAATTTTTGCCCTATAGAGCGTTTGTAATGCATGTAAATAGAGCATAAGCACTCATTCACTATTATTTGGCTTAATAGTGTAAGACAAGACACTTCAAATCTCAGCACAAGTGCCAAGGTACACCTGCCCAGCCTCTGCCACTGACCCCGACTAAGTTTCTGGCACAGGGGGAGGTCCCACAATTTGCATGTCTTCTGTAGGCTAGATGCACTCCTGAGATGCTTTCCCCAACTCCTGAGCCAAGCCAATGAGGCTGAAGAGTTCCGGCCCGGGGAGATGATCGGGACCACACTTGGAAGAAACATTTAGTGCTCCCAAGACCCTGCAGAAAGGAAGTACCTTTCAATCTTTTAAAATAACTTTGCCTGCTCAGGTCTTCAAGGGTCCAGGTCAGAATCCCAGCCTGGACCCATTGGTGGGCCCCACATCTGGTCCTTGGTCAGCAAATATGTTTGGTCTCACCAGGGTTACCTGAGCTGACCACACGCTGGGTCCCAATGAAGGTCCAGAGTGTGCGTATTGAAGTTCCCGTGCACAGCCCTGCTTCCTTACATCGATGACCTTGTATGGAGCAGACAGAGGTTTTGCCTCCATAGGCCCACCCTGGAAACATTGCTATTAGGCAGAAACCCAGCATAACCAGATCCAAACCTAGTTACTGGCTGTTCTAGTGGATTCCAGCTGAAATTATGGAAGAAGAACGCTGGCATTGTGGTGGATTTCGTGGCCATTATTTTACACTGAGGCTGATATGAAAATGAGATTGGTGACACAATGTAATTATTGTACTTCCTAACACATATGGGTTAAAAAAAATTAAAGTCCAAAATTATGGTTAAAAAGCTCAGAACAGTTTGTGCTTCAGCTAATACACCATCAGCTACACAGTAAACTTGTCGCAGCTGTCAGCATAGCAGTGTAAGAGTAAAGTTTGCCACACAGCCTGTTCCAGGAACTGAGCCAACCTAAAAACTCCCTGAGGGACAATAATACCACTAACAATGTAATAACGTAAGAAATCTGAAACATGAAATGACTGTTCATCCTATCCAGCTCATCTATTGTCCAAATTCAAATTAAAACCGTCCAAACCATTTTCATTGTCTTCTAAATGCGCTATATGGTCTTTTTTCATTGAGTGCTTTCTTATGTTAAAAAGAAAAGAAATAACTTGCATTTATATTGCACCTTTCACATGCTCAGGAGATCCCAAAATGCTTCATAGCCAATGAATGCCATATGAACTGTGGCCACTGTTGCAGTGTAGACAAATACAGCAGGGCTACGGGATTGCTCTTGCATAGAGCTGGCGCGGACTCGATGGGCCAAGTGGCCTCCTTCCGTGTAATGATTCTATGATTCTAATTTTCACACATCAAAGTCCCACAAACAGCAATGAGATAAATGATCAGCTAATCTGCATGAGTGGTTGAAGGATAAAAGACAACCAGGGCTAAGCGACCTGTCCTGCTCTTCTTCGCGCCTTACTGTTTACTGTCAGCACTTCTGACAGTACAGCATTTCGTCACTACTCCAGAGTGCAGGTGCTCCGACATTGGGAATGTCTGCACACAGCCCTGCCTTCTAACATCGATGACCTGAGCTGAAGTGTCAGGCCAGATTAGCTGTTCAAGTGTCTGCAGTGGAGCTTTTTTCTTTTCATTCTCGGGATGTGGGCGTCACTGGCAAGGCCAACAATTATTGCCCATCCCTAGTATGATACAACTAAGAGTCAACCACATTGGTGTGGGACTGGAGTCACACATTGGCCAGACAGGGGAAGGATGACAGGTTTCTTTCAATAAACCAGTTGGGGTTTTACAACAATCTGACAGTTTCATGGTCATTTTTACTGATACCAGATATTTTAAACTGAATTCAAATTTTCAGACTGCCATTGTTGGATTTGAACTCACACTCTCTGGATTACTAGTCCAGTAACATAGCCGCTACATTACTGTACCTCTACTGGTTTAACTCATAACCGCTACATTACCGTACCCCTACTGGTTTAACTCATAACCTTCTAATTTAGAGGGAAGAGTGCTATCACTGAACCAAGGCTCACACATTACAATTAATGATATGCAGTCACTGTTGTTAGATGGGTAAACACAGCTGTAATTTGCACATAGCAAGGTCCCACAAACAGCAAATAAATTGAATGCCAGTTAATCTTATTTTTGATGGGGTTGGTTAATGGCACAATGATAGCCAGGACCCCAAAACTACCTGCTCTTCTTTTAATAGTGCTGTGGGATCTTTGATCTCTAGCTGACTGTCTCATCAGAAGAAAAGAACATCTGACAATCCACAATGAAACACTGCATTCGAACTGCACTGAATTGTCAGCCTAGATGATGAGCTCCAATCCTGCAGTGGGGCTTGAATCAACTAACTGATCTAAGATCATTTATGTTATTACATGACATGACTGAAAAGTTATTTCCTGCCCTGGCATCAAGCCTATATCCCTCTACTCCTTGTTGAATCATTCCTGTTATTAATTTTTTTTTCAAAATAAAGTCAATGGGGCAGATTTTCCTCTATCTTTTTGCCCAGATTTGGGAGGATCTGGGGCAAGTGGAAGAGCAAAGTCACACAGGAAGACATTCTGCCACTTTCCAGTACCTGTTTTTACTGTTATAAGCTGGATAGCCTGGTGGTGAAAGATAGAATACTAGAGCCTAGTCTTCAGTTGCTTCCAAGCCTTTATTTACAGAGCTCCACATTACACACACCACACCTTAGATAAGCTGTCTTATATATGGGTACAAGAGAGCCCCTATTGATACACCCCACCTGGATACAATCAACACGAATTGATATATATCACATGGATACAATTAACAGTTACTTCCAGGATTTCCTGTTGGAAGTGACAGGCGTCCCATATGTCTGTCCAAATACGAGTGGGTATAGTAAAATACGATGCATATGATGGGAATACATCATAAAAATGTTGCATGCTAGGAATGCTATGTATTCCTGGCACACAGTATTTCTATTAAGGGGGATGGAGATTTAAATTTTGAAGTCCCCAAGGGAATGTAATTGATCATGAGACAGTCGATTGCACCACAATTTTTAAATTATTACAAAAATAGGAGGCTCTTCTTTAGCTGCCCTGAAAGCAGCTGGTCCCATTATACTGCCAGAGCACAATGGTTGCTGCAGTGAGTTCTCTCCTGCCCCTCCCCCATCCCGAGGTGGGTTCCCCAATTGAGGCGTGAATCCTGCTGGGAGCTGCTGAAAATATTTAAATGACCCTAACTCTGGACAATCGGTCAGTGTTGTTCGAGGAAGGGATGGGGGGGGGGCATTGAGGCAGACAGGACTCCTACCTCACTGAACTTTCACTGACCTTCCACCCAGAAGAATAATCTGTATTTGCCCTGTACATAGAAATATAATGAATTATTTCGGCCATCTACATATTGCACCTATAAACAGAGCTGAGCTATATATTAGTCATGGCTCAATACTGTGTACTTGTGCCTACCTGTTTTTGTTCTTCGCCTAAACCATCCCACATTGAGGCAACAATCTTTGAAACTTCACCAAAAGTGGCATTTGGATTTTGACCTTTGATGGCTGCTTGAGTATCACGAAAAAATAGAGCATAGGCTGACACAGGTTTCTGTGGCTCATTTGGATCCTTCTTTTTCTTCTTTTTTGGAGTTTTGGGTTTCTTTCCCACATCTACAGCTGCCCGTTTTTCACCACCGTTCATCTGTGATTGAAAGAACCAGATTTATTAATGTTAACGTTTACATTTAACTTGATACAATCTTTTTCAATACTGTGAAAAGAACTTTGTCCATTATAAAAATACCCCGTGACTTAATTAATGATGATTTTACTATGGTTCTTGGCTGTATTATAATGGTATATGTTTCATTTTACTGTAACTTGTTTATGTACTTTTATTAAATTATTATTAAAAGCTGTGACTTTAAACAGGTATGATGTGGAGATGCCGGTGATGGACTGGGGTGGACAAATGTAAGGAGTCTTACAACACCAGGTTATAGTCCAACAGCTTTATTTGAAATCACAAGCTTTCGGAGCTTTCCTCCTTCGTCAGGTGACCTGACGAAGGAGGAAGCCTCCGAAAGCTTGTGATTTCAAATAAAGCTGTTGGACTATAACCTGGTGTTGTAAGACTCCTTACATTTTAAACAGGTAAAGGAAGTAGGAAAATGTAATTAGAAATGCAGTATAGGGTACTAAATCTGTGTAACATTCAAACACTTTTAATTTATTAATTTATTTGGAATTCTGCCATTTTTGGCTGGGTAAGTGTGCTACTATTTGTATTTTAAGTTGTTCTGTGTAAATAGTAAGCCACTCAAACACAGACCATACAAAAACAAATGAAGGATCTAGAAATGGCTATTGGTGATATTATCATGCAAATACTTAATGCTTGTATCAAATTCCTCTGTTATTTTAAGCGAAGTGTCAACCCATTCATTTTAAATGGGTTAACATCACTGTTAGAATAGCAGAGAGAGAAATATGATGCAAGCATGCTAAGCATTCATACGATAACACCAATAACAGTAATTTCTAGCTATTTGTCTGATTTGCAGTAATGTTTCACAAACCTTGACTAAACAAGCAGGATAGGTGCAATGAACTGAATGTGACCTGCCTAAAAGTTTTCAGTTAAGTATATTATCACATCTGCCAATTATACTACAATATATATTAGATTATAATTTCTTTCATTACAAGGTGTAAAAATTATGAAGCCTACAATAGACTCAATGTCCCCCTGAAATATATATATTTTTGAAGTGTTTCAATCTCTCTCTTCTCAGCAAAACAGCTGAATTATGACATCAACTGTTTAACAATATCTGCATCATATAATATATTATATGATGTAAATAATAGATTAAAATTGAATAGGGAATTGTTCAAATGAAAGATGCGGAACACTTCTATATTGGCAAAACTTCAGTAGTGTTTACCATCACAACAGTGCTACAACTCTACAATACAAAGCACACTGGAAAAATGTATGTTCAAAATTAACTGGTTCAATCATATTCCAATATTGCTGTGCTGTTGCTGTGCTACTTCATTTTCTGTGGATCACTGATCATACTTTCACACTATAAGTGTATGGTAGCATAGTGGTTATGTTACTAGACTAATAATCTGAGTTATGAGTTCAAATCCCACCACAGCAGCTGGGGAATTTAAATTCAATTAATTAAATAAAAAATCTGGAAAAAAAAACTAGTATCAGTAATGGTGGCCGTTTTAACTGAAAAATTGTCGTAAAAACCCATTTGGTTCACTAATGCTCTTTAGGGAAAGCAACCTGCCGTCCTTACCCGGTCTGGCCTATATGTGACTCCAGACCCACAGTAATGTGGTTGATTCTGAAAAGGCCTAGCAAGCCACTCAGTTATACAATCTTGCTATGAGAAGTCATAATAAGAATAAAACCAGACGGACCACTAGGCACCGGACACGACAAAGGCAACCCAAGCCCAGTTGAACCTGGAAAATCCTCCTCACTATCATCTGGGGACTTGTACTAAAATTGGGAGAGCTGTCCCACAGACTAGTCAAACAATAGCCTGACATAGCTATACTCACAGAATCATACCTTTCAGCCAATGTCCCAGACATTTCCATCACCATCCATGGGTATGTCTTGTCCCACCGGCAGGACAGACCCACCAGAAGGTGGTGGTACAGTGATATACAGTCAGGAGGGAGTGGCCCTGGGAGTCCTCAACATTGACTCCGGACCCCACGAAATCTCATGGCATCAGGTCAAACATGGGCAAGGAAAATTCCCGCTGATTACCACCTACCGCCCTCCCTCAGCTGATGAATCAGTCCTCCTCCATGTTGAGGAAGCACTGAGGGTAGCAAGGGCACAGAATGTACTCTGGGTGGGGGACTTCAATGTCCATCACCTAGAGTGGCTCGGTAGCACCACTACTGACCGAGCTGGCTGAATCCTGAAAGATATAGCTGCCAGACTGGGCCTGCGGCAGGTGGCAAGCGAACCAACACGAGGGAAAAACCTACTTGACCTCGTCCTCACCAATCTACCTGTCGCAGATGCATCTGTCCATGACAGTATTGGTAGGAGTGACCACCGCACAGTCCTTGCAGAGACGAAGTCCTGGCTCCACACTGAGGACACCATCCAACGTGTTGTGTGGCACCATCACCGTGCTAAATGGGATAGATTCAGAACAGATCTAGCAGCTCAAAACTGGGCTACCTGTGGCACTGTGGGCCATCAGCAGAATTGTATTCCAGCACAATCTGTAACCTCATGGCCGGGCATATTCCTCACTCTACCATTACCAACAAGCCAGGGGATCAACCCTGGTTCAATGAGGAGTGTAGAAGAGCATGCCAGGAGCAGCACCAGGTGTACCTAAAAATGAGGTGCCAACCTGGTGAAGCTACAACACAGGACTACATGCATGCTAAACAGCGGTAGCAACATGCTATAGACAGAGCTAAGCAATTCCACAACCAGTGGATCAGATCAAAGCTCTGCAGCCCTGCCACATCCAGTCGTGAATGGTGGTGGACAATTAAACAACTAATGGGAGGAGGAGGCTCTGTAAACATCCCCATCCTCAATGATGGCAGAGTCCAACACATGAGTGCAAAAGACAAGGCTGAAGCATTAGCAACCATCTTCAGCCAGAAGTGCTGAGTGGATGATCCATCTCTGCCTCCTCTCAATATCCCCACCATCACAGAAGCCAGTCTTCAGCCAATTGAATTCACTCCAAGTGATATCAAGAAACAGCTGAGTGCTCTGGATACAACAAAGGCTATGGGCCCCGACAACATCCCGGCTGTAGTTCTAAAGACTTGAGCTCCAGAACTAGCCGCGCCTCTAGCCAAACTGATCCAGTACAGCTACAACACTGGCATCCACCCGACAATGTGGAAAATTGCCCAGGTATGTCCTGTCCACAAAAAGCAGGACAAATTCAATCTGGCCAATTACCGCCCCATTAGTCTACTCTCAATCATCAGCAAAGTGATGGAAGGTGTCGTCGACAGTGCTATCAAGCAGCACTTACTCACCAATAACCTGCTCACCGATGCTCAGTTTGGGTTCCGCCAGGACCACTCGGCTCCAGACCTCATTACAGCCTTGGTCCAAACATGGACAAAAGAGCTGAATTCCAGAGGTGAGGTGAGAGTGACTGCCCTTGACATCAAGGCAGCATTTGAGCGAGTGTGGCACTAAGGAGCCCTAGTGAAACTGAAGTCATTGGGAACCAGGGGGAAAACTCTCCAGTGGCTGGAGTCATACGTAGCACAAAGGAAGATGGTAGTGGTTGTTGGAGGCCAATCATCTCAGCCCCAGGACATTGCTGCAGGAGTTCCTCAAGGCAGTGTCCTAGGCCCAACCATCTTCAACAGCTTCATCAGTGACCTTCCCTCCATCATAAGGTCAGAAATGGGGATGTTCGCTGATGATTGCACAGTGTTCAGTTCCATTCGCAACCCCTCAGATAATGAAGCAGTCCGTGCCCGCATGCAGCAAGATCTGGACAACATCCAGGCTTGGGCTGATAAGTGGCAAGTAACATTCGCGCCAGACAAGTGCCAGGCAATGACCATCTCCAACAAGAGAGAGTCTAACCACCTCCCCATGACATTCAACGACATTACCATCGCCAAATCCTCCACCATCAACATCCTGGGTGTCACCATTGACCAGAAACTTAACTGGACCAGCCATATAATTACTGTGGCTACAAGAGCAGGTCAGAGGCTGGGTATTCTACAGTGAGTGACTCACCTCCTGACTCCCCATAGACTTTCTCCATTACATGGCACAAGTCAGGAGTGTGATGGAATATTCTCCACTTGCCTGGATGAGTGCAGCTCCAACAACATTCAAGAAGCTCGACACCAACCAGGATAAAGCAGCCTGCTTGATTGGCACCCCATCCACCACCCTAAACATTCACTCCCTTCACCACCGGTGCACAGTGGCTGCAGTGTGTACCATCCACAGGATGCACTGCAGCAACTCGCCAAGGCTTCTTCGATAGCAACTCCCAAACCTGCGACCTCGACCACCTAGAAGGACAAGAGCAGCAGGCACATGGGAACAACACCACCTGCATGTTCCCCTCCAAGTCACACACCATCCCGACTTGGAAATATATCGCCGTTCCTTCATCGTCACTGGGTCAAAATCCTGGAACTCCCTTCCTAACAGCACTGTGGGAGAACCTTCACCACACGGACTGCAGCAGTTCAAGAAGGCGGCTCACCACCATCTTCTCAAGGGCAATTAGGGTTGGGCAATAAATGCTGGCCTTGCCAGCGACGCCACATCCCATGAATGAATTAAAAAAAAATCTTCCTCCCCATGACATTCAACGGCATTCCCATTGCCAAATCCCCCATCATCATCATCCTGGGGGTCACCATTGACCAGAAACTTAACTGGCACAGCCACATAAATACCACGACTACAAGAGCAGGTCAGACGCTGGGTATTCTGCGGCAACTGACTCATCTCTCGACTCCCCAAAGCCTTTCCACCATCTGCAAGGCAAAGTCAGGAGTGTGATGGAATGCTCTCCACTTGCCTGGGTGAGTACAGCTCCAACAATACTCAAGAAGCTTGACACCATCCAGGACAAAGCTGCCCCTTTGGTTGGCATCCCATCCACCACCCTAAACATTCACTAACTTCACCACCGGCGCACAGTGGCTGCAGTGTGTACCATCCACAGGATGCACTGCAGCAACTCACCAAGGCTTCTTCGACAGCACCTCCAAACCTGTACCACCTAGAAGGACAAGGGCAACAGGCACATGGGAACAACACCACCTGCACGTTCCCCTCCAAGTCACACACCATCCCGACTTGGATATATATCGCCCTTCTTTCATCGTCGCTGGGTCAAAATCCTGGATCTCCCTACCTAACAGCACTGTGGGAGAACCTTCACCACACGGACTGCAGCGGTTCAAGAAGGCGGCTCACGACCACTTTCTCAAGGGCAATTCGGGATGGGCAACAATTGCTGGCCTTGCCAGCAACGCCCACATCCCATGAAAAATTTTTAAAAATCTGGCCAAAAATGGTGTTAGCTACGTGAGAAAACCAGACTAATTTTTCGACTTTTGCCCGGACTTTCTTTTAAGATGTTCCATTAAAAAGCATGCTGTCCTCATTCAATATCTTCTGCAACTTTTCAAGTCTGAAGTGCAATCAATGCAAATATTACAAAGGAGTAACTATGCACAACTCAGACTACTGTATAGCACATAAACAACCAGGGACCTTCATATAGTCTAAGAAAAACAATGCTGGCAAAATAGAAGGATGCAAGATTTCTCTCCTGTAACAGAATAGCTGAACATTTTAATGAAATATTTACTGAAGGTTTTGCATGCAGCTTTGAGGGGCAGCAACCTGATTCCCAAGGGATCTGATAATTAATGTACTAATTTTAAAATCCATCCATTTGAAGATCCATCTCACTGAAAGGACAGTAAGAATACGTTCATCTTCAATCTGTGCAATTTTATAAGATATATCGAGAATGTATGTTTCTATGGACTGTTTCTCTTGCCAATTTTCTCCTTCTTCTCTTCCCCTGAAGACATTGGGGATGAATGTCCTCGGAACTTTTCCTGCTCCGCCATCGTAATATTGGTGGAAGTTCAGCGGAAAACCCTTTTATGCACGTAAATGGGGAGTCTGCTGAACTTTCACCGAAGTTACAACGGCAGAACGGGAGAAGCCCCGAGGAAATTCACCCCCGTTGACTCCTCGCTGGATATGTCTCCACAGACAGCAGCCACCCTCTGGCACCTCACCTAGATGGCCACGAATCATATGGCTATTTAACCATAGGGGACATCACAGCTGAGCTGGTGCAGTCTTTACCAGTTGTCAACACACATGCACTTCTAGTAGGAGTTGTTGGATATTGGTCAGAAGCAGGAACCTTGGCTTTTTCTTTTATTGCTCCCTAACCAAGGGATGTTGATGCCAATTGTAGGGGCTTACTGCTGCCTTGGCAGAGGTCAGCTAATTGAGCAAATCTGGGTTACTCCTGGATTGTAGCTCAGCGATTCAATGTATGATCAGGCAAAGCCATCAGGGAAGCTAATTGAGCTTTTTAAAACAGAAGTCACTGCATGTGAATGCATGTAATGCTATTTTTATTCCATGTGTATTCACTCTAAAGCAAGACATATAACAGCCAAATTCCTGCAGAGAAAGAAATAGCAAGAGTTTTATTTCTGAGTGAAATAAATATCAAATGAACCTACTTTGACATGCAACATTTTGTTTTGATGTTTAGTTTTTATTGTAATTTGTTTTCCTCTCTGGGCAGTTTAAACCATCTTATGGTAGTGGTAGTAAATGAAAGGAAAAGTAAATGGAGGGTTAAAATAAATGGAAAAATAAGTAAATATGAGAATAAAGATGTTACCATTTAGGTTTCATGCTGAAAATATAATTTGTCCTTTGATAGAAAAAATAGAAACATTTTCTCCCTTTCAAACCAAGATTCAGCCTAAAATGTCCTCTAAACTGCAGGAAATCGATCTATTGATTTGGAGTAAATGGAATAATATCTTGTTACTTAAGATATTACATAATCCATGAAAGTTAACATTGGTTAGAACACAAATTGCATAAGCAAACAGCCTTTTACCTCTAAATGAAAAAAACTGAAAGCAAACCACAATGAAAATAATTATTTAATTGTAAAGAATTCTACAATTTATATAGTGAAATTTAGTTAGCTACAACTAGTACTTGTCTCTACCCATTTTGCCTTCATCTGAATTCCTTTTCCTTTGTTAAACCTTCACTTGGCATTCTCCCTTTCTGTGTGCTGTTTAATTCTCCTCTGGCCCGGGGAGAAGGAATTATACTATTTGGGATCTGCATCTTTTGATGATCTGCATCTTCCCACAGAAAATATTTCAGTTCCACTTCATAGGGTTGTTAGTTTCTCTTAGTGCATTGTCTCCAAAAAGGATAAATTTTCCTACTTAGTAGCTGGTTAGCTTTTGCAGTTCAAGCAGCTACACATATGGTAAGCAGGTTGTTATAAGGGAGTTGGGTGGAATGGTACATTAGACATTTCTGGGGCTTTGCACTTCTGGGGACCTGGATTCAAATTCAGCCCAGATTAGTGTGAGAAATGGAAACAATGGGCGCAACCTTCAACTTCGGCAAGTATGTAAAACAGGCGATATCGGATCGGCCGTCCATTATACACCCAATTTCCTTTCCAATAGCGGTCGATCCGATATCACCGGATTTATGCCCCCGTTGAAGTTGAAAGTTTTGGTAAATGTCATCGCAGGGGGTGTTCTTTTGGGGTTAGGGCAGAGCAGAGGGAGATTTATTCTGTATCTGGCAGCATTAAACCTTGCCTGGAGTGCTTAACACAGTCTGCCCGAAATGAGAAGAATTCCATTTCCTAGTACTAACACCTTGATGAACACAACTTTTAAAATAAAAAAATGTTATTGGCCCTGAAATTCTGGAGGGGTTCTACAGGTCCTCTACTGGCCATTTTCCGCAGTTTACATCGTTTCACTGGGGGTTTCCATTGGTCTCCCACTGGAGCTACAATGGGAGACTGGAAGAACCCCCACCTAATTTCAGGGCCATTCTCTTTCCATTAATGGAATGAATCACTGAGTCGTCCAAACAGTAGTCAAAAGGAGGGAACGGATAAAAGTTATTCTTTCCATAAATTTAGGATTTCTAGGTTTTTGCAGTGAAAGGGATTATTGTTCCTTTCTGATTGCTATGTATGTGTGCCCTGGCTTTTTACAAGAAAACAGAAGTTTTCTTAAGCTTGAGCAGTTTGGCTTGATTGTGGTCATTGCTTAACATAGTTATATTAGTTTTCTCCATTTACTGGTAGTGGAGATGGCCTATTTTCTCTCTCCAGTGTTAATTGTACGGCATTGCTAGGGTGGACCATAAATCCTGAGATCAACCCCAGGATTCCCAAGACTGGTTTAGTAGATTAAATATAAACTTAATGTCATTAGGGTGTTAACATTCAAATAGCTTTCAGGAAATGCTTTGTGTAATTATTTCTTTGTAAGATTGCCCATGTTCAGAAATTAATATTTTTTCCACTTCACAAACTGTGACTGTGCTTTTGGATTCCTCATAGGACTTTAAGAAATACGCTAGAAATTAAATGTATTTATAGGTATCTTTAAAATGGTGATTCCCTTCTGAAAATTTAAGTAATATAAAAAAGATTCATTTTTTTCTGAAAACTTTTATCTATATTTAAAAAATCGTTTAAAAAAATTATTTTAACAATTTATTTTTAAAAATTTATTTTAAAAATTTATTTTAACGTATGTCTACCTCATACGTTGCAGGAAAGGATGCCCCAGAGCATGGTACATTGGCGAGACCATGCAGACGCTGCGACAACGGATGAACGGACACCGCGCAACAATCGCCAAACAGGAGGGTTCTCTCCCTGTCGGGGAACACTTCAGCAGTCATGGACATTCAGCCACCGACCTTCGGGTAAGCATACTCCAAGGCGGCCTTCGAGACACACGACAATGCAAAATCGTCGAGCAGAAATTAATAGCCAAGTTCCGCACCCATGAGGATGGCCTCAACCGGGATCTTGGGTTCATGTCACACTACACGTAACCCCACCAGCGAACAAATGTTATCTGTTTTTAATATAACGGGTCATTGACTGTCTTCCTTCTCTCTCTCTCTCTCTCTCTTTTTTTGGGGGGTTGTATATTCAGTGGCCTTTTAGATGACACCTTTCTGTCTGCTCACTGTGATTGCCTTGGCAACGGGCAGTAATCACCAGGCATTGTTCTATGTTTTTCAAATGCGAAGGATTCGAAAATATCATTTCCACCATCCGCCCGACGAAGGAGGAAGCCTCCGAAAGCTTGTGGAATTTAATTTAAAATAAATTTGTTGGACTATAACTTGGTGTTGTAAAATTGTTTACAATTCATTCCACAAGCATGAGAATAAATGTTCATTTTTTGTTTTTATCTGCATCATACATAGGGAGGCAACACCTAAGCAGTAAGTATTTTTTATACTTTAGCAATTTATTTTCTTAAAGGTATCTCACTGTCAGCATTTATTTAAAATCACATGGTTTTGGACATTTATAATTTACTTTATATTCTTCTGGGAAGAGGGGGTTTGCTCACTTTTTCTGATTTTAGATAGTTTAGTTTAAACAGTGAGTGTCAATTACATAATTGGAACTGGCTTGGAGCAGTGCTGAAACTCGAGGGAGCTAGATTAACATACGTAGTTGAATTAACCAATCATTGAAGGACCTTGGGTTAACGACAGTTCTCTAATGATGTTAGTTCATTTTCCTCATACCGACTGGCTCAGTAACTCCTCCAAGTCATTGTATTGGAAGCTTTACATAACAGAGCTTTACACACCTTGGATGTCTCATCGGTTTCATCTTCATGGACTGAGCTGGATGGTGATGGAGTAGCAGACTTGCTTCCTGGTGGGGATGGTGAGCTGTGTTGGATAGCATTTCCTCCCATATTAAGACCAAGTTGTGCACTGAGTTGTGACTGGTTTATAGTGGTCAGCTGACCACGTTGCATTACTCCCGGGTGTCTCATGTCTGTAGATCGGACAGCAGATCTCATAATTGACATCTGTGGGTGAGCACTGTAATGAGTAGTTTCTGTGTTTCCCAGATCATGCATCTGGAAAAGAAAATGATGGTGGTGGGGAAATAATAAATAAAATGTACTGAAGAAAAACACACATTTGTACACTGAGATGGGTGGCTTTGATTATTCTATGATCAGATTGATCTCACATGTTTTATTGGCATTCATCCTACTTAAATTATGAAAATGCATTTTTATTGAAAATTAATATAAAATTATACTCTGAAAATAAACCACTACTGCAACTGTCTGCTAACCAAGGAAAAGTCTGAGTGATTAATTTATGTGTAAGCGCATTTTAATTCTAAATGGTAAAAGATAAAAATGCTAAATGTTAATGGGCCTTTTTCGGTCACTGTAATAAGCAACCTTACTGCCCATTGTACAGTGTACTGAGCAAACGAACAGTTACTTCACATACTATGCTGATCTCTACCTCAGAAGACTGCAATCTGTTGCCTCAGGTGATATTATCCATTACATATATTTTCAGCACCAGAGTTCATAATACAGAAATGGGAAGATGGCCTTTTGTTTGCTAGATCTACAGTGAGATAACTACAGTTGATTTTATTTGTGGACTTTAAAAAACCTTTAGTGAATCACAGTTTGTGCCCATCTCACAACATTTATAAATATTTCAGACACCAAGATGTCTAAATGATTACATAAGTCTGAAATAAATATCCTCATATCTATTGTGATCAAGTAAGTGCACCATCAGAAAGTAACTGTGCACACAGTAGCTCCATTAAAATTCTAGTTATCCAAATGGAAGCAGACAAAGTAACTTAAAGGGGTCATGTGGAAGCTGTTTCAACAGTGATCTTATCTCAGCTATATACTCATGCTGTTGGGCTCAATAATGATTCCAAGCCAGCACCCTGTGTTACTGACTGTATCTCTACTGCTGTTAATCCATGTCTCTCGTGCTTTCAAGCTCGGACCCCATCCAGTTTCCTTACATGATGGAATTCACTGTTTTTTAAAAGGATGTTCCAGCTGCTTAAATTTATTTATCCCTGTGTGAAAGTGCTGTCTGCCTCAATTAGCACTGACCCCAACCCATGGCTCAATTGGCAAATACACCATATGGCGTGGTGCTGAGCCATACAGAAGGAAAGTAAAGAAAGAACTTGCATTTATATAGAGCCTTTCATGTCCTCAGGACACCCCAAAGAGCTTTACAGCCATTGAATTACTTTTGAAGTATAGTCACTGCTTTTTTCTTGTAGGCAAACATTCTAAGGCACGCAGACCAAAGAGGCCCTAGATTCATCTGTGGTTTGTGCTGAGTTAGCTGATCTCACACAGCGGAGCAGGAAGAGAGCTGCAACTGACATCAATGTCTCAAACTAAAAAGGAGAAGAACTGGATAGTCATCCTGCTCTTAATGTCTGTCAGGTGATCCCTGCTGGAATGTGCACGTGTGTGGTCGTTTAGTAGGGATACCAAAGTTCTTTGCTATGACACATTCCATTGCTGAATATCTTGAGCAAGACAGTGTTCACCCTTTCTCCAATACCACAAAAATCAATAACGTGGTTGTTCATCTCATGGATGTTTGTTAAAATTCAAGTCTGCCGTAGATACCTTCTTGGGTTAAGTGGCATCATTTGCTCTCCTAAGCAGTCTGAACATCTTACTTTTATGGAACTCACAGTGCCCACTTGTATGATAGCAGGACCCAGGGATGTAACAATCGTACCCTCTTGTGACCTGAACTGGATGTCTGTGTCTTTCGCACATATATTTCTTCAACGTCTCCACTGATGAGGTGAGGCTTGATTTGAATCAGTACGCTGCTTTATTCCACAGTAAAGTGAACGTACAGAGTAACAGTTATGATCAGATTCCCTTAGTCCAATTGGTAAAACTTATCTTCACGTAATGACATAAAAATAATTCTCCATGCTACCCCAGTCTCAAGGGAGACTGCCAAATGAAGTTAGAAACTTCCAAAATATTCAGCACGAAAAACGATTTTGACAAAAAAATCAAGTAAAAGCATGAGCTTCCATATAACAGCATGATGAAACACAACATTTCATGTTCAAGATCCTGGAGTCAGCCTTCCTCAGCTACTATTCTAAGTTACTACTACTACTACTACTACTACTACTACTAGTACTACAACAACTACACAGAATCATAGAATGATGCAGCACAGTAGGAGGCCATTCGGCCCATCGTGCCTGTGTCGATTCTTTGAAAGAGCAATCCAACTAGTCTCACTCCCCTGCTCTTTCCCCATAGCTCTGCAAATTTCCCCCCTTCAAGTATTTATCCAATTTGCTTTTGAAAGTTATTATTGAACCTGCTTCCATCACCCTTTCAGGTACTGCATTCCAGATCATAACAACTCGCTGCATAAAAATTTTTTTCTTTATGTTGCCTCAGGTTCTTTTGCCAATTACTGTAAATCTATGCCCTCTGGTTACCGACCCTTCTGCCACTGGAAACAGTTTCTCCTTATTTACTCTATAAAAACCCTTCATGATTTTGAACACCTCTATCAAACTCCCCTTAACCTTCTCTGCTCTAAGGAGAACAACCTTATATAGCATCTTTAATACAGGAAAACATCCTAAATTGCTTCACAGAGGTGTAATTGAAAAAAATGAATGTCGAGTCAAAGAGGAGATATTAGGAGAGGAGACCAAAAGCTTGGTCAAAGAGGTTGGTTTTAAAGAGGGCCTTAAAGGAGAAGAAGGAGGTGGAGAGCTGAAGGGTGTTTAGGGCTACCCCTCTTTTATAGTGACAGAAGTTGGAACAGTAGATGCTAGGGCATAAATACAGAATTTAGGATATGGGGAAACAAATTAGTCTAGCACTGGAAACTGGTGCAAAGTGGGCGGCACACCTCGAACCCGCGTCCGAAGACATCGGCCTGATGCTCACCAAAAATTGGCTCATGTGTCACATCTAGATAAAATCGGCAAATTGTGGATGCCAATTGGATGTTCCGATGCAGCTCGCCTTTGAAAAATTATAGTGGTTTTTGGAGGCCAATCATCTCAGCCCCAGGACATTGCTGCAGGTGTTCCTCAGGGCAATGCCCTAGGCCCAACCATCTTCAGCTACTTCATTAATGACCATCCCTCCATCATAAGGTCAGAAATGGGGATGTTCGCTGATGATTGCACAGTCTTCAGTTCCACTCACAACCCCTCAGATAATGAAGCAGTCCATGCCCGCATGCAGCAATATCTGGACAACATCCAGGCTTGGGCTGATAAGTGGCAAGTAACATTCGTGCCAGACAAGTTCCAGGCAATGACCATCTCCAACAAGAGAGAGTCTAACCACATCCCCATGACATTCAACGGCATTACCATTGCTGAATCCCCCACCATTTACATCCTGGGGGGGTCACCATTGACCAGAAACTTAACTGGACCAGCCACATAAATACTGTGGCTACAAGAGCAGATCAGAGGCTGGATATTCTGCAGCAAGTGACTCACCTCCTGACTCCCCAAAGCCTTTCCACCATCTACAACGCACAAGTCAGGGGTGTGATTGAATATTCTCCACTTGCCTGGATGAGTGCAGCTCCAACAACACTCAAGAAGCTTGACACCATCCAGGACAAAGCAGCCCGCTTGATTGGTACCCCATCCACCACTCTAAACATTCACTCCCTCCACCACCAGCGCACCATGGCTGCAGTGTGTACCATCTACAAAATGCACTGCAGCAACTCGCCAAGGCTTCTTCGACAGCACCTCCCAAACCCGCAACCTCTACCACCTAGAAGGACAAGGGCAGCAGGCGCATGGGAACACCACCGCCTGCACGATCCCCTCCAAGTCACACACCATCCTCACTTGAAAATATATCGCTGTTCCTTCATCGTCGCTGGGTCAAAATCCTGGAACTCCCTAACTAAAAGCACTGTGGGAGAACCTTCACCACATGGACTGCAGCGGTTCAAGGAGGTGGCTCACCACCACCTTCTCAAGGGCAATTAGGGACGTGCAATAAATGCTGGCCTAGTTAGCGACACCCACATCCCATGAATGAATTAAAAAGAAAATTGTCCAGCTCAGACGCTGCGCTGACCTGCAAGTAAGTCTTTGGAGGGGGAGAGGCGAATGGGATGAGGTGAGCCCGGGCCAGCAGTACTGCTGTGGAGCCAAAAGAAGCAGGAGTGCTCCTCCTGGCTCCACAGTAATGCAAGTAAAAAAAACATTTTATTTACCTTTTCTCAGCAGCCACCAGCAGGCCCTTTAAAAAGCGTTGGTTAGGCTGCTGTAGATCCAGAAAAACTGAGAAGAGCAGGGGCGGCACATGCTCCGCGCAGTTTATACTGAATTTGGCAGTGGGGTCCTAAAACAGGTTTTAGGTCCTTGTTTAACATATTCAACAGGTCTAACGCCTGTTTCAGGCGGACGCTCTGGACCCTTAGAAGCCGCCCAAAATTCATCCCTCTAACGCTCATTTCATGCCAGATAAGCAGGCCTGACGTGGCCCAATTTCTACCCGATGATGTCACCCTGGTCTAAATACCTCACTTGCATGGTTGTACCTTACAGGCAAATCTTAAATCCCCTCTCACTTCTCGTTGAATTTAGGGTGGAAGTTAAAGTGGCGTATTCTCTTTAAGTACCAAATTCTTAGCTACTCTCCCCACCCCTCCTCCCCGACAGTTAGATGTGCTGAGTTTACACATTACCAAATTGTTGGAATTTCGGGCCCACTGTTTTTACAGGTTTTTATAATTAAGCTGATGATTCGGTATTTTTTTTAAACTTAAAACAAATAATTATTTAATTGAAGTAGGTCAATGGCAACATGCATTGATATATCAATGCACCATACTGGAGTCTTAGGACATGGGCTTGAACCCACCACTCTCACGTGGCAAGTTCCATGGCACAGCAGATGCTGGAAGACCGTGCATATGAGGGATGAAGAGAAAATCAGAAGAAGGCAACCTAAGCAACTCTCATGAACCCCTTAGGAGACAAATGCAGAAAAGCATTCCTGAGATCTGGGAGAAGAGTATTGGACCAAGTTCTCAGTTCAGGGAATAGTGCGCTATATATGGGTGAACTTGAAAGTAAGGAAAAAATCTTGAGGTGCTGTACCTACTTCTGGGCCCAAGCTGCTGGTCAGGCAAAAAAAATACCCAATACTGGGACTCAGTTTATTCTTGCAAATGAGTACAGTAGTGCAACTACTAAATATTAAAATGCAAGGCTTACACTGATAAATGTTACAACAGATTTGGGTCATAACAGCATACAAGTCATTTAAATTTAATAAAAGCCTTCCTTAAGCAGACAGTTTCATGGTACTACTCAACATTTTGTAAATATTCTCTTTGAAATATTAATAGATAAACTGCATCTATCAAACACACATGAAAGACCATGATTAACGTTAATAACAGACTCAAACGTTGAGCTTTCTTCTGCAAGTGGGTTATTTATATGCTTCCATCATTTAACCCTAATGCCACCACAACAGTAGATCAGTAAAAAGTGAAACTTTATTCACATTTAATCATCAGCATGTAAAGTCAATCCTAAACTGGTGCACTTAAAAATAATTAGAACAATAGCTTAAGATCCCCATTTGAAATGGTCTCGGCTTATTAGAAAATACAATATCACCTTTCTATGGTAAAGCCAGTGAATTATAAATATAGTATCAGTTGTGACTAAACCAAGAGATGACCAGATCAAGCAAAGGCCAACTTGATTCATGTAATGACCTTGAAATTGACTCTATAATGAACTGTCTTAAGGCCTATTCTTGGACACATCTCTATCCTGTTCATAGATTTTCGATTATAAAGCAAAAATCCCTAAATTTAAAAACAAACCTCTCTAAGGAAACTAAATTATTGAGTACTGCATATGGTGACCCTCTAAATGTCTCTATTATTTTGCTTTTAAAGTTTTAATTCCATTCATTCTGAGCTCATTAATGTCAGGTTTACAGTCAATGTGTTGTTTGATTGCGGGGAAAAATAAACATGGCGATTCACTGACATAAAATGACTGTTCACATTTAGGAGGGCACATAACATAATTAATTAATACTTATACTCACAAAAAGTTTCTTAAAGGCACAGCAGAACTTTACAGGTGAATAGATTGCAGTTTACTTTGCGCATTCAGTTAAAAAATGTTTTTTTCTGATTTGAAAACACAGGCTATTTGCCACATAGAGAATTACTTGGATCTTAACCTAGATGGTATATAATAGGCCTACAAGAATGAAAGTAATAATCCCTATATTGAATCTTTTGATGAAGAGTCCACACTCGAAATGTTAACTTCTCTGTTCTCTCCATGGACGTTGCCTAACCTGCTGAGTGTTTCCAGCATTTTTGTGTTCTTGTTTCAGATTTCCAGTATCTGCAATTATTTTACCTTTTGCAAATAATGAAGGCATTAGGTTGGATCCCTGAAGTAAGTAGCTTGGGTTACCTGACAGAATTTTAGGTGTAATTGTATTTTACTAGATTAATGTCTGCTTTGAAATCTTTCATGCTGTTCTAATTACTGCAGTTCTTATTTACAATGTTGTGCAACAGAATCATGAAATCAGTTTGAGCTCCTCTAAGACCTCTTTGCAAATGTTTTTTTTAAGTACATACAGATGTTCCTACTGTGGAACAAACAAAATGCAAATCAGTAAAAATAATGTCAATTTTAAAAAATCATGTACTACAAGAGGTATTATTCTAGTATCCTGAATTACTCAAGTGGGTTTCAGGTTAAAAAAAGCAATTGAAACACCAAAAATAAAAGGAAAGAAGTTATGCCATGTATGTTGGGCGTAGTACAGTTTCCAATTTAATTTCTTTAATGTGAAAGTTCAAACTAGGCATGTATTTACATTGGTGAATTGCCACTTGATTGACAGTAAGGCCTGTTATAAATGGAGCTCACAGGGTGGAGTGGAAGGGATTGGTGCTGGCTCAATGGGCCTAGGGCACTACAGCGCCCACAGGCACACAGGTACTGTTACAATCCTCATAGCATCTGGTGGAATTTATGCGAATCAGTCTTCTAAAGTCAAGTTTGTTGGCAAAGCTTTAAGTACAGCGATTTAAATAATTGTGTAATATCATAACACTAGCAGATGTTTCACTGGCCCTTCATGGCCTGCTGGAACATTTTTGCAACATGTCCAAAAACAACTTAATGCTATGATTTTCACTTTTTTAAGTGTGTACAATTAACAGACAAGTGCTTCAAATGTTCTCAACATGTTCTTGTACTGCGCTAAAGTATTCAGCAGCTCTCTTATCCAAAATATCAATTCAGGAAATAAAACTGTAATGGAAAGCACATTTATTTGTCACAAACTTTAAAAAGTCATATCAGCCTTCTGTTATATGAGCTAAATGCAAAACTGGAGAAAATATTATGTTTGCCACTGACATGAGCTGGGAACTTAGGAGTGTTTCTGGTGATTATAGAGAATTGTGTTTTCTAACTGACAAGATTTTTTAAAGTATCATTTTGATCAGAGATCTATCTAATTCCTGACAACAGCCACTTTCATTTCAAACTGAGAAACTCTTCACTTTTGTACAAAGATCTATTATTATTACTGTCATTTCAGTATAGTCCAAATAAAAACATTTGGTGTTGGCTCTAACTAGTAACTACTACTTTGCTATATCTGTTCTGGCCAGCTGTTCCTTACTACTGCACATTGTACAACAGTTGGCGGATGGGAAAACCAATGTGGGTAGCCCTGAGGCTCTGTTGTTAATGTTATTTACCAGCTGCTGCCAATGTGGTGTTAGGAAAGAGGTTTGGAAGTGTGCCAGCTTTCAGCAGAAGAAGTGAGGTGTCCCTGATGCCTTCCCATTTACCCCTGGCTGTCACCACTTGACACAGAGCAGTGGTGAGTGCGATCCCCAGGGCTACTGACAGACACTGCTGGAGTTTAATGTAACTACAGTCTACGGCCGTACTTAGATCCTCCTAACCATGTACTACTGGCAAAGACCAAAGCAAAACTCTGCAGACATCTTTAGTAAATTTTTGATGGTTAATCAAGCTACCTTCTGCATTCACCCTTAAAATGGTGATAGTTCAAAGGACAACATTATTTTTTGATTATCTGTTATGCTACAAATCTATTTAGAATCAAATCTGTGAGATATGTCTTCAATGCTCTAACTTCCAGTACATTCAACAAAATAAATAACTTTTGTAATGGATTCATTAAACAATGGTGGGTGTTTTCGTCTTTTGTATATTCTCCCCATTCCTCCTGAAAACGCTGGGCTATGGTTCTATGGATGCTAGCTGCCCTTTGGTGTATAGCCAAATCAAATATTTTCATGTGTGAATCTGGACAGTGAGTGTTGCCAGACTAGTTGGTCATGCTGGACATCACAATCAAGTCCAAAGCTCTTCTCACCTGACATCCATAGCAGGGATCAGTGGATAACAATCAGGAGTGGGAACTTTGGCTGATTTCCCTCCCCCTCTTCCCTCTCCCCACCACCTGAAGATAAGTTTTATCATTGGGTGGGGGAGGGGGGTAGGAAGAGGGGAGATTTGCAACTGCTGACTGCCCACTTCTCGCCTGAAAAACAGATGGCCAGCAATTAAAGATCAGATAGCAGTTTCAGGTGGGCCTGTAAATGGGTGAATGGCCCGCCTGCCGGAAACAGGCGGGAAGCTGCCTAAATATGCAATTCAGCGTCTTACGCCATTTGTAGGACCCCAATTGCAATTTTCAGTTACAAATGCGCGGAGCGTGCACTACGCACACTTCACCCATTTGTACCAGATGGTAAGCGGCCTAACCAGTTGCAGGCTGTTCAAGAAACCCAGGAAACTTGTAATTTTTATTTTTGGTGTGCCCAGGTGGAGCTGACCACTTGTTCGAGTCCCCCCCCCCCCACCCAGATTCACCACCTCCCCTCCCAGACTCGACCTGTCACTTGGCTTAGCATAGGAGCTGGCTGATTTCCTACCCTTGCAGAATCGGTGAGCTGCAGGGGTGGCCGCTTGGTGCCCACAGCTCGCCAGCGGCATGTTAATGAGACCCAGGCCTGAAAATGGCTTGGGATTCATGCCGGTACAAACGGGCAGTCGGAGCAGCTGCTCTGTCAACTTCGCACTCATCTCGAGAGCTACTTTAAAATCGCACCCCCACTACCCCAGAGGACAAACCTGGGACTGCTTTGGCCTGCACAAGTTTGCATTACAAGGGCCATACACCAACGGAGTCATCAGGGGAGCTCAACCATAGCGGCTGTTAAAAACAGCACAGAATAGCACTGATTTAGCAGACTGTTTGAGAGAAATGGATTACCCATGTTATGCTGATGGCTGAAATGGTCCCTCATTTATTTTTCAATTTACTGCTGTTTTATATAAGGTAATTTTATTACAAATTTTATAGAAAAATTTTATAGAGTGCTTTGGTATCTAAGTTAAAAGAAAAGTAAAAAAATAGTGTACATGTAGATTTTTTAAAAATTTCATCCATTTCCCCCAAAATTCTTCACTCAGAGAGATCTAAGATGCAATGTGCTAATAAATACAGAAAAACTACCAGCATGTGGGAGCAGATGGGCTTGGCCAATCAGGTTGGGAATTTGAATTTAATTTAAGAAAAAATCTGGAAATAAAAAGATGGTACCAGTAAAAGTGACCTTGAAGCTGTCAGATTGTCATAAAAACCAAGCTGGTTCATAATGTCCTTTAGGGAAGGAAACCTCCTGTCCTTATCTGGTCTGGCTTATTTTTGATTCCAGTCTCACACCAAC
This sequence comes from Heptranchias perlo, assembly GCF_035084215.1. Classification (NCBI taxonomy): domain Eukaryota; kingdom Metazoa; phylum Chordata; class Chondrichthyes; order Hexanchiformes; family Hexanchidae; genus Heptranchias; species Heptranchias perlo. Next base: position 68,767,810 of record NC_090327.1, read on the forward strand.
GTGGTTGATTCTTAAGTGCCCTGTGAATTGGCCTAGCAAGCTACTCAGTTGTATCAAGCTGCTACAAGCAGCGATTCAAAAAGAAGGCCCACCACCACGTTCTCAAGGCGATTAGGGATGGACAATAAATGCCAGCCTTGCCAATGACGCCCACATTCTGAGAATTAATTTTTTAAAAACAAGGGGCGGAGCCTGAGCAGTGCATATTCCACCTATTGGTAACTCAAAATTGCATCAGGGTCCTATGTACATCATAGGATGCTGATTAGCTTATAACAAGTAGGCTCCTACCTGAAACAGGCGGGTGCCTGGCCGCCCATGCGAAGGCCCCAATGAAAATGCCGACGGGTGGATCGGGAGCCGGCACCCCGTTCCCACCGAACAGAGGCCGTCAAAAGTGGGGCCATTATGTTTACGTTGCTTTGCCTGCACAAGAAAGGGTGCAGAATAAAAATTTGGCCAATGTTGTTAATCAAGCCATTTGCACATTGCAACATTAAATACTTGCAAGTGTGCTGTTAGATTGGTATTACATTCTACATAATTTGTCTTCTAAATCGCACAAACTGCTAAACTGCTGTCTGTTAAATCATTGCTATATTATACTTGCGTTGTTCACAATTTCACATAGAGACTTGCTTTCAAGAGTAGATTGGCTTGTAAGTCCGTAACTGGTTATCTTGATATCAGATATGGAACTGACACAACTTATGTTCTGAGATGAAAAGTAAGCAGTTACCAGCACAGCACGCATAGTTTGAAAAGTTTAACTTCGTTTATTTGAATTTAAATGGACCAAAAAGTGAGTTCCTGTTAATATTATGGAATTTAAGCATGAGAAAAAAAAGATGAAATTGTCTTTTTGAATTTGCAATTCTCCGAAATCTAATGAAACTACTGCATTGATTTTTTCACTCTATAATTTCAGTCTTTATCAAGAGGGCTGTCAACCATGAAATTGAAAAAGTGTATGCTATTAAATGAACGTTACCATCCTTTTAGAGACAAAAAAAATAACCAGCTTAACTACAAGAATATAAAATGACAACTTCTTCTCAGAAAGCAGTTAAAATAATAGGTTTTTAAATCCCCAACGTGTGGTTCGAACAGATATATGACAGATCAGCGACAAAGACAGTGTTCTGTTGTTTAAAGATTGAAGAAACTGTTGTGCTTGCTTAAAAAAAAAACTATTATGTTTGTTGAAAAGCAAGCTTTGGCTGGGAGAGGGAAGTTTGAGGGTGAATAGAACTCTTAAAACATGTCCACTCTCACTAGAAGGTACATCGAGAAGAACTTTTCACTTCTGGGTCATGGGCTGCAATTCGAAGAAAAACTACTCTCACTGCCTCTGCAAGGGTCTGATGTGAATTGAGCTTTGAGCAGCCTCAAACCACTTTCTTCTTAAGGTTTCTTCTGGGGTCAACATCATAATACAAAACTGCTGATAAATTGGTATTAAACTGGTACGGTCACAAGGCTGGCTAGTGTGGAAATTGGAACTATATGTCATTGTATTGAGGATGTTCTTCCGTGGATGGAGTTAACATACATTGGTGGGGTAATGTGGAGTCATTGCTATGGTGTATTTAACTATGCTATACCTGGCCTGGGAGTGCTCAATTCTGATGAGTGCAAAAAGGGAGGAAAGCGTTCAATTCCTAAGGACAAGTATCTATCATATTGAACGCCAGAAAACGCATCCTCTCCAAATTATTTTATGGGCTCTGCATGAAAAAATGTAACGCATATCAGCGTTGCAGCATGTGCAATGGTTTGGTTCACCAATATCATATACATGTCAAGCATGTTTGGGGATGCAAAGAAAAGTAAAGATCATATGACCTTGATATTGCCCAAAGATTTAGAAGCCATTATATATGGGTACACAGTAGACTTTATTAATGTACTGATGTATGTACTTATGTCTTAGACTAGAATTTGTTTTGAAGCCATATTAAAATTCAATATGGTTATTTTAATTAATTAGGTGCTGTATGATTTTCTGGTTTTCTATTTGATTTGGTTCAAATTTCTGCAAGATAATATTTTAATGGAAGCTAGGACTGTGGTCCAAATCTATAACTTACACAAATGCCATTTAATAATTTGTTTACTGTAACTGACACTGCCTACACAATATTTTTCAATAATCTAAATGTGAAAGCTGACATTAGCTGTTTATGAAGGACTAGCTGATAATTACAATACTCTTATAACAAAATAAAAAATGTCTATAATGCTCCAGGAAATCATAGTGAACCCAGAATCATAGGGAATCCTGAAATATATACAGATCATGGCATGAGAATATTAATGCTGTGGGCCCATGGCTGACCAGTAAAAGAAGAGTTTCTGCCATTCAGATAGGAACTAAATATGCTTAACTATTCAAAACAGTTCCTCCTGACACTATCCACTAAGCATACTTTCAAGTTTTCGTAGCAAAGAGTGATTTCTGGAATATGCAGTTTATGTACCCATGCTACTGACCTTCATTCTCTCCACCTCCCAAAGTTCTTGACAATCACAGAGCCAGAATTCAAGGACTAAAGGGGGAGGCAAGCAGTATAAGATACAAACCATAAATTTCTGACATTGATTCCTGCTCCAAAGGCGTGAATATCTTCAGTAACAGATGATGCTTTTAAAGAGACTTTTTAATGCTATCTTTATGTGTTGTTAATCAAATAAGGAACTGTTTGCTAAACACTTTAACATGCAGACAGTACCAGGTTAAAACCCAGTCAACACAAAGCATATCTCCTAAATTCAGTTACCAAAACTGGTTACTACAACTGATTATTTTGTGGATAATGTCTTAATTGGTCAATCATGGCAGCAGGCATGAGATCTCTCGTGGCTATCTACAATTTAGTGGAATGCAGTATCTGTCAAAGGTTAACCAATATTAGAGGACAATCTGATATGCTTCTGATTGGTTATCCGCTTACAATAAATATAGTTTTTCTACTCAAGGTCATTATTTCCAGATACAGTCATTAAAGTCATTCAGGTTGTTACTATGTTGTTAAAAAGGTTAGGATATGTGAGAGTAAAGGAAACCTGAGAATGAAGCGTGAAAATGAAAATATTTTTCTTTACTGTGATGAGCCCAGTAGAAAGTGATTGTGAAAATATTCATTCCCCTTGTGATTCGCTCAGTCTTCAGAAACTGACGATTATTTACCATGCCCTGGGGTGAGATATGAAGATGCTACCTAAAAATGATCACTAACATTCACTATAGTTGTTTCATATGATTTATAGAAATCTAGAATCATTTTACAGAAATCATACATTGAGGGTATTTTAGTATCTTGGCTATTATTTATTGCTGATGAGTAAATGATCCAAATACAAAGAGAAAATTATTATAAGATCCAAGAAAGTTGAATAGTTTTCAGAACAGTCAAAATGGTGCGTGTTAATGGTTGAATATCTGGTTACCTTTACAAAGTTATCACAGGTGTTCTTTACATTTTTTTAATATTGAGAGTAAATTGTTTCCTTTAGTCTCCAAGGTCAGTCACCAACTGTGATCAAGAAAGATAATGGTTAGTCTGCTCCCAGGTCTCCACCAATGCTAGTCTGTAGAGATCTGCTCTCGCTCTCTCTTCATTCTTATCCTCCTCTCCTGTGACTAAGCAACTGGAGAGCCAGAAATTTCCTCGGAGCTGCTCCCATTCCGCCGCCATAACTTTGCCAGAAGCGCGGCGGCAATCCCGTTTATGCGCATAAGTGAGATTTCTGCCGCATTTGTGGTGAAGTTATGGCAGCATAGTGGGAGCAGCTCCGAGGAAATTCCCAGCATGTGGTCTTGGTTTAATATTCCCCATAGCAACATGGCGGAGGCTGTAAGAAATCAAAGTTTTGTCTCATCACTCTGTCCTGCCATTCATTGGTCCCCATTGTGGGTGCAACAATTGTTCACTAGATTGATTCCTGGGATGAGAGGGTTGTCCTATGAGGAGAGATTGAGTGGAATGGGCCTATATTCTCTGGAGATTAGAAGAATGAAAGGTGATCTCATTGAAATGTATAAAATTCTTAGCTGGCTTGACAGGGTAGATGCTGAAAGGCTGTTTCTCCTGGCTGGAGAGTCTTGAACTAGGGGTCATAGTCTCAGGATAAGGGGTTGGACATTTAGGACTGAGGTGAGGAAACATTTCTTCACTCAGAGGGTTGTGAATGTTTGGAATTCTCTACCCCAGAGGGCTGTGGATGCTCAGTCGTTGAGTCTATTCAAAACTGAGATCAATAGATTTTTTGACATTAAGGGAATCAAGGGCTATGGGGATAAGGCGGGAAAGTGGAGTTGAGGTAGAAGATCAGCCATGATCTTATTGAATGGCAGATCAGGCTTGAGGGGCTGTATGGTCTACTCCTGCTCCTATTTCTTATGTTCTTATAACTCAACAATGTCTTATTCATGAAAAAGTGCAACCATAGAATCATAGAAGTTTACAACATGGAAACAGGCCCTTCGGCCCAACATGTCCATGTCGCCCAGTTTATACCACTAAGCTAGTCCCAATTGCCTGCACTTGGCCCATATCCCTCTATACCCATCTTACCCATGTAACTGTCCAAATGCTTTTTAAAAGACAAAATTGTACCCGCCTCTACTACTGCCTCTGGCAGCTCATTCCAGACACTCACCACCCTTTGAGTGAAAAAATTTCCCCTCTGGACCCTTTTGTATCTCTCCCCTCTCACCTTAAATCTATGCCCCCTCGTTATAGACTCCCCTACCTTTGGGAAAAGATTTTGACTATCTACCTTATCTATGCCCCTCATTATTTTATAGACTTCTATAAGATCACCCCGAAACCTCCTACTCTCCAGGGACAAAAGTCCCAGTCTATCTAACCTCTCCCTATAAGTCAAACCGTCAAGTCCCGGTAGCATCCTAGTAAATCTTTTCTGCACTCTTTCTAGTTTAATAATATCCTTTCTATAGTAGGGTGACCAGAACTGTACACAGTATTCCAAGTGTGGCCTTACTAATGTCTTGTACAACTTCAACAAGACATCCCAACTCCTGTATTCAATGTTCTGACCAATGAAACCAAGCATGCCGAATGCCTTCTTCACCACCCTATCCATCTGTGACTCCACTTTCAAGGAGCTATGAACCTGTACTCCTAGATCTCTTTGTTCTATAACTCTCCCCAACGCCCTACCATTAACGGAGTAGGTCCTGGCCCGATTCGATCTACCAAAATGCATCACCTCACATTTATCTAAATTAAACTCCATCTGCCATTCATCGGCCCACTGGCCCAATTTATCAAGATCCCGTTGCAATCCTAGATAACCTTCTTCACTGTCCACAATGCCACCAATCTTGGTGTCATCTGCAAACTTACTAACCATTCCTCCTAAATTCTCATCCAAATCATTAATATAAATAACAAATAACACCAGGTTTAAGTTTTGCAATGATCAAAAAAATGCAATTGTGGGGCATCTAAAAGGCTGTAAAACATCAAAAATAAAACAGAACTGACTTAAAATCTACAGCAAATTGGTCAATATCAGAAAAAAAAACTGGTTGGCGCCAAAAGACAGTGGGGTTGTGGTCGTGTATCTTGGTATAAGATGCAGCTGTCCTTGTCCTTGGGGCTGGGGCACATCTAGACCACCTTCCCAAAAAAATCTCAGACCGGGGTGGAGGTGGGGGGGTGGGAGTGGCAGTGATGGAGACGAGGTACCTGAAATTGTAAAAGCAAGACTTGCCTTGGGTCTTCTGGTCTTTGCTGCCTGCCTCTCTGATCTTTCAGTCGGAGAGGGGCTGAGTGAAGTCAACAGAAATTAAAATCGGGAGAGATGTAAAATGGGATGCCGACTTGCTATCACCCATTTTACACTATTGCACAAATTCAAGATCTACCACATTGAGTGCTATAATTTCCCTATCCTTCTAGCTAACTGTAAAACTCAATAAAAAGCTGGCGGTTTCTTTGAATTAGGAAGCCTGAGTCTTTCTTCAGACTTGTGTATTTTTCTACTGCAGGCTACCCTCTATATCTGACACTCCACATAGCTATAAGCTAGTTTTATGGCTTCCTTCACATGAAAATATTGTATTAAATAATTTTTCTGACCTGCAGCTAATGCCATATACTGAAGATTACAAAGTAATGAATTGTTCTGAACAGCAAGGCCACTCCAGGGAGAAGTCAGGATCAAAAGACATGTTGGGGACACACTAATTAAAATACTGACAAAAGTAATTAAAAATCAATCTATTTAAAATAGTTATGGGAAAAAAACACACCAGAACTATAAGAACCCAGGTTACCAAGGATAGTTGAGAGATTACAGAGAGTATTAATAATAACAACAACAATTTGCGTTTATATAGCACGTTTAACATGGAAAAACATCCCAAGGCATAACATAGGGACTGCCTCCTCCAGAATGTAGAAGGCCGATTTTTACACAGGGTGGGAACCGGGGTGCGGGAGCTGAAGCGAGTGGCAAACCATTCAGCCCCTTTGCTGCTTATGCTGGTGGGCCAGAGACCACACGGACCTAGTTGGGCCCGCGGTTAAAATGTGCAACCCGATGAGATCATTGAGACGTGACAATGCGATTTAAATTAGGCCCCCATCTCTTCTGGGACTGGTGGCCTACCCGTGGCTGAAGACAAGTAAGTAAAAATGGTGGGGCGGGGGAGCAGGAACTCGTCGGAAACCCCATCTGCCATTTTACCTTCCCTCCCACACTGTTCCCACCGGGCAGGCGGTGGGGGGTTAAAATCAGGTTTAGGAGTCAGGAGCAGGCAGTTAAGCTGCCATATAGGGAGTCCAATTCTTTATATTATTAAAGCTCACTTATTTATTACTCACATGTTTGATTAAAACAATCCACAGCAACACAAAAGGAATGTTTGGAATGTGAATATGAAATTTGAACCATAAACCTCATCTCATCTAATATATATTGGCACTAAAGGCAATTTGCCCTTTGATTCTACTGTCCCTTGAATTCTAACCATTTAACTCACCATCTTTTTCTACAGCTCAGATTTATCCTGTAATAAAAATTTGTCAGTTCCTTTCTGAAACAAATTCTAAATACTGTATAAAATATTGTAAAATTGGCATCAATAATTTAATTTTTAAAAATTTTCAAAGGTTATTCCAAAATATTGATTGGTTTGATCCATTGAGCAAACATTTGCCATTAGTTGATTAACTGTCAGGAGGAGTTGACCTGTACATCTATATTTAATAGACTCTTGTCATTATTTTTAATGAGGACAGTCAAACAAGGGGGACATATTTTCCTCTATTGGATTGAATGAGTTTATAATGCTATTTTTTCCAGATTTTAGAAACTGTCAATCAATAAGGCAGCTGCGCACAATTTTCCTGTAGGGTATTTTTGTGCAGCACAAATTAATTAGTGAGAATGACAGAAAACTGAGCAATCACACATAGCTATAATAATGCTTCATTCACCAGTCTCAAGCAGCTAAATTATTATTTAGCCGGTATAACTGCCAAAAATGTGATAATCCAGCTATGGAGTACACAATACGTTCAAGTAATGGCTACACTGAGGTGGAGGAAATCCCAATCTGCCCACAAAGATTTCCATCAATGGCACAACCACTAACAGAATTACACATTGAGTTCTGCTTTGGTTATGGGGCCATGGCAGCAGCACAAAGCTGGTTTATGAATTTTGTGCAATAATTTCACCAAATTATTCCATCAAATTATTAAACATTTCATTATAGTAATATTATTTTGCTTTGAGTTTATTATATTGGGGTGATTTTCTGACTTTGTATTCCTAGCGTGGAGAGGGGCAAATAGACAGTATTCCAGTTTCTAGTCAGCCTGCCAAAATGTATATTATCGGCAAGTGGCATTGAAACTATTATGGGAATAGTTTGAAACTTTTTATGTTGTGGCTGCGGTGTTTCAATGATGTGGTTTACTGCTGAGCAATGTATTTTATTGCATTTAGAATTTACAAAAGGTCATGAGAAAGAAATATATGACATATTAAAAAACAGATCACAGTCAGTTTAATTCAGTTTAAAAGTAGGTGCAATGAACTAGTTTACTTTTTTCAAACCTTAATTACTTCTTCAATTGGGATGCAGAAAGAAACTTAATTGTGTTTTTTAATAAACAGCAACTCTTCTGAAGAGATAGTTATATCACTTTATACCACCTCTCATAATTGTCTGCTATGCTAAAGACATTTTAAATTTGGCGGGCATAGTATCTATTCAAACCAAAGGGAATTCAAGGGTACTGACTTTCCTCTACTGGTGTAAATCAATTCTAAATGGTTAAGAACTGGTGCAAATTTTTGCAGAATAGTAATGTGTAATTGCACTCAATTTTCAGGAGGCAGCCAATCTACTTAATTATTCACAACTGCAGGTGCAGATTTGGACATGCACAGGGAGCACATTAGTGATGGGTGCAGAAAATTACATATAGGTGAAATTTAAAGGTATATGGATAATTAAATAGAGGTGGCAGAATAGGAGGGCAAATATTTTTACAGCCTTTGGAAATGCTCCAAAGACATCGCAACCCATTCGCAGCTTTTGCCAAGGCAGAAGAGGGGAGGGAAAAGAAGCCACGAAGTAACTTTTACAACATCGCTAGACACTGCTGTTGCCAATACATGTGGATGAATGCTTAATGCATTCCTCTGTCCACTATTTTAATGGAGGCATTAACTCATTTAAATAATGGAACAATGTCCAATGAGTGCTTCAAGAGTTCAGGTATTAATATATATCTTAATTCAAAGTCGTTTAATTCAAATGATCAGATAATTCAATTTTTTGGCACTAAAATTCATCTTTATTTATATAGTTTAATGCAAATGATTGGATAATTCACATTTTTACACAAAAAATTACTTTGAAGTATAGTAGACTAGAAATTTCTAGCCATATGCCAATAAATAAAAAGTGCTTAATAAAGTATTAACATTACATTATTTTATTTATATTATAACATTTTTATAAGATTTCTCAATTATCAATAACACTGGCATTGTTATAGGACACGTCACAATATTTTGATTATTTTTAAAGAATATGTACTAGCTGCATCATTACTTTGAAATCTTGCCCTTTCTTAGTATAAGTAAAACCATTTCCAAATGTGAGTTCAGGACTCACTTTTCATTTATAGCATTCCACAACACCTCCCCTCCATATAGTTGTGCACAAGTTTCTCAGGGTAAGGAATTAACTTTGCCATCACCCATGACCTCTCTACTACCATGGTCTCGATCACTGCAAAGACCATCTCCAGCCACTTCCTTGTATCTCTTACTACTCACATTCACTAGCCACTTCGAAACCCACTTCCTTCTGCGTCCACCGCTAGAAAAAACTCTCCCCAAGTCGCTAACAACTGCACTTTCAAACTCCCAACTGCCTAGCTTTTGGGGCTCCCCCATTCTCCACAATACTTCTGTAGCTGTCAATTTGCTCAACCACTCCCACACCTCTACCTTTGATGCCCTTCTCCCTAGCAAAATCTTTACTCTCTCCCATCCTGGTCATTCCCCCTGGTATGGCCCCATCATTGCACTCTCAAGTCCCAGGGGTGCAGGCTTGAGCAAATTTGTCGAACAACTGGTTTAGCCATCTATCACCAGATCTGGCTGGACCACATAAAGTGTTATTGGGCCTAAAACTCCTTTGCGAAAACCACCCACTACTCCAGAAACATCAAGGACAGCAAAGATAACCGAGGCTTATTTTCTCCACTAATTGTCTCCTTAAATCCCTCTTCCCTGCCCCTTTCATCCTCATATCCAATAACAAGTGCGAGGAGCTCATAAAATCATATAGCACACGGGCGTCTCTGTTACTAACATTGATTTACCAACACACTGGTGAGTTGGAGCAAGGAAGAAAGGATGGCATAGGATACACTTCACTGGACGGCGAGCTTGTGTCCTAGCTCTGCTTTGGAGGCCATGGATGAGGAATTTCAGGGCCCAGTTATAGAATCATAGAAAGGTTACAGCACAGAAGGAGGCCAGTCATTAAAAGAGGATTGATAAGTTTGCACCAACAATTGTTTGGTGCATTGGATGGCCTCCCAGGGAGCTTCCACAACATGTCGGGACAGTGTGGGGGAGTCCACTTCCAACTTGTGAGGGGTCATTGCATATGACATTGAGGCAATGCCCTCAGTAAATCATTTGGTATCTCTCTATGAACAGGCTACCTGCCAATCTTCTTGTTTTGGAAATGGTGCGTGGCAACATAAAGGCCTAAAAAAAGGGGAAACAAAAATAATAAAAAAGTGGATGGGGAAGTGCAAATTAGGAAGGTAACAATAAGCTGATTTTTGTAACAATTCAGTCATGGCCAGTTATAATTTTACTCAAACTATTCACTTTTTGTCTCTTCTCCCTGCCTTTCCATAAATCATTGATACTGTCTAAAATCGAAGATTTCTACTTCCTCAACAAAGAGAACGATCATCAAAAATGTACACTTCTATTATCTGCTGTGGTGGTAACGATGATGCAAAATAAAACACATAATTAAAATAAGTGCATTTTAGAATAAGACTGGCACTTGTTTTACGTGTTAAAAATAAATGAAATGATAAATCTTTTTTGTATTTTAAAAAATTCATTCAAGGGATGAGGGCGTCGCTGGCAAGGCCAGCATTTATTGCACATCCCTAATTGCCCTTGAGAAGGTGGTGGTGAGCCGCCTTCTTGAACCGCTGCAGTCTGTGTGGTGAAGGTTCTCCCATAGTGCTTTTAGGTAGGGAGTTCCAGGATTTTGACCCAGCAACGATGAAGGAACGCAGATATATTTCCAAGTCAGGATGGTGTATGATTTGGAGGGGAACGTGCAGGTGGTGTTGTTCCCATGCATCTGCTGCCCTTGTCCTTCTAGGTGGTAGAGGTCGCGGGTTTAGGAGGTGCTGTTGAAGAAGCCTTGGTGAGTTGCTGCAGTGCATCCTGTGGATGGTACACACTGCAGCCACGGTGCGCCGGTGGTGGAGGAAGTGAATGTTTAAGTTGGCGGATGGGGTATCAATCAAGCGGGCTGCTCTGTCCTGGATGGTGTGGAGTTTCTTGAGTGTTGTTGGAGCTGCACTCATCCGGCAACTGGACAGTATTCCATCACACTCCTGACTTGTGCCTTGTAGATGGTGGAAAGGCTTTGGGGAGTCAGGAGGTGAGTCGCTCGCCGCAGAATACCCAGCCTCTGACCTGCTCTTGTAGCCACAGTATTTATGTGGCTGGTCCAGTTAGGTTTCTAGTCAGTGGTGACCCCCAGGATGTTGATGGTGGGGGATTTGGCGATTTAGGCAACCGAAATATCTTGATTTGCATATCAAGTGGAAAAAGATTTGAACAAAATGGTTATTCTGTTTATCAGAATTGGAGAATGAATATTTTTCTTACAATAAAGGGCTGAGACAAACAAACTAATTGTTTCTCTGTGTAGAATGTCCACATCCTCTGGCGTAGCTGCAAACTCCTAGGCCCCGATTTTCGAATGAAATTGCGGGTTCGTTGAAGGCGGTGGGGGGGGGGGGGGGGCTACGAAAATCGGGAAAATCCTGAGCGGGTGAGGAAGCCGGCCCCAACCCGCTGACTTCCGGGTTTCTCACAGACGCGCCTGTGTGCGCGCATGCTTCCCGAATGCAGAAGTCCCGCAAGATGGGAGTTAAAGAACCAAATGTACATCATTGAGGTACTTAAGGTACTTTATTTCTGACATATTAGATAGTTAAACCGATTTTAAACTTACCTGGGTGGCTTTCCCACGGCTTCAGATTCACGCCTGGTAAAACCAGGCACGAAGGGCCGGATCAGGCAAAAATAAAGTAAATAAATTAAATAAAAAACCATTGCACAAAGTTAAAAAACAAAATAAACCTACCTTTCCACTGATGTCACCTGCACTCCCCTGCTCCGATGTCTGATGCCCCCCTCTCTGATGTCTCCCTCTCCGATGTCCCTCTCAGTTCCCGATGTCTCCCCCCCCCCCCCGATCTCCCCCTCTCCCCCGGATCTTCCCCTCTCACCCCCCCACCCCCACGATCTTCAGCGCCCTCCACTCTCTGTTCTGAATGACGTCTCTCTCTCTCTCTCCCCCACCTTGGCGTTGCAGCTCCTGTCAGCAGCCAGCCTGTCAATTATGCTGGCTGCCGGGCGCGAAACCCGAAAACAATTTTAATCACCATCAATTACATCGCTATAGTGTCGGAAAAGGTAAGTTATTTTTTATTCGGGTTTGCCACGTGCACTTTCACCCCCACCCCCACCCCCCCCTCCCCGCTGCCAACCCGCCACCATTTCAAAATTGAGCCCCTTGAGTTCAAATATTTGTGGGCTTGTGAATTAAAAACTCTTACATAAATTCTTAGCCTTGCTTTGTCTGCACCCATGAACTTATAATAATTTATGCAATAGTTTATTAATACTCTTGCCTCAGAAAATGAGAACTATGCACAATATGTTACATTAACTGCTTTCTAAAAAAATGACTCCATAATATTCATCGGAGAAGTCGTTGTTGAAAGAATCCATTTAGTAACTGAATTGCAGATTAAATGTAATACTAGCTTTGTTTACAGTAAAATGCGTTAAATTTCTTTGCATGTACCTATTAAGCAACAAAGTTATAAAAAAAATCACTGAAAACCTCTTTTGCACAAAAATATCTATTTCTCAATCAAAAATTGTGTTGAATCCCTCAACTGCTACTTATAGTACCAGTTTCTTTATTAAAATGAAATTTTAAATATCCCAACCTGCAAGCGATCTGTTCATGTGTGAATTGTTTCGATACTTTCATTCAGGTAGTCAGGAAACATGAAATGTATAATTCGTGTTTTTCATTTCTTGTTGAAAAAGCTACAGAAAATGGTTCAGTGCTTTCAGTTTTTCCATTACTTTCAAGCAAACCCTTTTTATTACTCGTTTTAGTAAAACACATTAAAATCAAATAGCTCCTGTAGCAAAACGATTCAAGCCCCTGGAACTCAAATAATTTTCTAATAAAAAATGCATGAGACAAATAAATGCACTTTATGTTCCACAAGAAAAGACAGTTTCAACAGGCTAATGCACAGAGAAAATTCATTTTATCAGTCATCCATTTCATTCTTGGCTGCTGCTACAAGCTCTCTACCGTTGCTAGGTAACCATAATTCATAGTAGCTCTTAATGGATACTCTGCTACCACTGAGAACATTTAGGTGAAGAGAATAAATGCCTTGGGTGAATCTTGGAATCTTTCATTATGCATGTCATTCTATTTTTGTAATGCTATAATGCTGCAATGTTTCTGCGGCAGGAAACTGAGTTGTAGTAATTGCATATTTCACTGTAATATGTTTTGTAAGCAGAGCAGCACGTAGTTGTCTAAAATGAGCTATTACAAACATGATTGAAATTGACCTTTTCTGCTCTTGAAGCCAGCAAATAAACCCACAGCTGTCTTGCCATAAGCAACACAAAGAAATAAACTGGCTAGGATTTTATAGACAGACAGATATTCAGAATGTATGCTCTTAGGAGCAAAAAAAGATTTACAATTTCCATTATTTATATATTTTTTTAAGTTTGAAAAATACTTTAAAAATTATGGTCAGAACAAAAATATTGAAAAATGCAATAAGAATTATGGTCAGAATATTTTGACTCATTGCGACAGGGGTTTATTATAAGATGAGTAATATAACAATGCATTTTAACTTGGTTACACTATATATTACAGGGATATAGCTCTAAGAAACCTGGCTCTCATTACTAGCTACAACTGAGAAAATTTGGTTAATTCTAAAGTTAATATCCATAATATGGTGTTGTTGTATATTTAGGGATTTCTTCTGCTTTGTACAACACGGCATAATAAATATTACTGCTCACAAAAGGCACAGATGTCCTAATGAGAATTCTAGCAATGTTTACATATCGCTGCATGCCTTTCATCTATTGTTGTACTAATTGTATGTCATGAGAGAGTTTACGCACTTTAATTATGGAATGTTTATCTTTAGTCAAAAGAGACAACAATGTGATTGCTTTGTTGAGTAGTAGCAGGCTATTCCACTGTGGTGGCATCATAACAGTGCCAGATCCTGTCCTCATCAGATGTTCCAGCAGGGGTCACTTGATAATAAGCAGGAGCCAGAGCCCTGTCTGTTTTTCCCCTCTCTAGTCCAGGGCACTGAGGTGAATTGTCGGGCTCCTACTACTGCCTGGGGCTGAGGCCAACTAATTGAGCACAGAATGGAAATCAAACTGTGACCTTTGTTTTATATACACACATACATATACAAAGTCGCATTCTGTGGCAGCCATCCTTTTTCTTATCAGTAGTAAATGTTTCATATCATTCACTGTTATATACTAAAGTTAATAAAACCATATTTTGTACAAAGCACTGTAATTAAGTACAATTTTTTCATGCATTTAATTATCATTTATCAAAGTACAGAATATTCATAATAATCTGGACAATTGCAACACACTTTATTCCCTTTATTCTCAAGTATAATAGGGTTATTAAAGCAGTATAGGACTGGTGCTGCTATGTTTATTTTCTGTCTAAGCTGACAAGTTACTGTAGCTATGAAAAATGCCAGAGATGTAGGTGATCTTCAAAAAGTGAAAGGCATGATGGCCTAGATACTGAAATAGTACAATCATATAAAACATTGCCTTGTGCCCATGGAAACCTCAGATTGGTTTCAGTCCAATGATGTGTAACAACATACATTTAGAATTTCTTGCATGGTTGTTGTATGGGGGGAGACTGGCGATCTGGGCTGGGGGAGGCCGAAGACTTCTTTGAGGGACCGGGGGAGGACTCCTGCTCCTCCTGGTCCACAAGGAGTGCTGAGAAAGGCACTTATATTGTGGAACCGGCAGCTCCTGCCTCCGTTTTACTACCGGATTTCCCGACCTCTGGGAAAGTCGTGCAGCAACAGTGAATTTTAAATCGGGTTCCCAATTGCATTATGGGAGCCCTCTCCCGCCCGTCGTGACGGGGGGGGGTTAATATTGTGGCCCATATATTGATACTGTTGCAGGCAAATTATGTAAATGAAGGGATGAATATTGAAATGCATGACTTGATTGGCAGAATAGGCTCGAGTGGCTGAATGGCCTACTCGTGTTCCTATGTTGATTCCTTGACTGTGCGCTCTTTTTTATCTGTACCTTAAATATATATATTTTACACTTTAACATAAAACTGATTGACTCTTTATTAGATTTAACATAGACAATGAGAGGTGGTACTACAATAGAAGAGTTAGCGTACGGGAGGAGGAATGAGGTTTGTTGGGCCAAATGTCCTTTTCTCGCCTGTGACTTTTCTTATGTTCTTAAATCGACCAATTGGAACTGTGGCTCTATTTCACTGAATATGCAAAATTATGCTATCAAATCTAATAACCTGCTTTTGCACATGCATTCATAGTTCATGTTATTATAAAGCAATTCATTTTACTGTCCATACCTCAGTGGCACAAATCCATTGTAACACAGCTAAGCTTTTGATATTATTTCATAGTACTTATTCCTTTCAACTTCTTTTCATCATCTGTATCTTTTGGTTTCTATTTCAGTCAGTAGTGCTGATTATCACAAAAACAAATCAGAAACCAACACAAAACTTTTAAAGGAGTGAAGTTTCTGAAAGATTGTTTGTGGTCCCTAAGTTTATTTGCAAAATACATATTTTATTTAATTGAACTTTTCTTTACCATTTTAATGTTTTTGACAGGAGTTCTAAGATAATATTGAACAATTTGTCCTATTGGTCTTATTTTTATCAAGAGCTGCTTATATGCTCTCTGCTAAGGCTGTTTCCTTGAATATCCTAGTAGTACTTTCTGTAGTTGTGAAGTATTAAGAATTCATGCAGTCATCATACGTTTGTATCCACTGTTGTTCTCCCTAAAGATCTGAAGAAGCATTTTTCTTTAGTCCCACATGAGCACCTACTGATGTGACGGTTGTCAAAATGATTGTATAATAGGCCATGTGTAAAAACACCCTAGCGCGTACAGAAGCTAAGCACAAAGCATGCGTGCAAAAAAGCATTCTCGGTACCAATCCCATATGGTTTAGTGCTTGGAGAGGCTACCACTACAAATTGGCCATACAATTATTCTTTTGTTATATCCTTTCCAACATGCAGATCGGGCACTGATGACATCACTGAGGCTCACCTACAATTTTAACCCAAGGTTTGTGTGGCGAAGCAGTCATGGCTTCCCCCAGGCCAACCTGGTGGCAAGCGGGTCTGGGGCTATAGGAGGCCTAGAAAGGTAAGTAATTAATTTTTTTTTATTTACTTGTGGGTCAAGAGGAGCAGGAGTACTCCTTTAGGCCCCACAAGGATATCTTGGGCCTGCCCTGACCCGGGCTTCCCTCCCTCTCCTCTGACTGTGGTGCCCTCTTGATGCCCGTACTAAGCACTTGCCTGACTGCCGAGGACCATCGTTCCTTCGGATCCCCAGTGGCGGCCTCCTGCCACCTGAACTCTCACCCCTGCCCACTGGCCAGGTAGCATCCTGGTAGGAGTTAAAATCTCCTGGGCCTCACACTATGGAGGACCGGACAGTTTCTTAACTGCCTCAGCCCCGCCCATATGACTCCCGCTGAGAGTTAAAATCAGGGTTATAGGATCATCACTATTTGTTTATAGCGACAAAATGAAGTGCCATAAAGAAAAGAGGCATAGGCAGTGATAGACGCTACTGCACATGATTGCTGCATTGTTTGCAGTGGAGTGCAGGCTCCAACCTCAGATAAGCAGATTTGGCTGCCACACTACATGACAATTTCACTGTTTAGATATTTTCACTTGATTTAGGTATCTAAGTGAGACTGAAAAATTGACAGTTCTTCTGTAGAACGCTTCACTGGGAACAAGATTGCGAATAACTGCATCATACAACCATCAGAGATGCTACAATCATCAAAGAAAGACAAGCTTTTTGCCCCCATCTTTCTCCATAGATACCCCCTTTTGTCTGTTTGAATTGTTTAACACCATAAACTTCACCTAAATCTAAGCAAAAGCAAATTCTGGGAAACTACAAATCATTTTGCACTTCATTTAGTGTCATCACTGGTTTATTTTCCTAGTATCAGGTACTTCTTGTTGCTAAGCATGCATTAATTCGCCTTTTGTTCTTAGGTACCTTTCATTATTTTTGCATGTTGTAATACATTATACCTAGAAATTACTGTTTGCATTACTAACGCAGGTTTGAATTACATTACCTTGTCCACGATTTTAACAGAGAGGTTAAGTGCCTGTACATCAATATTGTAAATAATAATTTCTAGTCCATACTGTTTTAAGGTTTCAACTTTGTTCATAATATGTTTGATAAATTCAAGGGAGAATAAGACATGAATTTGATAACATCTTTCAGGAGGTCATGAAGTAACTGACAAATGTGAAAAATTACAAATATATCAAAACAGTTGTGAAATGACAGTATACCAATTACTTGGGGAATCACTGGCAAGATATTTGATTAGAAAAATAACAAATGAAGTACTTACCACAGAAAGGCAGTTTGAAAGCAGAGCTCCGTCTTGGCCTAACATATTGGACACTGTTATTGCAGGAAGATTCATGTTCTGTGGGTTGAATTGAAGTAGCCCATTCTGAGGCATTGAGTGGCAGATTGAGTGGTAGCTGGACTCTGTGTCAGCCAAGTGAAGAAGTGAATGGTCCGGCATGGTAGGAGGAGTAATAGGAGGGATATCAAAATCCTCATCCCCGATGCTTGGGACTGGATAACACTGCGGGAAAAAGTAGCATTTTTATTAGATATTTTAGTGATGATTGGATTTTTTTTTAAATCACGGCTCCCTCAGGCAAAGTCAATATCCACCATAACTTTGCCTGAGGGATAAATGTAACTCATTATGAAATTTCTAGCCACCAGTGTTGAACATTGCTATCAAGCAGAATTTACCATTTTATTTTGGACAGTACTGAAAAAAGCACTAATTATACATTTATACATTTGATGAATCCAAACCTGCCCATATACACGCCAAACCATACAATTCTGGAATCCAGACATAAGTTTCTAAAATAACAAGAAAACTAGAAATGTTCATTGGAAACCTATGAAAGTTACTATTTTTTTAACTGAAAAACATAATGCTAATTGCAGTTTATTTGAAGTAACCAAAAATTAGAATAAGGGCTTAAAAAGTGATTTAAAACCGTTATTGGCAGTAGCACAAAATATACAATGGAAAATACAGGCTACAGTGTGTATAATGCAAATCAATGTCATCATGCAAAGTAGTAATGATGCCTCATTCTCTAGGGTATACAAAACAATGAATGTCTATGCTGAATAGGAGGACTCTCAAGTTAGTTAGTGGCAGTGAGTGGATGAACCATACAGGCCAGGAAGGGCTTCAGGTTCGATCTGTGCTGAACTTGGCTAAGCCAACAGTAAAGAAATACTTGTACCTTATCACATCTTTTAGAAACATCCCAAAGCATTTCACGTACAATGAATTATTTTGATGCAGAGCATCAATCAACAGTCAATTGAATATTGAACTGAATAGCCAAAACAGTAGAATACAAGTCAGAGGCAGTCATGAACAAATTGTATCTCCAGTGAATTGAACTTTGTCTCCAGTTCTTGTCACTGAGACACAAAGGAGACATTCAAGTTTCGGAGGCAGTGTAGATAAGAGCGAAGAGGCTGATCCCTAGGGGTAAATTTTAGCTTCCACCCCAGAAGGGAGCGGGGGAGGGGGAAGATTTCCAGGTACAAAATCCGGAAGTTAAGTGGGCGATCGGATCTGTGATCGTCACCTTGATGAGGCCCATCAATTGCCCTTCTGGGTTTCGCGCCCTGATTGACAGGCTGTCTGGCTGTCGGGCAGGAAGGCCTGCTGCAGCAGGCTGCAACCGGGGATCTGAGGGACGGAGGGGGGAATCATAGGTCCGGGAGAAGATTGGGGGGGGGGGGGCAGCAAGGAGAAGATCGGGGTGGGGGGGGTTGCTGAGGAAGAAATCGGGAGGCTGAGAAGATTGGGGGACTGAGGTAGCGATCGGGGGCTGAGAAGAAGATCGGAGGTCACTGGAGGTCGGGTGACGAGACGGAGGTAGGTAGGGGTCCACCATGGGGGGTAGGGGTGGTCGGCCGATCGAGGGAGTCCTGACGGCCAGGTGAGCTTGTTGGGCCTGGATGAAGAACTCCTGCTCCTCCGGGCCCACAAGCAGTGCAATAAAGGCACACACCTTATGGATCTGGCCTTTCCCGCCGACTTTCACCTGACATGAATCAGAAGCGATGGGAAACCCGAACAGGTAAGGTTAAATTTATTTTATTATTACAATACACATAATATTGAGTACCTCAAGTATCTCAACGAGGTACAATGCCCTCTTAAGTATCGGACTGCTGGCTTTAAATGGGGGCGGAACTTCCTGGTGTCTGCTCTCCACACTGCCTGGGTTAAACCCAGAAGTAGGCGTGTTGGAGCTGGATGCTGCCCCGGTCTGAAAACGGAGTATTTTTACTCCCCACCGGCCCACAACACACCTGTTCTCAGGGGTTAAAATTTACCTCTTGGACTTTCTAGCCTTGAACGTAGGCAAATGAGAGGTGAACTTATAGATGTATATAAGATAGTACATAATATGGAAAAGGTAAATCCGAAAAATTACTTTGAACTACGTAGCAAGACTAGGACAAGCAGACAGAGATTCAAATTAGCAAGATGTACATTTAGGACTGATATTGGGAATCCCTTCACAGAAAAAAACGATCAATACATGGAATGGATTTCCAGTTAGAGTAATAGAGGCGAAAACCCTGAAATCATTTAAGGAACAATTGGATGTTGCAATGGGGGATATTTAAGGTCATTCTATTTGGATGAATTAAAATGGGCTAAATGGCCTTACTCATTCATAATTGGCTTGTGATCTGTGAATGCAGTGACTTCATATTTAGGCAAACACTGGAGCCATTTTTATGGACAGCAAGATCCCACACAGCAAGGAAATGAATGGCCAGTTAATCTATTTTTCGCAGTAATGATTGAGGCAGGAATATTGTCCAGATAGTAGGAAAGCTCACTGCTTTATGAATATTGTCAAGAGATCTTTAACATCCACTGGCCGCACCAGACAGGGCCTTGGTTTAATGTCTCATCCAAAAGATGGCAACTTTTGACAATTCAGCACTCCTGCAGTATTGGGTTGAAGTTTCAGCCTATGTTATGTGCCCAAATGCTGGATTGGGGCTTGAACTTTTTCTAATTCAGAGGTGAGAGTGATATCATCTGAGCCAAGCTGACATTCAAATTCCTGGTATGGAGTTTGAACCCACAACCTTCTGACTCAGAAGCAAGAGTTTTACCAATGGAGTGAATACTAGAGATGCTATGATTGGCCTCAGTGCCCCAGTTACAGAGGAGAGTATCAGCCAGGCTTACATAGGAACTCGAATAGATCATTCGGCCCATCGAGCCTGCTGCGCTATTTTTTGTTGGCCATGGTAGCTCTATCGTTTTAGTCTAGTTATGATTCAGTGGGGTGATATTTTGGATGAAGGGACCGAGTTATGATGAAAACTGGGTAAACTTGGGTAATATTCCATGAAGATGAGAAGGTTAGGGGATGATCTGATTGAGGTGTGTAAAATACTGAAGGGAATTGGCAGGATAACTAGGGATTGACTCTTCCTTCTAATCGGGCATGCCTCCTCCATTTCTCCCAAAACCTGCAAACATAGAACAAATGCCAGACGAATATGCATATCCACCGGACAGTATCAAATATCGCAGTGCAAAGACACTGAGTTAGCAAATGGAGTGCAGCTTTAAACTGATGATGCAGATCATTTGTGCCTGAATAGTACAACTAAAAACGTCACCAGCGATTACCCTGCTCATCAGCAAAGAATAATTATCAGCTAAGAAAAAATAGAAAGAAAATCTTTTTACTTTAAGAAACTGCCGAAAACATTTCAGCACAGAGCATCTCAAACACTTTTCAGGTGCTCTTGGCATATTTTGGGGCTTTATTCTAATTTATATAAAAAGGGAATCCTTAATGAGTTTTGTGCACAGCACGTGCGCAAACTCTATGTATTCAAGGCACGTGCTGTGCACAAAACTCATTTGAAATGTGGATCAGGTGTGGAGATTTTGCTATTACTCCTGATAACATCTGAAAGTTTTTCATTGTCCATTTCTGCCTTCTTTATCTTTTTCTTAGTCTCATTTTGTTGCTGTCTATAATTTTCCAAGTCCTCATTCTTGCACAAGTCTTTTATTTAATCCTGGTGCTAACTATTCATATTAACCATGGTTGCATCACCTCAGAAGTATGTCTTTTGCCTATCAGGTATACATACTTGTTTTGTAATCTACTAATTACCTCTTGAATAATTTTACTGCTAGTCCGTAGATTTACCAACAAATACATTCTTCCACCCTATTCCAACCAATTTCACCTGAATTCCTTCAAAATTAGCCTTATTTATATTCAAATTCTTGATTTGTCATCTTC
Source organism: Heptranchias perlo (assembly GCF_035084215.1). NCBI lineage: Eukaryota > Metazoa > Chordata > Chondrichthyes > Hexanchiformes > Hexanchidae > Heptranchias > Heptranchias perlo. The sequence continues at coordinate 68,789,369 of NC_090327.1, forward strand.
CTTTCTCTGCTTCAAGCCTGATAGTGATTTCAATCATATTATGGTCATTATTCTCTTACTAATAAATCATTAACTATTTTGCTTATCAGAACCACTTGAGTATCAGCAGCTCTCTTAAAAGATTTGGGGCATAATTTTAACATGACGATGGGAAGTCAGCTGGGGGTGGGGGGGGTGCGGAGGGGGTGAACAGTCGCATGGGAAACCCGGAAAAATTTTCTGTGCGTTGGCTCGAGCAATCTTGACTAAATGTTACTTCTGGGTTTCACATCTTCAAGCTGTGCAGCAGGTGTACTGGGCACCCGAAAGTCATGCTGTGAACTGGAGCATTTAAAGAGCCATTGCAACCATGGATTTTGAAGGAGAAAGGAGGAATCTTCAGAGATGCAGCATCACAGGTGTACGGAAGCACCCTGTTTTAGCGACTCCTCTTTTGAGTTGCTACTGGCTGGTGTGAGGAGCAGGAGGGACATATTATACCCGGCTGACCGGAGGAAACGCCCTGCTTCTAAAACCAAGAAGGCCTGGCTCGAGGTGACAGAGGAGCTGAGCAGCAGAAGCTCAGTGGCAAGGTCGTGGGTACAGTGCAGGAAGCGTTTTAATGACCTAACCAGGTCAGGAAAAGTGAGTACAGTTACTGATTCACCTACATCCTGTGGTGTACATTGCCCCCACTCTCACTGGGAGAGGGATGATGGTGAAAGGGGACATGTGAGTGGGGACTCTACTCAAAGTGCTCCCACATCTCACCTGTTGGTCCCCCTCAACCAATATCCGCAATGCTGCCTCCTCTCCCAATGGCCGAGTCTGCCCCTGCACAGGTGCAGGTGGAGCAGTCTTTGGAGGGGCCCTCACTGGCTCCAAAACCCAGAGGTCGTAGACCGAAAGCATCAAGTAGTCAGGGCAGGGGTCTGAGCAACCTGCCACTACCTCTGATGCAGCCATAGGGAATGCACCACATAGAAACGCTAGGAAGGGAAAGGCGAAGGTTTTCTATTCACCAAGGGTATGCACAGGGGTGTCTGACGGAATGTCATGTTTTTCATTTATATTTGTTTTTTGTTAAATGCACATTAAATATTATAATTGTCACCACTACTGCCACATCTTGCTCATTCTTGAGTCCCTTTTGTGAAAGCACCCTTTCATGTGCTTCATCATGAACGCCAAGACATGATGCCACCCGTTGGGCACGTGTACTGGGACAGAGGTGTGTAAGACAGAGGTGCACCACAAGGACCTGCAGAAGAGCAGAGAGGAGACCAAGGGAAGGGCCAAGGTTGCAGGAGGCACTACACACGAGAGGGTCTACAGGCAGAGGCTGAGCTTCCTTGACCTCCCTGAGGAGCAGTGCCTACGCAAGCTCAGATTGGATGCATCATGAGTGCATTTGAGCTTCTCCACTGTAACCCTCTCTGCTGAGCAATGTTGTGCAGGACGCCACACACCACTATTATTCTGCACACCCTCGCTGGTGAGTACTGAAGGGCTCCCCCAGATCGATCCAGCTGAAACGCATCTTCAGCATTTCTATGGCTGGTTCAATGACAGACCTGGTGGTGATGTGACTGTCGTTTTACTGCTGCTATGCCTCACTGGTGGGGTTTCTCACAGGCGTCATGAGCCCGTCTGCAGGGGGTATCCCTTGTCTCCAAGGAACTATCCCTTAAGTCTGTCTTGTGCGTGGAAGAGGGCCAGGATATTGGACTCACGCAAAATGAAGGAATCATGCCAGGGAATTTGGCACACACCTGCAGGAACCTCCTCTGGTGGTCGCAAACCAACTGCACGATGATGAAGGGATATCCCTTATAGTTGATGAACATTCCTGACTCATGTGCAGGTCCTCGGATTGCTACGTTTGTGCAATCAATTGTGCCCTACACCCGTGGGAAGCCAGCCAGAGAGTTGAAACCCACTGCTCTCTCAGTCTGGCTGATGTTGTCGCAGGGGAAGTTGACGTCGTAGGATAAGAACAAAAGAACATAAGAAATAGGAGCAGAAGTAGGCCAATCGGCCCTTCGAGCCTGCTCCGCCATTTAATAAGATCATGGCTGATCTGATCCTAACTTCAAATCTAAATTCATGTCCAATTTCCTGCCCGCTCCCCGTAACCCCTAATTCCCTTTACTTCTAGGAAACTGTCTATTTCTGTTTAAATTTATTTAATGATGTAGCTTCCACAGCTTCCTGGGGCAGCAAATTCCACAGACCTACCACCCTCTGAGTGAAGAAGTTTTCCCTCATCTCAGTTTTGAAAGAGCAGCCCCTTATTCTAAGATTATGCCCCCTAGTTCTAGTTTCACCTATCCTTGGGAACATCCTCACCGCATCCACCCGATCAAGCCCCTTCACAATCTTATATGTTTCAATAAGATCGCCTCTCATTCTTCTGAACTCCAATGAGTAGAGTCCCAATCTACTCAACCTCTCCTCATATGTCCGCCCCCTCATCCCCGGGATTAACCGAGTGAACCTTCTTTGTACTGCCTCGAGAGCAAGTATGTCTTTTCTTAAGTATGGAGACCAAAACTGTATGCAGTTGTCATGTATGTCAGGATGCCCTGACAAAGAAGCCATACAGAACGGAAGGAGACCATTCGGCCCATCGAGTCTGTGCCGGCTCAATGCAAGAGCAATCAGCTGCTCCCACTCCCCTGCCCTATCCCCGTAGCCCTGCAATTTTTTTCCTTTCAAGTACTTATCCAGTTCCCTTTTGAATCTGCCTCCACCACCCCCCCCCCCCCCCCACCCCCGGCACTGCATTCCAGATCCTAACCATTGCTGCGTAAAAAAGTTTTTCCTCATGTCACCTTTGGTTCTTTTGCCAATCACCTTCAAAGTTATGTGCAGACGTCTGCGAGATCCTGGTAATGTCACCGGTAGCGCCCTGGAAGGATCGGGAGGTGAAGAAATTGAGGGCAGAGGTTACTTTGAGTGCGACGGGCAATGCGCGGCCACCAGGCCCAGCCGAGAGCAGCTCTGCATGAAGGAGCGTGCAGATGTTTGCAACCACCTGGTGACACAATCTGAACCTACGTAGGCACTGCTCCTCAAGGAGGTCCAGGAAGCTCAGTCTCTGCCTATAGATCCTCTCACGTAGGTAGTGCCTCCTGCAACATTGGCCCTCCGTTGGTCCCTCTCTGCTCTTCTGCAGGTCCTTGTGGTGCACCGCTGTCTTGTACGCCTGCAACTCCCAGAACTGCATGATGTGCCTGGTGATGTGCCTCCTCCTCAGATGTACTGTGGAATAGATCCATTGCGCCCCCCACCTTGATGTTGTCAGTTTGAGGGGGTCCAAAATGTGGATAAATATGTCTGAACACAAGAATTCTCAGTGTGAACAAAGAAATCTCAGCCAAAGGTTTGTCTGAGAGAACTGTGTACCCTGCTGCAAAAACTCACCTTTTACTCACATGTGTCAATCACTGGTTTAAAAGGTCCAAATGAGTGTCGGCTGCAACTCACCTCCGTTTCCATGGTGTGTTTCAGAGGCCACAGGAGACACGTTCAGAGAAAGCTAAAATCGTTTGTGTAACTCAATACACAAAAAGTTAATCCCCTAAGTGCTCTAAGTACATTAATTGTAAATTTCGGCCCAATGGCTTTAAGTGCTGGCGGGACTTTCGGGTGTCAGAAGCGTGCGCATCCAAACGTGTCTGGGTCAAACCTGGAAGAGGGCGCGTTGGAGCTGGGATGTGGTCCTGCTTCGAATTCTCAGAATTTTCACTGCCCATCCACCCCCAACCCACCTGTTCTTGGGGGTTAAAATTTACCCCTTGTTGTTTTAGAAAACTATCTTGAATGCGATCAATAAATCTATTCCATTTCCTATTTTACTCAAATTCACTCCCAATCTATATGCAGGTTTAAATCTCCAATTATCAACAGACTTTTCTTCTTACAGGCCTTCCTGATTTGCATATGTTAACAAACATATTCCTTTGTTAAGTCTCACAGCAGGAAGGTCTATAAAATACTTCCAACTGCATTTTGTATCCTTTCCTGTTCCCTAGTTCTACCCATAGTGATCACCTGCTGATTACACTAATTTAGATTTCCTTTTCTACCATAATGATGACAGATTTCATTAACGCTACCATTCCTCTTTTTCAATTTTCCCTATCCTTTCTAAAAATCCAATATCCTGATATATTTAGCTTCCAATCTTACCCAGACTGCAGCCAGATCTCTGTAATTGCTGCATCATACTCCACCAGCTGAATTTGCTTCTGGTTGCGCTATTTTATTTATAATATACCTGTCATTTGTATAAAGACAACTTGTTTTATTGACTGCTTTCTCTCTATCCGACTTGCACAGATGCATTTATGGGGAAGCTAGATAAACACATGAGGGCGAAAGGAATGTTCTAGAAATCTAAAACTTTCCTTCTACACTATCTTTTAAAACCTGCATTTAAGTGCCTAATCTGCTTCTAATTGTTCTTACTCTGTTTCCAGAGGTTTTCCACCCATCACATTATGTTCCTTACCATGGCAGCTAAGAGGCAACACATCATTTGGGACTCCTAGCCATGGTTTCAAAAAATAATGTTTATTCCTCTAATTACAGAGTTGCCCATGATTATCATTTGTCTATTCTTATGAGTGCCTTTACTTTTCTCCCCATGGGTAACTACGTGTTCCACAATTTGCTCAATTACCCTCCAGATTTAATTGGCCATGTCCACATCACAGGCATTCAGAACTGTGTACTTGTAAACAATTTCAGACCTCTCAGGGAATCCCTAAACCTACTCTTCCCGTCTAGTAGTCTTTTTTGATTGATGATAACCTGTCCTCTGTTTCACTTTTTCTTTCGACCTGAGGAGTGATCATCTTCTGGAATGCACATTACAGAATTTCTCTGGTTATTGCTCAAGTCCATCTATCTTGAGCACAAGCAAATCCAGCTAGTGACGTTTCTTGAATTTGTGGTTGTCTTGAACATTCTTAGCTTTCGGAAACTACTACATGATAGGAACAGCAGTTGGCCATTCAGCACTCGAGCTCGTTCTGCTATTCAATTAGATCATGGCTGATCTGTATCTCAAACCCATTTACCCACATTTGCTCCATATCCCTTAATACCCTTACCTAACAAAAATCTGTCGATCTCAGTCTTGAACATTTTGAGGTAAGGAATTCCAGATTCTCACTACCCTTTGAGTGAAAAAGTGCTTCCTGATTTCACTTCTAAATGGCCCAATTCCAATTAAGATTGTGCCTCCTTGCCCTGGATTGCCCCAACTGAGGAAATAGTTTCTATATATAGGGGGTTAAATTGAATAAGGCCAAAATCAGAGCGCGGGCATCACGGTGCACAATTAACCTGCGCCCGGTGGTTCTGATGCAGGCAACATGAGATATTCATGCTGCCTGGTCACTTACCTCATCCAAGTGCAGCAATCCGATCTAGCCACGATAACTGCACCAGGTTTACACTTCTCACTAGCGCGGGGGTGGGGGGGTGGCAAATAGCGTGTGATTTGCTCGGACCTCTTAAAGGCAGCCTGCAGCTCTTATTTCCAAAAAATACACTTACAAACTGATGAGTTATGTTAAAACATTAAATAAAGTAGGCGCACTACTAAATCCCACATTCTCCAATCTGCATGTCAGACCTTACCAATCTACTGATCTGAGTTTATACCAGGCCTGCGAGAGTGCGTGCACCAAGGTTCTCTGATGATGCACTGGAGACCTTGGTCCAAGAGGTGGATAGAAGGAGGGGCATCCTATATCAGCAGGGGGGCAAGAGGCCCTCCGGAAATATGCTCAAGAGGCAGTGGGAGGCAGTAGAGCACGACGTCAATGCCAGACGCATAGCACCACGAACATGGATGCAGTGCAGGAAGAAGTTTAATGCTTTGACACGAGTGGTCAAGGTGAGTGAGGCCAACTGTCAAGTGGCATCTCTTACCAACTGCACCACTAGCCGCATTCACTGCCCCACACATTACACCCCCATCACCCACATGCCAACAGACTCTTTCAATCAGTACTCAACTCTTCCAATCAGATGCTTCCTCTCACACTCACACATTACCACTGTTGCAAGCCGCACACCTACAATTCACAGATCACACTCACTGGCACACTTCTCGCTTTATTGCAGGGGAAGGTGGCGCATAACAGGAGGCAGCAAGTGGCAGTGGCAATTAGCCCCTCGAACCTGTTCCGCCTTTCAATGAGATCATGGTTGATCTGTGACCTAATTCCATTTATCCGCCTTAGCCCCATATCCCTTAATACCCTTTGTTCACAGAAATCTATCAATCTCAGATTTAACATTCACAATTGAGCTAGCATCAACTGCCTTTTGGAGAAGAGCTTTGCGTGTAGAAGCGTTTCCTAACTTCACTACTGCAAGTCCTGGCTCTAAATATTAGGCTACGTCCCCTCGTTCTAGTATTCAAGTATAGGAGACCTTCAAAAACAGGCACAAATGCATCTGCAGCCAAAAGCAATAATCCATCAACTAACTTGTAAATGCTGCATGGTCCCTTTAAATAGCGCTGGTGGGGGGTCCTCCAGCCGCCTAAGACATGTTCAGGTGTTTGTGGTTAAGACAGTGCGTTGAATGGAGCTTTAAGTGCCAAAATGGTGTCTATCACTTTAAAATCAATGTTGCACACTGATCTAACGCATAGTCTCCCTACTTTACATGCTGCTGGCGTTCATTATCTGCGCGTGCGTGAAACCCTTTACCAAGATGGCATCCGGCGCACGTAATGCTAGAAGCGTGCATGCGCATCCCGGATGCCATCTTGGATCTTCGGGAAGCTGCATAGTGCCGAAACAGTGGGCGTTACACGGCCAAATTTCTAGCCCATATTGTTTAAAACAACTGCTCAACGATCCCACTAACAATAGCAACAATTCAACAATAATTCCCTCTCCACAATGCAACAAAAAACGAAAATAACAATGAAAATACTGTTATTTTTTTTAAAAAAAGGCATCACAACAGATCTTCCGATTTTGCGGAATTAGTGCACAGTTTCTGTGTGGAGGGACACCACCTGCCTCAAAGAAGTGTCTCTGACTCTGGTTGATCTTCCATCCTCAGGATCATTTAAGCATTTTTGGCAGGTTCCCTGAGCCTCACCAGTAGTTGGGGTGGAGACTGCTGCAATATTGCATCTCTGGCAGTTTTCGAGCTGCCAGGAAATCTTGGAAATTCTTTTTCAACTCTGGCATGATGGCCTACTTTACGATTGATTTCACAGGCTTTCTGGACTTTTAACATTAAAAAAGCAGTGCTGGATGCTAGGAACATAGATGCATCCATTATGTCCAGTGTTGGATGGTCAAATGACAGAAAGAACATTCAATGAAAATAGGCATGTGCCCATCCCATTTTCTTTCCCTGCCTGCTACACTTCTACCCAGAAAGTGGCGAAGGAAGGGCGGAAGATCCCAGCTCTGGTAATGAATAAATGACCACATCAGGGTAGCAGTGGATTATGGAAAATAATTTGTGATGCAAACGATTTTTGTACTTGTGACATTCACGACTTATGCCTGAAGATGTAAATTATCCTGTGGTCAGTGTTGTAATTTGTGAAATGTAAAGGGACCTTATAGATTAATATCAACATACAGGGGCATTGAAAATGCAGGTAGCGGGCACCTCCAACTGATTCGCCACTTGCCATGAGATGCTCATTTGCAACTCAGCCAGATACTTTAAAAGCCGAAAGACCCAGCTATCTCCAATCTGACAAGTGACAAAAGGCATCTTCAACCAGCTAGGTACTGATGAGGTTTTGAAGGTAGGGACAGAGGTAGGAAAGCAGATGGGTTTAGGAAGAGAATTCCAGAATGTAGGGCCCAAAGCTGCTGAAAGTTTTGTCATCAGTAGTAGAACAGGGGTGGGGATGGAGGTTAGTAATGTAAAGGACGCCAGAGTCCGAAGAGTGAAGAGCGCACATTGGCACATAAGGCTGAATGAAGGCTGCAGAGGTAGTGGGATAAAGTCATGGAGGGGTTTATAAATGAGGAAACAGATTTTGAATTCAAAGCATTTGGGGAAGTTGGTGGGGATAAGAGCTTTAGAGCAGTGGGAAGTGACAAAGGCCTGGATAAGAGTTTCAGCAGCAAGTGATGTTGTAGAGATGGAAATAAGCAGTCTTGATGGGTTGAGGGGTTTGAAGTCAGCTCAGGGTCAAACAGGATGTGATTACACACTGTCACGTTTAGCCTGACCAAACAGCAGGAGAGGGAGAATGCACTGTGCAGTTTTTGGTGAGAGTTGAACAGGCCGTCTTTAGCAGCACCTCCCGTGACCTCCAACACCTAGAAGGACAAGACCCTGCCAGCAGAAAGGAATCTTGCAAAATTTACTATAGAAAGTTCCTAAAATGTTTTCGTTAAAATCGAAAAGCACGTACACATTACCTGAAAAGTGATGCGCAGGTGATATGTGGTGTAATATTTTAAGGCACCATTGCAAAGTACCAAACGACTGATAGCATGAGCATTCACGCCTGCAACATTCTGTTAAGTTAATAGTCTTAGCCACATTGCTGAGGGCAGGCCTATATACATATTCTCTCTTTCACAATCTCAAGCTCCTCTCTCCTCCTGCTTGTCTGACCATGAGAGAAAGAAAGAGGCTGAGAGATACAGTAAGTCATTTAGAAGAAACCCCACTAAAATCACACAGATTTTCGTTCTGCAACATCGAAAGTTACCATCACTTTGATGCCACAAAATTTCTGCCTACATTTTATTTTTAACCACATTTTATAACTCTTTTTGTCCTTTAACTGGTTTCCTCTTGCCTTTTCCTCCATTTTATGAATGTAATATTAATTTCATTTAAACTTTTTAATAAAAATTGCAATGTTAGCAAAAAGAACTATACAATCATAGGAATCTAACTTACAGGAAAAACAGTACTTGATAGAAGTGCACCTTTTGATTTCCCATTCCCATCAGATTGTAGCAGAACAGACTCAAACCCTGGCAGTTTAAAATAGCTCAAGTCAAGCTCCAAATACTTCATCACTACACAGTTTCTTCCACAGCGACCACAATTTATATGACATCTCTACATAATATGCTCCACAGTTAGCATCCGTAACAATTCTTTCAATCAGTTATTAAACCTAAATATAAAGGCTTATTTTCAATAATAATGGGCCTGATCTTGCTGGAGTGGGGCATCTCGCAGTGTGCCTCGTTAGTTAAACTTTTCTCTGCACCCTTCAGCTCAAACATTTTTTTGTGCTGTAACTTGCTGGAAGTGCGAGCTGATAATGGTGCGGCGAGGGCAACGGGGCAACTGGGACCTCAGCGAACGGCGGGACCAACAGTGTATCTCCTTAATCAATGAGATTTAAGGATTGAGAAAGAAACAGAGGAATGACTGAAAAGGAGGGTAAATTAGAGTCAAATCAGGTGCAGAAAGAGAAATAAAGTGAGGGAAAGAATGATTGCATACAGAGAGAGGGATAAAAGAGCCAGAAAGGAAAAGTAAGGAAAAATTAAAAAATGTAAAATTTGACATTTTAAAAATCAACAATTGATTACATGCAGGAATGCGATTGAACACTTTAATTTGTTCCCATTCTGGGCCAGAGAGATTGATTGGCATTGCGTTAACAATTATGAAGGTATTTACACTCTTAATTACCAGACTTAACTTTCTGCGGCGAGTTTAATGGGCAATTAATGTCCCAATCCAACAAGTTCTTAAAAATAACAGGGAGCCTAAGGGCAAGATGCCATTTGTGGGAAGCAAACAGCGACGAAGTGGCGTAAATCGACCAGGTTCTGGAGATTCACAACTCACGGCGTATCTCTTCATCCCCTGAACTTACTGGCCAATTTGCACATTGATAACGGCGTGCGTCATTTACACACCGTTATTTTTCCAGTAAGTTCTGGCCCAATGGCTTTATGAATAATAATTTAGTGTACAACTATAGACATGGTCACCTATAGTAAACAATTCTGGGGCAAAGGGAAGATGATCCTACATGAGTACTATAGTGTGAACATTTCGCCATTGATTTCAATACATATGGGACCATTGAGCATTTCCCAAAAAAGTTGGAGATGTACCGCTCCTCTCACCCAAATACCCAAAAAGAGGTAAAAAGCCTTTATCTTATAAATATTATACTCAAATAAAATTTTTAACAGTTATCAGGACAAAAATGTGAAACTTCTATGAGTACCCAAATGGCACCATGTTCCCTGAAAACTTAATTCCTTTTTTTGCTACCAGAAATCTTTAATATTTAAGCCGTGATTTTCTGGATTCAGAAAAAATGGGGTCCAGCCAGCCCAATTCATAGGCTTGCCTGCACCTGCAGGGATGGCCAGGCTAAATTTTCCATTGGGAATCCCTCCCCCTATTTAAATAGGCCACAGGCACAGGAGAGCTTGGCCTGCAGCACAGTTGTCTGGGAATAGGAAAATCCATCCAAGGAACAGCTCGTAAAGAGCTGCAGCTAGCCATGAAAGAGCAAGTCGTGGTGAGGACAGGAAAATTCAGTAGTTGATCACAGTGGCACATTGGAGATGTATGGGCAACACTGCTCACTTTCCAAATAAAGAACTGGAGGCCCTGTTGCAAGTGGTGCACCAAATGAGGGGTTGAAGGCCACCCTTTGGCGATAGGACAGGTGCAAGTAATCAAAGCAGGTCAATGATCAAGTCCATGCTATTACTCAGGTCCTTTGCACCTGGCTGCAAATGAGGAATAAGTTTGCTGATATCGGGGTAAGTGTGCTCCTTAATATTAACACATTTCTCGTGGAGCCTGTCAAGCATGGCATGAACCTAAAATGCAAATTCCTACACTCTCTAGGAGATAGCATTTCCAGCATTGCAGACATCCACTGTTGTACATACTCTTTCATTCTGCCAAAGCTGCACTAAAAATTTCTCTTGTAAGTAGAGACGGCAAATGTGGCAAACCAAACAGATATGCAGGCTTCCAGTCCAGGGGCCGCCTCTGCTGTTAGGAGGCTCCTCAGGGGTCAGCAGCTATGAATAAAGAAGTTAGTTCTGGTCTCCTAAGAGTCATTTCCCATATTCCCCAAATCCCTCTCCCTGTGTTTCTTTTCCTTCGAGAAATGCAGCCACCATGAACGGCTGTTTACTATCAAGTTCCTGGACCTTCTCCAATGTGTTGCACAAAATATTTCTCACCAATGATCTACAAAAGGTTCAAATAACCTGTTTTGAGGGTAGTTTTATGAATTAGTGCTCCCAGTGTGGAGCTTTGCTTACCAGGACAATTCAGGCACATTTCTGAATTCTCAATATTCATTTTCAATCACGAAGCTCTGCTATGGAAGCACAAATTCATAAAATGATCTCTGTGGCTCCATTGCCCATCTAATGCATCCCAGATTAGCCTTAGTAAATTTTTGATGTGTTTATTATAACTTAAAATGCCAGTTTTCTTACTTGTTATCATATTGAATGATCAGGAAGCTTGCCTGTCCTCTACTCATGGTTGTAGAATTTAGCTTTATTCTTCTTAAGTGCAAATTTACTTTCTAAACACTAAGTTCCACTTTTTGCTTTTCTAATTCAAAGCCAGTTAACATCAAAAGATCTATTCACTAAGCTTATACAGACAACAGTATAGAGAGATGGCCCCAAATAAAGGGTTTGGGGTCATCCCTCCTATCAACCCAAAAGCTATACAGGAAGTAAAAGTTTCTAATTCAGACTGTGATCATCACTTGGACTGTGATTAAATTATTAAAAGCAAAGTAACCTAATGACCGACCATCAATGTGGTCAGCTTACTCACTTCACACCACTTGGCCATTGGTTCAAGTGCAAATAATAGCTGATATTTACATCAGCTGGCCACAGGTACGATCAATTCAATTTAATCAATGCTGAACCAGTATGTTATGTTGCACAGGTCAGAGGAAGAATGACTTATAGGGGTTAACTATCAGTGGAAAGTTTATAAAAGTATACAAATTTTAAAACTGGAGAAGGCTATTGGGCCCTTCATGTCCTTACTGATTTTAGACCCACTCGGGGGCTGATTTTCCACAGTTCTAATTTCCTGCTTTCTCCTCAAATTAATCGCATTTCCTGTTTTTCGCTAAGCCAACTCAATTTTTCCTACTTGCTCCTTATACTTTTTTATATTCTTATTTAAGTAATTAGCTAGTATCTTTCTGTACGCTGCTATCAATTTAGTATCAATCACCATGTGTGGCAAAGCATTCCATGTTCCAATAACTCTATGAAAACGTTTCTTTTAATCTCTCCTTTATGTAGCTGGTCCTTGTCTTGTAATCTTGGCCTTAAGTCTTCCATTTACCTACCAATGGAAATTACTATATTTAAATTGTTCATTCTTTTTATCGTCTAGAGCACCTCTATCAATATCTATCAAATCCCCTGTCAATCTTCTCAGTTCAATAGAATACAGCCCAAGTTGCTCCAGCCTTTCTTCATAACTCAGACTCCTCATCCCTGCTATCATTCTGCTAAATCCATGTTGCTCTTTCTCGAGAGTTATTATCTCCTTGAATCAGTTAAGTAGCCATGATGGGGAAAGAAATACAGGAGAAATTTTCCTAGATTCAGCGCCACTGGTGGGGTCTTGCACTCAGTGGAAAATCGCGGGTGCACTAACCGTGATTTTTCATCCATTAAAATCAATGGACAGAAAGTTGCAGGCTGTGCACTCCTGATTTACTGACAAGCCAACCACTGTGTGCAGCCCTACCTGTAGTGAGAGGTCTCAGAAAATTGTGCTCACAGAATACTAACAAGCATGATATTTAAACTACATGGGGGCTAGCATAACATATAAGTGACAATAATCAGTATACAATGAATAAACTGAGAAATGTCAGCATATAAATTCATATTTGAATTTAAAATTCTCTCACGCTATAAAATTACACTTTTGTTGCAGATATTCATTTCCATGGTTGTCCAGCTGTACTAAACCATCTAATACAATCATACAGTTGCTAAGATGATTGTGTGGCCCCACACAACATGTACAGTACATTAGTTGTGGGAACAATTCATGCAGCCCACAATGACAATGTATTATGAGCTTTATAAAGGTATTCAAAAACATTTGGGGCAATTTTAAACCACCCCCCCCCGGGCAGGAATGGGGCAGTTGTGCAGCTAAAATCACCTCAGTGTACTTATAGCTCTGTTCCCGCTGCGTTCCCGCTGGCCGCCGTTTTAACCACATAGCCTTTTAAGTCGGCCAAAGTGCCTGCCAGAGACCTCATGAATACATATAAATCAGGCTCCTAAGATGTCATTGGGACCCCAACATGATTTTAACTCGAAATCACAGGAGTTTCACCCAGCGCCCAAACTGCTAGTAAAACTTGGCACAATTGATCTCTCAGGGCCACTGAAAGCTATATTTAAAGAGGCATCATCTGCAGGTCATAGGATTTATGTGCCATTGTGCTGTTTGGATTGCAAGAGTTTCCAGCTTCCAGATTTCTTCTTTCTGTTATTTTCTTTGCCTTCCTTACCCACTGTAAGCTCAATCTGCTTATCATGGATGTCATTAGTGCCAGTTTGATCTGGATGGAGAAAGAGGTGGAGCAAGAGAGCAGCAGCCTCAGCAACCAGCACGAACAGCAGCAACTGGGCCTATTAGAAGACAGAAAATGAGGGGTGTGGTTCGTAGGAGGCCATACCTTGCACAGAGGGTGTATGGGCTAAGAGTGAGTTTCTTGGATCGATCTGAAAAGCAATGCATCAGGAGGCTGCACTTCGCTAGGGTCGCTGTTGCAGACTTCTGCAGTTTCCGCCAACAGGACCTGCTGCCTGCAGGACCAGGTAGCCATGCTTTGCCAGTGGCTGTAAAAGACATCACAGCTCTTAGCTTCTTTGCCACTAGCCATGTTCCAGGCTGTTACAGGGGTCTTCTCCCGCATATGCCAATCTGCAGTGCACAGCTGGACTAAGCAGATCACCAATTCCCTGTTCACCAGGGCTACCCAGTAAATCACTTTCCCCAATTACTTCAACAGGACAGAACGCTGGGATTTGTAGCAGTAGCTGGTTTCCCTCGCATCTAATGACTGCACACAGGTTGCCGTCAGGGCACCATAACACCAGCCAGCAGCATTCATGAATAGGAAGGGCTACCACTTTATTAATGTCCTGCTGGTCTCCGACTACAGAAACAGGATAATGCAAGTTAATGTAAAATTCCCAAGCAGCTGTCCCAATGCTTTTATTTTGCAACACTCAGCCATCACAATAGTCTAACCTTCCAGGAACATGGCAGGATGTCTACTGGGAGACAAGGGATACCCCCTACATAATTGGCTCATGACAGCCCTTCACAATCCTACCAAGTCAGAGCAGCACAGGTATAATCAAAGCCGGGGAGATACCGGGATCATAATTGAGCACACCATTGGCCTCTTCAAACAGAGGTTTGGGTGTCTTGATAGGTCTGGAGGCTCCCTACAATATGCCCCACAAAGAGTCTTCTGCATCATAGTGGGGTGCTGCATCCTGCATGACATTGCCGTACAAAGAGGCCTGCATTTTGAGGAGGCACAGCAGCAGTCCTCCACAGACGAGAAAAACCAAGGTGAAGGCTAGGAAGCAGCAGAAGGAGGATCACCTCAACACCTTGCGGCAAGAAATGCCAGGGATGAGCTTATTGCAGTGATTCTGGTAACCTGCTCATTCCCTTGCCCTGAAAACTTACACAGAGCCCATCTGCTTAGCAGTCCTTGTTACATCCTTCATGTTGGGACCCTTGAGATGCTCATGGCCAGAACCTCCGGGTGTGCGGCCTGTTAGGGCCCAGCTGTAGACTGCTGCACTTTGGATGCCTCCAGGGCAGTCTGGCCCAGCTGACTGCGTGGCACCATGATGGATATTGGTTGAGGAGGTGGCGAAGGAGCAGATGTGCAGACATCCTGAGAGAGGGCAACACGTACCGCTCCCCATCGTGCCACTGCCACTCCCATGGGGTTGTTGTTCATCAGTCCCACCGATCTGCGGGACAGCAGACTGCAGAAGACGAGTGACTCCTGGAAAGCCCCAACCGATTCGGTCCACGAGAGCTGGAATGGCTGGTGAAATTGGCTCCTTTTTTGAGGGCCCAACTGCAGTATCCCTGGAGGTTGCCACCTTCTCCAAGGTAGACTGCAGAGTGCTGGTGCCATGCGAGATGACACCAAACAGGTTGCAAGTGGAAGCTATGATGCTGATACTCCTTGGCAGGCCTTCCAATACCTGGTGTAGTTACTTCTTATCATAGCTGGGTCCCTGAGGTCCTCATCTATGTCCTGCTCAGCAGAGCTGTGAGAGGGCCTTGCCTTCCTGGGTTGTTCCTGCCACCAGTACCTGCTGCTGCTCACTCATGCTCACCTCTCTACCTCCCTGTCTAACCCACGCAGGGTGCCAATATCTATGTTGGTGCTTGGGAGGAATACGGCGTGAGATGGTGCATCCTCAGAAGGAATGTCCTCCTCTGAGATGTCTTCTTCTGCAGGGTCCAGGTGCTGAAAAGGACCTAGTGGAAGGAGAAATGGGACAAGAGATAGGATAGGATCTGATAGACTGGACATTAGCAGGTGACATTCTTCATAAATCAGCTTAAAGTTGTCAACAACTTGCATTTATATGCGCCTTTAATGTAGTAAAACGCGCTTCACAGGAGCGCAATCAGACAATTGATACCGAGCCAAAGAAGGAGCTTGGGCAAAGAGGTAGGTCTTAAATGAGGAAAGAGAGGTAGAGAGGTTTAGGGAGGGAATTCTACAGCTTACAACTAGACGGCTGAAGGCAGGCTCGCCACTGGTGGAGCGAAGGGATAGGGGTTGCGCAAGAGGCCAGAGTTGAACACAGGCAATTCAAAATGAGGATTAGAGTTTTAAAATTGCGGCATTGGTGGACCGGGAGCCAATGTAGATCAATGATCACGGGGTGATGGGTGTGCAGGACTTGGTGCAGGTTAGGATACTGGCAGCAGGATTTGGGATGAGCTCAAGTTGAGGGAAGCTTAGCTTGGTGGGCAAGAGGAAGGGAGTGGCAGAGGCAGCTGAACAGATGTTCTCAATTTTAGTGAGAAAAAAGTCCATGAGCTCCTCACACCTGTTGTTAGAGGTGAGGGTGGAGGGGTCATGGGCAGAGCGGTTTAAGGAGACAGTTGGTAGTGCAGATAAGAAGTCGGGGGTTATCTTTGCATCCCAGGATGATCCTGGAGTAGTAAGCAGTTCTGGCAGAGGAAAGCAGGGCCTAATAGTGCTTGATGTGGTCCAGCCAGATCTGGCAATGAATGGCTAAACCTGACAAGCTGGCTGAATATTTGCTGAGATGAACGAAGGGTTACAGGTAATATGCAGGCGGCCTGTTCAAAGGCCTTGCCTTCCCTGATTTTTTTCTATTATTCTTTCATGGGATGTGGGCGTCACTGGCAAGGCCACCATTTATTGCCCATCCCTAATTGCCCTTGAGAAGGTGGTGGTGAGCCACCTTCTTGAAATGCTGCAGTCCATGTGGTGAAGGTTCTCCCACAGAGCTGTTAGGTAGGGAGTGCCAGGATTTTGACCCAGCGACGATGAAGGAACGGCGATATATTTCCAAGTCGGGATGGTGTGTGACTTGGAGGGGAACGTGCAGGTGGTGTTGTTCCCATGTGCCTGCTGCCCTTGTCCTTCTAGGTGGTAGAGGTCGTGGGTTTGGGAGTTGCTGTCGAAGAAGCCTTGGCAAGTTGCTGCAGTGCATCCTGTGGATGGTACACACTGCAGCCACGGTACGCCGGTGGTGAAGGGAGTGAATGTTTAGGGTGGTGGATGGGGTGCGAATCAAGCAGGCTGCTTTGTCCTGGATGGTGTCGAGCTTCTTGAGTGTTGTTGGAGCTGCATTCATTCAGGCAAGTGGAGAGTATTCCATCACAGTCCTGGCTGGTGTCGTGTAGATGGTGGAAAGGCATTGGGGAGTCAGGCAGAGAGTCACTCGCTGCAGAATACCCAGCCTCTGACCTGCTCTTGCAGCCACAGTATTTATGTGGCTGGTCCAGTTAAGTTTCTGGTCAATGGTGACCCCCAGGATGTTGATGGTGGGGGATTCGGCGATGGTAATGTTGTTGAATGTCAAGGGGAGGTGGTTAGACTCTCTCTTGTTGGAGATGGTCATTGCCTGGCACTTGTCTGGCGTGAATGTTACTTGCCACTTATCAGCCCAAGCCTGGATGTTGTCCAGGTCTTGCTGCATGCGGGCACGGACTGCTTCATTACCTGAGGGGTTGCGAATGGAACTGAACACTGTGCAATCATCAGCGAACATCCCCATTTCTGACCTTATGATGGAGGGAAGGTCAGTAATGAAACAGCTGAAGATGGTTGGGCCTAGGACACTGCCTTGAGGAACACGTGCAGCAATGTCCTGGGGCTGAGATGATTGGCCTCCAACAGCCACTACCATCTTCCTTTGTGCTAGGTTTGACTCCAGCCACTGGAGAGTTTTCCCCCTGATTCCCATTTACTTCAATTTTACTAGGGCTCCTGGGTACCACACTTGGTCAAATGCTGCCTTGATGTCAAGGGCAGTCACTCTCACCTCATCTCTGGAATTCAGCTCTTTTGTCCATGTTTGGACCAAGGCTGTAATGAGGTCTGGAGCCGAGTGGTCTTGGCGGTGAACCCAAACTGAGCATCGGTGAGCAGGTTATTGGTGAGTAAGTGCCGCTTAATAGCACTGTCGACGACACCTTCCATCACTTTGCTGATGATTGAGAGTAGACTGATGGGGTGGTAATTGGCCAGATTGGATTTGTCCTGCTTTTTGTGGCCAGGACATATCTGGGCAATTTTCCACATTGTTGGGTAGATGCCAGTGATGTAGCTGTACTGGAACAGTTTGGCTAGAGGCGTGGCTAGTTCTGGAGCACAAGTCTTCAGCATTACAGCCGAGATGTTGTCGGGGCCCATAGCCTTTGCTGTATCCAGTTGACTCAGCCGTTTCTTGATATCATGTGAAATGAATCAAATTGGCTGAAGACTGGCTTCTGTGATGGTGGGGATATCGGGAGGAGGCCGAGATGGATCATCTACTCGGCACTTCTGGCTGAAGATGGTTGCAAACGCTTCAGCCTTGTCTTTTGCACTCACGTGCTGGACTCCGCCATCATTGAGGATGGGGATGTTTACAGAGCCTCCTCCTCCCGTTAGTTGTTTAATTGTCCACCACCATTCATGACTGGATGTGGCAGGACTGCACAGCTTTGATCTGATCCGTTGGTTGTGGAATCGCTTAGCTCTGTCTATAGGATGTTGCTTCTGCTGTTTAGCATGCACGTAGTCCTGTGTTGTAGCTTCACCAGGTTGGTACCTCATTTTTAGGTAAGCCTGGTGCTGCTCCTGGCATTCTCGTGCCTTTACCCGGGCCACTGTTCTACAGGGTTTGCTGGTCAATTTGGGTGAGGGGTTGTCAGGTACTCTTCCCTGGTCTTGCCCCTCTCCCTGGCATTATGTGCTGTTTTGTCCTGCAGAAAGAGAGGTGTGAGTTCGTGAGTGGCTCTTAAAAAGGTAAGTGGAGATATGTAGGGCTACTGCATATAGTGCATCTGCTAAGAGCTGGAGAAGAAACAAGATGGAATAAGGATGGGGAGGTGATGAATATAAAGCCAAGTGAGTAAGGAGTATTGGGAGGAGTTGCTGGTTGTGCATGTGGTAGGATGTTAGTGCCTGGTGTGAAGGCAGCAAAGGAAGAGATGGGTGTGTTTGGAATGAGAAAATAAAGTGGTCCAGTGATCCCTTGCGAGTGAATGCTGAAGGATGCGATGGAGAAGAGAGAATTGTTGAGAGCGCTGGGGGAGGGGTGAGAAGAATGTTATGATGCGTTGTTGAAAGAGACAGACTGATGAAGAGCTGTACTCACCCTTGCTGCTGTTGTGAATCTCAGTCTATATTGAACCCAGGTACTGGGGGTGATGCTGCTGGCACTGGCCCGCTCAACCACCTCTGTCCATGCTTGCTGGATATTTGACCTTGTTATGCTCTTGCAGGTGCTTGGGTCCTCCACCAGGACCTCCAGAAAGGCATCAGAAAACCTAGGGGCAGCCCTCCAACTCATTATTACCTACAGAATTCTGTCCACACTGTTACAAAGAAATCTGGCACCAGGGAATGCAACCTCCCTTTAAGAGGTACATACCTGCTTTAAATAGAAAATGGGAAATGTTTTCATTTTTGTTTCTAAAGAGAGCCTTATAAAATATGAAACAAACAAGTTACACAACACTGGAGTTTTCAAGACACTGTGATTTAAATGATACACAACATTTAACATGACAGCTGCCTCATTAGTGTGCAGTTGGAACTTGAAAATAGAGTACAGTTCCCATTTCTTGTTCTGTGCTGGAGCATTGTAAAAAATGTCTTAATATATAATGACATAACAGCAATATTCTTTGAAACGATGTATAATTTATCATTTGTTACTGTAAAAATCGTGTTCTGAAATATGTATCAGTAATAACATCAATTTGGAGTCCATAGCTGTAACCATCGTTACTGATAGTGACATTTCCACACCATGTTATAAAATATAATTGCACGAAACAATCTTTTGACCGTGCCTTCTCCACTTACAGAAAATAAATAATAATGCTACAATTAAAAGATATTTATTTTTATGATTATAACAAGCAAGGTAAATTGAAAAATAAAAAATAATGTTGATTTAAGTGTAATATAAACTGATTTTTTTGGGGGAGGATTAGCCACTGAAGTGCGCCTTAAACTGCCAGTTTGTCAGTCACATTTAATTTCCTATAGAAAACAGTTTGCTTTTCACTAGCATATTCAAAGCGACCAGAAAAATTTTCCCCTGTAATGAAGACCTCTGGGACAGTGCACAGTAATCACTTTGCTAAATTGTGGACTTGTTTCAGTAACTAGTACAGGCTTGTTGAGATGTCAGTCTGCATTACACTAACTTGATTAATCAAAACCTGTCAGCTCTGTCGTTTATAAGGTGAAAGACCATCAGGTCAAGCAGATTTAATTGGCTGGTTCTCTGCAGACTGAGATAAGGTACTAGTAATTTGTTTCACACAACTGAGGGAATTCACTTAAAACTGCCTTCAGTGTACATTCAAACTCATTTGTCGATTATAAAAATGCATGTAAAATAATGATATTTTATGTTCATGTTTGTTTTTTTAAAAAACAGATAGCATAATAGGGGAGGGTTTAAGCTAATTTGGCAGGGGGGGTGGGCACCAGGATGAAATATTAGAGAGGAGAAACAAGGTGCACATAAGATTGGGAGAGACAAACAGCACTGCAGTAAAGAATAGTTCAGAAATAGGAGGGATCAGAGAGGGGGCAAAGGCAAGGCAGTCGAAGATGAGTTTGGAGCGCATGGCCCCGATATTACCAGGGAGGCAGGATGGCAGCAGAGGGGGGGGGGGGCGACTAGGCACGTGGGTAACCCACCCAGTAAAATCCATCCATTCCCCACGCGATCGCGGGTAAATTGAAGCCACTTACCGTCGGAAACCTGCGCAGCAGGCGGACTGCGCACCCGCATCACAGGCTGTGAGCTGGAGGAGCTCTATGTAAAGGGGCAGTCCTCCAGTGACTGCTCCTGCAGCAAAGAACCACACAGCACCATGGAGCAGCCCAGGGGAAAGGCTGCTCCCAGATTTACTGATGCTTCACTCCAGGTCTTGCTGGATGGGGTGAGGAGGAGGAGGGAGATCTTCTACCCGGCGGACGGGAGGAAGTGGCCAGCCTCTGCCATCAAGAAGGCATGGCTCGAGGTGACAGAAGAGGTCACCAGCAGCAGCAACATCTCCCGGACATGGATCCAGTGCAGGATGCGCTTCAATGACCTAACTAGGTCAGCCAAAGTGAGTACACTTACTCATTCTCCTACACTCCATCTTCCACATCACCGTCCCCACCCCACAACTCCTTCGGCACTGTCAACACTACTCTATAACATCACTCCTCACACCCACTCAAACCTCATCCATAACTTAGCTGCACTTACTCACCTTCCCAGTACTCATCCCACCACTACCACTCAACCCAATCCTCATACAATGTCATAGCTCTGTCTCATACTTACCCTCTGATGCATCTCTTTTAAGGTCAGCCTCACCCAAACCAATGCATTCAGCAGTTGGCCACGTCACCATCCCTCACTCATGCCTCTCTACTTTCTACCCTTATAGGAGAAGAGAGCCCAGAATGCATGGGAGAGGGCGAAGACCGGAGGGGAGCCGCCACATCAGGTCGTCCTCATGGACACGGAGCAGGAGGTTCTTGATTGAGCCGCATCCTCGAGTGCCTGTCCGTCGGGGATGCCGAGACTGCCACCTGACAAACGGCTGGTGACAGAACTTTAACATTCAGCACTCACAATAGCAAATGATGTTAACATGCCTTGCCATCTTCAGTACCTCAACATCTGTCATCATGCTTAATATTGCCTTCTGTTCTCTTACAGGGCCTTCAGCGACTGCTGTGACGGCGGAGGGCGATTCCTCAGAGGACCTGCTGGCCTTTGAGGGGGCACCGTCAGATCTGAGCGAGCCATCCACCAGCGCAGATACACACACCTCGGTGGGTCCCCGTCCTCAGTTAGTTGGGGTTGCACATGGTGAGTCACCACACACATGTGAGCACGAGCAGACACTGGTGGCAGGGCCAGCTATGGAGAGTCCACCTCGGTGGGAGCATTCTTCTCCAGGCTCTGCTCAGCTGCACACAGATGCTGAACCCTGGGGGCTATCCTTTAAAAGGAGAATGATCAAGGGGCAGCAGCACATTTGCGAGGTGCTGGAACAGGTGCCAAGCACACTCTCCACAATAGTGCAGAGGATGGAGGAGTCCAACTCCTGCATGAGTGGAATGGTGGCACAGGGATGTGAGGGCATCTCTGAGATAGTGTCGCGGGTAAGTGGGGGAATGTCTGCGATGGAAGGAAGGCTAGCCTCCATCGAGCTTCAAGCACAGCTCACCAATGAGTCCACTGAGGCCCTGACAATGGCCCTTCGGACTCAGCGTGAGCAACTTTCTGCCGCCTTAAACAGGCAGATAGATAAAGCACTGGCTTTACAAGGCTTCACACATGTCCTCCAAACTGTCGTCCAGCAGGGTGGTAGGAGTGATGTGGGCCTGGCCCAGGAGAGGGATGATGGCAAAAGGGGACATGGAAGTGGGGACGCCACTCAAAGCGCTTCCACGTCTCGCTCGTTGCCCCCCACAATGCTGCCTCCTCTCCTGGTGGTCGAGTCTGCCCCTGCACAGGTGCAGGTGGAGCAGTCTTTGGAGGGGCCCTCACGGACACCAAAACCCAGAGGGCGTTGGCCCAAAGCATCTAATCGTTCAGGGCATGAACAAAAGCAACCTGACACTACCTTGTCTGCAGCAATAGGGGAAACACCACGTAGCAATAGTAGGAAGTATAAGGTAAAGGTTTTTTGAGCACAAAGGGGATGCACAAGGGTGTTTGACAGTTTGTCATGTTTTTTATTTATATTTGATTTTTGTTCAACTCACATTAAATATTATATTGTCACCACTACTGCCACGTCTTGGCCATTCTTGACTGGCTTGTGTAATAAGTCCCTTTCATGAGGTTCACCTTGAACACCCACACTTGATGCCACCCATTGGGTCATCCTACAGTGGGTGTATGTGTAGTTGCACGAGTATTTTGTGCAGGTACCTGTGGCACAGCGCTGTTTTGTGGAGCTCCACGTGGCGGAGGTGGACGGTGTGCCTGGCGAGGCTGGTGATGTTGCTCGTCCTCGGATGAAGTGATGATTGCAGCTATGGCGCCCCCCATCCTGACGGTGTGAGTTTGAGGGGGTCCACAAAGTAGGTAAATGTGTTTACACAGCAGAGTTTAGGGTATAAATTAATAATTTTGAGTGGAAAGACAAAGGTGTTGCAGCCAAAACTTTGTCTGAAGTGACAGAGTGCCCTGCTTCAATAAATGAGGTTTTCCGCCCAACTGTCAAATAATCTTTTGCATCTCCCCCAATGGCTGCTGGCTGAAACACGTCTGCTCCAACGGGGAGCGTTTCCCACAGCACGGGAAACATGCTGAGAATCCTTCAAAATTGCACCCCTGCCAAAATCTCCAGTCAATGAGGTCTGTCAAATACCTCAACTACCTAAATAAGTATTTAAATTATCATCGCGCCAGCTTTAATTGCCAGTGGGAGTCCCGCATGCGGGAGCTGCGTGTGCACCCGAACGAGTCACTGGGGAACCCGGAAGTGGGCGTGTTGGAGCCGGGCTCTGATCCCGCTCCAGGATTCCGCCATTTTCGGAGCCCCCCCACCCCCAACGCACCCGCTCGGCCATCTGGAAATCAGCACCAATGTGCGTAAATGCACGTAGCATGATAAATAAGGTTGGTGAGCTGCAGGCACAGGTCACCATGTGGGACTGTGATACAGTGGCAATAACAGAGACCTGGCTCAAAGAAGGGGCGTATTGGGGAGGTAATATTCCTGGCTACAATGTATTCAGGAAACATAGGGAAGGATAAAAAGGAGGGGGGTGGCAGTACTGATCGAAGAAACTATTATTGCACTGGAAAGGGATGATGTAGTTGAGGGGTCAAAGATAGAACTTATTTGGTTAGAATTAAGGAACAATAGAGGAGCTATTACACTACTGAGTGTACACAATAGGCCACCAAATAATGGGAAGGAGATTGAGGAGCAAATTTGCAGGCAAATTACAGAAAGATGCAAGAACTAAAGTAGTGATAATGGGAGACTTCAATTATCCCAATACAGACTGGGATAGTAACAGTGTAAAGGGCAAAGAGGGGGTGGAATTTCTGAACTGTGTACAAGAGAACTTTCTTGATCAGTGTGTTTCTGGCCCATCGAGGAAGCAATGCTGGATCTAGTTCTGGGGAAAGAAGTGGGACAAGTGGAGCATGTTTCAGTGAGGGAGCAGTTGGATAACAGTGATCATAACATTATCAGGTTTAAAATAATTATGGAAAAGGACAAGGAACAATCAAGTATAAAAATATTTACCTGGAGGAGGGCTAATTTCAGTGAGTTAAAAAGAGATCTTGCCCAGGTGGATTGTAATCATAAATTGGTAGGCAAAACAATAATTGAACAATGGGAGGCTGGTCCAGATGGGATGCATCCTAGGTTACTGAGGGGCGTAAGGGTGGAAATTGCAAGAGCTGGCCACAATCTTCCAATCCTCCTTAAATATGAGGGTGGTGCCAAAGGATTGGAGGATTGCAAATGTTACACCCCTGTTCAAAAAAAGGGGAGAGGGATAAACCCAACAATTACAAGTCAGTCAGCCTAAAGTCGATCCTGGGGAAACTTTTAGACACAATGGGGTCGATTTTAGCACCCGCTATTGGGTGCGTTCCTGACGGGGGGCTCCGAAAATCGGGGATTCCCGGGGCAGGTCGGGAGCCCGGCTCCAACCCGCCCACTTCCGGGTTTCCCACAGACACGCTGACATGCACGCGCAATTAAAGCCGGCGGGGTGCCACTTAAGCTATTTATTTAGGTATTTCAGGTCGTTTAGAGACCTGATTAAGGAGATATTTTACCTGGGGTGGGATTTTGCAAACAACTGGGACTGTTTCCCATACTGGGGGAAACAATCCCGGTTCAAATGGACGTGTTGCAGCCATCAGCCTGTGATAGCTGCTAAGGTCCATTTGTCAGGTGGGGAGGGGAGACCCTCACTCATTGCAGGAGGCCACTCTGTTACTTTGGACAAAGTTTGGCCTCCACCACCCTCCTCCTAACAATAAAATTCACCAACTTGCACACTTACCCCGGAGTCCAGCCACATATACCTACCTTGCGGACCCCCTCAGATGTACATCTTCCGGATGGGGGCCGCCGTAGCTGCAGTCATGACCTCCTCGGAGGCGAACAGCATCACCAGCCTCGTCGGCCATGCCGTCCACCTCTGACACGTGGAGCCCCACAACACAGTGCTGTGACACATCCACCTGCACAGCAGGAGGGAGGGCAACATAGGAAATATAGGAAGCATAGGAACGGCAGAGAGAGATGCGTCGCAGAGGGCACGACCCTCGCCACAGGGTCCACAGACCGAGGCTCAGCTTCCTGGACCTCTCTGAGCAGCAGTGCACACAGAGGCTCAGAGTCATTCGACATGCAGTCGTGGACATCTGCAGCCTCCTTCATGCCGAGCTGCTCCCGGCTGGCTCGAGCACCATCTTCTTACCTGTCGCTGTCAAAGTCACCACTGCCCTCAACAACTTCTCCTTCGCATCCTTCCAGGGTGCCACCGGGGACATCGCCGACGTCTCTCAGTCGTCTGCACAAAAGAGCCCTTCAAATACACCTACACCCACTCTGCAGTGACACAATGGGTGGCATCAGGTGTGGGTCTTCATTGTGATCCTCAGGAAAGGGCATTATTGCACAAACCAGACAGGATTCACAAAGACGTGGCAGTAGTGGTGACAATATAATATGTGATGTGAGTTGTTCAGAAATTAAATATAAGTAAAAACCATGACAAACCCTCAAACACCCTTGTGCATCCCCTTCATGCTCACGACACGTTTGCCTTACGCTGCCTACTGCACATATGTGATGCATGCCCTGTGGCTGCAGCACAGGTAGTGGCAGGTTGAGTGAGGCTGACCGTGAAAGAGATGCATGAGAGGGTGAGTATGAGATAGAGCCATGAGATTGTATGAGGATTGGGTTGAGTGGTAGTGGCGGGATGCGTACTGGCGAGGTGAGTAAGTGCAGGTAAGATGAGGATCAGCTTTGAGTGGGTGTGAGGGGTGATGTGACAGAGTAGTGTTGGCAGTGCAGAAGGAGGTGTGGGGTGGGGGCAATGATGTGGCAGACGGAGTGTAGGGGAATGATTAAGTGTACTCACTTTGGCTGACCTACTTAGGTTATTGCAGCGCCTCCTGCACTGTATGCAGGTGTGCGATATGTTGGTGGTGCAGGTGACCTCCTCTGCCACCTTGAGCCAGGCCTTCTTGGTGACAGAGGCAGGTCGCTTCCTCCCGCCCGCCGGGGGGAAGATCTCTGTCCTCCCCCTCCTCCTCACCCCATCCAATGATACCTGGAGTGAGGCATCATTAAACCTGGGAGCAGCCTTCCCCCTGGGCTGCTTCATGCTGTAATTTTTCCTATTTCTTGCAGTATCAATTAGTGGAGGACTGCCCCTTTAAATAGAGCTCCTCCAGCTGACAGACCTTACTGCTCATGCGTAGTCCGCCCGACGCGCAGATCAGCAGTGGGGAACCCAGAAGACCAGGTAAGTGGATCCAATTAGCCTGCAATTGCGCGCGGGGCAGACTGATTTCACCGGGCGCGTTACTCACGCGCCCAATAGACCCCCCAGCCGCGAACACGCCGCCCTGGTAATATCGAGCCCAATAATCCGGGACAAAATTAATGGCACTTGGAAAAGTATGGGCTAATAAATGAAAGTCAGCACGGACTTGTTTAAGGAAAATCATGTTTGACTAACTTGATTGAGTTCTTTGATGAAGTAACAGAGAGGGTTGATGAGGGTAGTGTGATTGATGTTGTGTATATGGACTTTTAAAAGGCATTTGATAAAGTACCACATTATAGACTTGTTGGCAAAATTAAAGCCCATGGGATTAAAGGGACAGTGGCAGTGTAGATACAAAATTGGCTAAGAGACAGAAAGTAAAGCGTAGTGGTGAACGGTTGTTTTTCAGACAGGAGGGAAGTATACAGTGGTGTTCCCCAGGGATCGGTATTAGGACCACTGCTCTTTTTGACATATATTAATGACCTGCACTTGGGTATACAGTGTATAATTTCAAAATTAGCAGATGACAGAAACTCGGAAATGTAGTAAACATTGTGGAGGATAGTAGGATAGTAACAGACTTCAGGAGGACATAGACAGACTGGTGAAATGGGCAGACACACGGCAGATGAAATTTAACGCAGAGAAGTGTGAATTGATACATTTTGGTAAGAAGAATGAGGAGAGGCAATATAAACTAAAGGATACAATTTTAAAGGGAGTGCAGGAACAGAAAAACCTGGGGGTGTACGTACACAAATCTTTGAAGGTAGCAGGACAAGTTGAGAAGGCTGCTAAAAAGCATATGGGATCCTTGACTTTATTAATGGAGGCATAGAGTACAAAAGCAAGGAAATAATGCTAAACCTTTATAAAACACTGGTTAGGCCTCAGCTGGAGTATCATGTTCAATTCTGGGCACCACACTTTAGGAAGAATGTCAAAGCGTTAGAGAGGATGTAGAAGAGATTTACTGGAATGGTACCAGGGATGAGGGACTTCAATTATGGGGAGACACTGGAGAAGCTGGGGCTGTTCTCCTTAGAACAGAGAAGGTTAAGGGGAGATTTGATAGAGGTGTTCAAAATCATGAATGGTTTTGATAGAGTAAATAAGGAGAAATTGTTTCCAGTGGCAGAGGGGTCGGTATCCAGAGGACACAGATTTAAGGTGATCAGCAAATGAACCGGAGGCGACATGAGGAAACATTTTTCTATGCAGCGAGTTGTAATGATCTGGAATACACTGCCTAAAAGGGTGGTGGAAGCAGATTCAATGGTAACTTTCAAAAGGGAATTGGATAAATACTTGAAGGGAAAAGATTTACAGAGCTATGGGGAAAGAGCAGGGAATGGGACTAATTGGATAGCTCGTTCAAAGAGCCAGCACAGGCACGATGGGCTGAATGGCCTCCTCCTGTGCTGTACCATATTATGATACAATGATAATAAAATTATTTACAACGTAAGTCCAATTAGCAACATTAGGATGCATTTTCTGATCACTAAGGCCAGTGATGTTGGAGGGGGGCAGGCACTGGGCAGGGGGGCAGGCAAATCTGGCTCAGATCCATATAACTGGATCTGTATCACTTGAGTGCCAACTGCAATTTTCTGGCAGAGCTTTTAGACTGGCCTAAGGTGGTAGCCATTGCTTTATTTAAATATCAGAATGCATTAAAATAAAGCCTAGCACAATTTTCCATCCGCACAGGACAGGATTGGATGGGTGCTTTCTTTGCTAATCTGGGTAGGTACAGTGAAGCTCCATGAGCAATGGAGCTCTTAAATGGTGAAAGGCTTTTTAGTTTTTTTTAATTTCCAGTTTTAAAGTATGTTTTTATTACTGGACTCTTACTAATGTTTTTCACATTTTATGAGAATATTTTTCATAGTTGCTTTGAGAAGGTGGTGATGAGCCTACTACTGGAACCGCTGCAGTCCTTGTGGTGAAGGTTCTCCCACAGTGCTGTTAGTTATGGAGTTCCAGGATTTTGAACCAGTGATGATGAAGGAACAGCGGT
The DNA here is from genome assembly GCF_035084215.1 of Heptranchias perlo. Lineage (NCBI taxonomy): Eukaryota > Metazoa > Chordata > Chondrichthyes > Hexanchiformes > Hexanchidae > Heptranchias > Heptranchias perlo. The sequence goes on from NC_090327.1 coordinate 68,817,685, forward strand.
AAATGTCTAAGTCAGGATGGTGTGTGACTTGGAGGGGATCTTGGAGGTGGTGGTGTTGCCATGCACTTGCTGCCCTTGTCCTTCTAGGTGGTGGAGGTCGCAGGTTTGGGAGGTGCCGTCAAAGAAGCCGTGGCGAGTTGCTGCAGTACATCCTATAGGTAATACACACTGCAGCCATGGTCGCCAGTGGTGGAGGGAATGGATGTTTTTAGGTGGTGCGTGCTGCTTTGCCCTGGATGCTTTGTCGAGCTTCTTGAGTGTTGTTGCAGCTGCAAGTGGACAGTATTCCATCACACTCCTGACTTGTGTCTTGTAGGTGGTGGAGAGGCTTCGGAGAGTCAGGAGGTGAGTCAGTCATGGCAGAAACTTAGCCTCTGTCCTGCTCTAGTAGCCATGACATTTATGTGGCTGGTCCAGATGAGTTTCTGGTCAATGGTGACCCCCAGGATGTTGATGGTGGAGGATTCAGCGATGATGATGCCATTGAATGTCAAGGGGAGGTGGTTGGGCTCTCTCTTGATGGAGATGGTCAATGCCTGGCACTTGTGTGGCACGAATGTTACTTGCTGTTTACTTATCAGCCCAAGCTTGGATGTTGTCCAGGTGTTGCTGCAGGAGGGCAAGGATGGCTTCACTACCTGAGGAATTGTGAATGGAGCTGAACACTGTGCGAACAGCCTCACTTATGATGCAGGGAAGGTCATTGCTGAAGGTAGTTGGGCCCAGGACACTGTGGAACGCCTGCCATGATATCCTGGGGCTGAGATGATTGGCTTCCAACAACCACAACCATCTCCCCTTGTGCTAGGTATCACTCCAGCCACTGGAGAGTTTTCCCCCTGATCCCCATTGACTTCAGTTTTCTTTGAATTGTGCCATGGGATCTTTTATGTCCACCTGAGAGGGCAGATATTTAACATTTGATTTGGTCTAACATTTCATTCGAAAGACGGTACCTCCAATAGTGCAGCACTCCCTCAGTGCTGCATTGCACTCAGTCAGCCTAGGTTATGTGCTCCAGTCTCTAAAGTGGGACTTGAGCCCACAACCTCCTGACTCACAAGTGTGAGTACTACCTCTGAGCTGAGGATAACAACTATCTAGCAACCTTTGTTGGAAGTGTGCATGTGTGTTGTCAGGTGATGACAGCATGTGCCGAAGCTGTGATAGTTGAACAAATGGCCAGCACTCGCTCCTCAAGCTAACACATGAAGAATGTCTGCTTCCATGTAGTACTGGGGCACTAGCACTGTCTGCTGAGGTATATCCTAGTATGGCTCATTGCCTTCCAAAGTAGAAAAGGATACGGACTGGTCCTGTTTTGCCCCTAAAAAACGGCCGGCCAGCAACTGAAGATGCCTAGAGCCAGCTTGATGCAATATTTAGATGGGCCTGTAAATGGTGAGCAGCCCGCCCACCTGAAACAGGCAAAAAAGCTGCTTAAATATGCAAATCATGGCCTATTATAGGATCCCTATTGCAAAATTCAGGCGCAAATGGGGAGAGCATGTGCCATGCACGCTCAGCCCTTGGGTATGCAATTGAGTGAAACTCTCACACCTAGGATTTACCCTGTGTTGAGAGTTATGGGAACCAAATGTTTCTCCCAGGCCTTCTCTCCTGAACCTCTTAGCAGCTAAGATGGAGAGCCACATAAATAAGAGATCTGGAAACAGGGCGTCAGTCTATTCTCTTGGCCAAGTATGTGATAAGATAGACTCAAGAAGGGTAGAAAAAGAGGAAATAACAGGGATAATTTTATGACTCCAAGCTGCCAACAAGGAACCTCATCTGACATGGCGCATATCAGAAATTCATACGTTAGCCATATCAATTTTCCGACTACTAAAATTAGTTGAACAGAAAATCATGCCCAGCATGCAAATTTCTAATCTGCACTGCCGGTGAGTGAGGCTTTCCACCACCAGCAGTAGTCTCAGGATAAGGGGTTGGACATTAAGGACTGAGATGAGGAGAAATTTCTTCACTCAGAGGGTTGTGAATATTTGGAATTCTCTACCCCAGAGGGCTGTGGAGGCTCAGTTGTTGAGTATATTTAAGACTGAGATCGATAGATTTTTGGACTCTAAGGGAATCAAGGGATATGGGGATCGGGTGGGAAAGTAGAGTTGAGGTCGAAGATCAGCCATGATCTTAATGAATGGCCGTATGGCCTACTCCTGTCCCCATTTCTTATGATCTTAGCAACATAATAATGCAACTTGGAGAAATATACAACAAAAACACTATGCTGTCAGTGAATTTAATTAGTTATCTGAATCCCTCAACTAGATTGCTGTCTACACTGATGTCTCTCTGATTGCCTATCATCCATCTATCTATCTATCTATCTATCTATCTACACACACCTGCACCTTGACATGGTGGGAATGCTTGTGTGCTCCTATTACCTTGAAAGCTATGCTGGCAGGAATATAGCTTTTGGTAGGGCCACTCAAGCTAGACAGGTCGAAAGATAGGAGCCAGATTATAGGCAGTCCACTCAGTAGGGGAGTTGTGAGTCAGGCTAATGACCAGTCCACGTAAAAATTTCTTTTATTGCAGAAACAGCCCAGAGACAAGATGAGACTGTTACAGACTTGCAAATATAACTCATCTGTGGAGAATCATGATCTGCTGGATCCAAGGCAAGAGGATGCTCAGATGGAGTCTGATATCGTTTTGTGGACAGACAGCAGTGGAAGAAATGGGTTGCCTCATGAGAGTCTAACTAATGTAGATTCTGGAAGTACAAAAAGATGGGCAAGAAAGAAAAGATCAAGATATTCAGAAGCGCAGTGGTGTCAGTGTTGATACATGATGCTGACACTTGGGTATTTACCAAGAAAATTGAAAAGAAACCCGATGACACCTACACAAAGCTGTGGCAGAAAGCCTTAGATGTCTGCTGGAAAGACCACGTGGGTAATTTTAACCTCTAAGAATGGGTAGGTTGGAGGCGGGGAGGCAGTAAAAACAGTGGATGTATGAAGCGGGACCGCATCCCGGCTCCATCGCGCCAGGCATGTTTGGATGCGCGCGCGCAACAGACACCTGGAAGTCCCGCCCCCACTTAAAGCTGGCGGGCCGATACTTAAAGGGGCAATGTACCTCATTGAAATAGTTGAGGTACTTGATTTCTTGTGTATTACAGAAATTAAATAACTTTAACCTTACCTGTTTGGGTTTCCCAAAGCTTCCGATTCACATCAGGTGAAAGCAGGCGAGAAGGGCCGGATCCATGTGGCGAGTGCCTTTATTGCACTGCTTATGGGCCCGGAGGAGCAGGAGTGCTTCTTCCAAGCCCAATAAGCTCACCTGGCATGACGTGACCCCACCTCCCACCCTGATGCTGGACCCTTCCGATGCTGGACCCCCCTCAATGGTGGTGCCCCCCCCCCCACCACCTCCAACTCTTCACCTGACCACCATTCTCTTCTCTCGACCTGCGATTGACCTCGAATCTCTGCAACCTCTTCACTCGACCTCTGATTTCTTCTTCCTCTTCGAGTGACCTCTGATCTCTTATTTATCTTCGAGCGATCTCCGGTCTCTTCCTGGCATCAGCTCCCCTCCCTCCCCACCATGACCTCCATGGCCCACGATCCCAACTTCCCTCTCCTCCAATCCCCGGCATTCCTGCCCGATAGCCAGAAGGCCTGTCAATCAGGCTGGCTGCTGGGCGCAAAGTCCGGAAGTAAAATTTATTGACCTCGTTAAGGCCGCGATCACAGATTGTGACGCGCCAACTTACATTCTGAATTTTGTGGCCGATTATCTTCCCCCCCAGTCCCTTCCTGCCACCCTGTAAAAATCATGCCCCACATCGCCGATGAGATATTATATGAAGGCTTAGAAAAAATAACAAGCGTAGTAATAAAGCATATAAGGCTGAAGCTTGCTGATCATTCCTTCAGAGCAAAAGAGAAACCAGTTTAAGAATTATTATTCTGGGAACCAAAATACAAAAACAAAAAGAGCGGCTGGCCTACAATGCTCAACTTGTAGTGGATACAGAAATTCCCATGTAAGAATTACTATTATGCATTACATTTGCTTTACAGCTGGGCTTGTTAATCAGAAAAAAGTGAAAAACAGAAGTATTCGCGCTACTGAGAGGAAAGGCTAACTAATAACTATGCTGTGACTCCACTTGTCAGAAGATGTTAATAAATACGTCTGTGTACAATTAGGCAGATTTATAAAAAAGCTCAACAACAGTTGTATAGATAATGCTAAAGTTTTATTACCCATGACAATTATATTCTGCATAATAGAAACATACTATCATGACTGTATGGTAGAAAGACAGGCTTTCTAATTGTTGCAAATGAATACTCAAAACTCTTCCTTCTCATTTTTTTTCCATTGGTTCAACGTGTATTCAAATTGGATATTAAAATAATCTTGAAGTTAGATACTTTGATGCAGCTGAGTTTTCTGGCAAATTCCAAGAAAAATGCAGAACTGGAAATCACACATGCAGACCTCATGCTATTCACTTTACGAGATGAGTTTTAAAAATAACTAAACTGAGTAAACTTACATAAGGAAAAATACCTCGCCCTCATTATAATATTGTTACTTATAGGCAATAAGCACTCTGCTCCCAAATATTTTTTTGAAAGTTCTTAACTATAAAACACATATCATTATAATATACAGAATAGTAAGGAGCCCAAGGACTGTATTATAACAAGAGTTGATCGTATTTTAAAAGTCTAATCTAATTACAATTGTAACCCTTTACATTGTGATACACTAAGACCAGTTGTATTTTGTGCTTTCTGCCAAAGCTGATACAAATGCAGTAAAATCCATATTATAATCAGTATAGTAGAATTAGCTCAAGTGAATACTTGATAAAAAATATTCTTGTTAAGCTAACAGAATGGAAAAAAATCCAGAAACACTTTCTATATCTACCCACCATATTAATTCCTACTAAACAAATGCATTTGTACCCAATATAAAAAGTTTGCAATTCATGTTATGAAGTTACCTGCTGTGACCTGCAATGGTATTCTCAATGCAAGGGTAGTTAATTCACAGATCATACGAAGATAGGAGGGGGACTGTGAATTTAGAGGAAGCAGTAAGATCGTACAAAAAACTCCACAGGATTGCACCTGGGCTAATCAGTGGCAAATGGTGTTCAATATGGACAAATGTAAATCGGAAGGCAATAAACAAAGCAAATAACATCCCAATCTACTTGAGTTCAAAACCCCAGAGATTATGCTAAAGTTCTCCAGTGCTCTGGTCAGGCTGTATTTGGAATACAGCCTGACCAGAGCACTGTCAGAGCATACGTACAGTTCTGGTTATCCTAGAGGCTGTGCAGAAGAGATTAACAAGCTTCATTATCTGGTGACCAGGGGATGCGATGTGAGGAATGACTTGATTAGATGGTGCTTGTCTACCTCAAAAATAAATGTCTCACTGGGGACCATATACAGGTTTCTAATAAGACTTATTAGATGGTGAAAGAAAACCCAAAACATTTCTTTCGGACAGCAAGACAAGAATGCACAGGTTTAGGGCTACGAAGGGTAAATTTAAGATATTTACATAAGGAAGAATTTCTTAATAGACAGTAGCTACAATAAAGTTGCCTAGAAAGTAGTCTGAGGCCAGGACACTAAAATTATTTAAGAAACAACTACATGCTATAATGGGAAAATCAGTAGGGTTGGCATTTTGGAATGATACAATCAAATGGGGTGAAGCACTTTCTTCATCTGAAAGTATCTTGTGCTTGTGTTACCCACCAAGCTGGAGCAGTTTAACATTCTGAAATTATTCACATCTTTAGGGAAGGAAACAAAATCAGCCAGGATTCCCACTCCTAACTGCTATCCAGTTGCCTTGCTGAAAAGTGCATGTGTGTGAATGTCAAGTGAGCATAGCATCAAGCATTGTGGTGCTCCTCTATCACCTTTCTCTCAGGTATGATTTGCAAGGTCTTATGCCAATTTAGAACACTCTCTGTGTACAGTGAACCTACATGAAAATTACAATTATAGCACATGTTAAATACATCTGTACACCTTCATTATCAAAAATGGCTTTTCATTTTACACCAGCTGCCACAATACTTGGATTATTTCATTATATTCCTGAAAGCAGATCCCTCCAAAATCGCTATTTTCAAGTAGATTCTTTCAATAAATTCACCAGATGATACGCTGAATTTGTGTAACCAGCTTTTAGGTTTATTAACTGCAAAGTTTTTTCACAGCACTTGGTTTGGCCAATAATCATTTTTATGCTAGGATTATCCTGTACCTGTATCATATATGTTCAAGTCAACCAGTTCGACAGGCAACATGGTGGCAATGTTTTTATCAATGTCTCTTTTCATTGCTTTGTACAAGATTGCATCACTTATGCAATGAATTAGCACACAGTAATGAATATTATTAGTATTTCAATACTTTTCTGCCAGATGCTTTCAGGAATGCCTTTTCTGCACACTGTTGGCATGCATCCAACAGTTGCTTTTCACAGAAATCATTACATCCAAAGAATTATACCCTTTGCTTGCAGCGACAGCTCTTGAAAAGCAATCCCACATATGTTGTTACTTAACAATGACAAACAGCCCTAAAGCATGTAGCATGATTTGATAATTTATCAGCTGTGGTAATTGTCGTGTGCAGCTAAAAGGCATAAGGGGCCTGAAATTCCTCTTTTCACGGAAAATGCGAAAGACCTGCTTTTATTGATAATCGTTAATTGTTAATAAAAATGTGGAAGAACTAAAACATTCCACACCTGTAGGAAAACATTTATTAGCAGCAACAAACAAATATCAGGTTGTCACATCTTGTAATTTTTGTTCATTTTTTTTTCATGCAGAGGATTTTGGAATGAGCTGCATTTAAATATTCTGTTTTACAACAAAAGTGAATTTGCACCGGTTTTAAAAAAGCTTCAAGCTGGCTGCAGGTATTGAAGGTGTGGTATTAAAGCCAGACGAGACAGTTTGTAGAATGTTCCACCTCAGGAGAAATTGTAATGGGGTATAAGGAAATGGCAGAGATGTTAAACAAAGATTTTGTATCTGTCTTCACAGTAGAAGGCACAAAAAAACCCAGAAATAATGGGGAACCAAGGGTCTAATGAGAGTGAGGAACTTAAAGTAGTTAATATTAGTAAAGAAAAAGTGCTGGAGAAATTAATGGGACTAAAAGCTGACAAATCTTCTGGATCTGATGGCTGACATCCTAGGGTTCTAAAAGAGGTGGCTGCAGAGGTAGTGGATGCATTGGTTGTGATCTTCCAAAATTACCTTGATTCTAGAACGGTCCTGGTGGATTGGAATGTATCAAATGTAACACCGCTATTCAAGAAAGGAGGGAGAGAGAAAACAGAAAACTACAGGCCAACTAGCCTGACGTCAGGGGCACAATTTTAAAAGGGAGAAACAGGTGGGTAGGGGGCATTCAAAATCGCAACCATTTCGGACCTGCCCCCAACCCGCCTCCAACTCGCCCACTTCCCATTTTCACCGGGGCAGGTGACCAACCTGCTCCCAAGAGGTGGGTTGGTGATTAAAACCTTTCAAGGAGGCTGTGGGCCTCCATTTCTCCAGAGTTTCCAATTTCAACCTCTGGGGGCCGGGATTCCTGGACATTCTCTTTTACGCCACGTGAAAGGAGACAAGAAGGCCCAAAACTAACAGGTGTATGCCTTTCTGGCACATTTTGTGGACCTGCAGGAACAGGAGTGCTTCCCCCAGGCCCAACAAACCTACCTGCATCGACCCCCCCAATCATCGCGGACCCCCCCACCCCCCGATCTCTGACCCTCCCCCTCCACGATTGCAGACCCCCAAATCCCCCCAACAATCGCGGACCCCGTGATGACTCCCTATCCCGACACTCCCCCCCCCCCCCCCCCCCCCCCATGACTGACCCCAGATCCCTCCCCCCATGACTGATACCCTCCATGACCCCCCCATGACCCTGTGCCCCATGCCCACCCATACCCCGTGACCACCCAGGCCCCCCCATCCATACAAACAAAGACTTATCTGAAGACGTACCTGAACACATCCTCTCCTTGACTGCTCTACCGTCCGACTGAGGCCAGCCTATTAATCAGGCTGGCCTGTCGGACGGCAAACCGACAAAAAAAAAGGACATCCTTACATCAAATTGTGAGGACGTCCGGGAAACCCGTACTTCTGGGTTTCCCGTCCGCAATTTGACCCCCCCGTCCCCTTCCCGGCTTGGGGTCAAAATCATGCCCCCAGTAGTCGGGAAAATGCTGGTATCTATTATTAAAGACATGATAACGGGGCACTTAGGAAATTATAGTATGATTAGGTAGAGTCAACATGGTTTTATGGAAGGGAAATTGTGTTTGATAAATCTATTGGATTTTTTTGAGGATGTAACTAGCAAGGTTGATAAAGGGGAACCAGTGAATGTAGTATATTTGGATTTTCAAAAGGCATTCAATAAGGTGCCACACAGGTGTAAGGTTGATACACAAGATAAGGGCTCATGAGGTTGGGGGTAATATATTAGCATAATTAGAGGATTGGTTAATGGACAGAAAACAGAGAGTAGGAATAAACGGGTCATTCTCAGGTTGGCAGGCTGTAACTAGTGGGTTGCCGCAAGGATCAGTGCTTGGGCCTCAGCTATTTACAATCTATATTAATGACTTAGATGAAGGGACCGAATGTAATGTATCCAAGTTTGCTGACAATACAAAGCTAGGTGGGAAAGTAAGCTGTGAGGAGGACACAAAGAGTCTGCAGAGGGATATAGACAGGTTAAGTGAGTGGGTGAGAAGATGGCAGATGGAGTATAATGTGGGGAAATGTGAGGTTATTCACTTTGGAAGGAAGAATAGACAAACAGAATATTTTTTAAATGGTAAAAAACTATTAAACGTTGGTGTTCAGAGGGATTTGGGTGTCCTTGTACATGAAACATAAGAAGTCAACATACAGGTACAGCAAGCAATTAGGAAAGCAAATGGCATGTTGGCCTTTATTGCAAGGGGGGTTGAAGTACAAGAGTAAGGAAGTCTTGCTGCAAATGTACAGGGCTTTGGTGAGACCACACCTGGAGTACTGTGCACAATTTTGGGCATCTTACCTAAGGAAGGATATGCCTGCCTTAGAGGCGGTGCAACAAAGGTTCACTAGATTGATTCCTAGGATGAGGGGTTGTCCAATGAAGAGAGATTGAGTAGAATGAGTCTATACTCTCTGGAGTTTAGAAGAATGAGAGGTGATCTAATTGAAACATACAAGATTGAGAGAGGGCTTAACAGGGTAGATGCTGAGAGACTGTTTCCCCTGGCTGGAAAGTCTAGAACTAGGGGGCATAGTCTCAGGATAAGGGGTCAGACATTTAGGACTGAGATGAGGAGAAGTTTCTTCACTCAGAGGGTTGTGAATCTTTGGAATTCTCTACCCCAGAGGGCTGTGGCTGCTCAGTCGTTCAGTATAGTCAAGGTTGAGAACGATAGATTTTTGGACTCTAAGGGAATCAAGGGATATAGGGATCGGGTGGGAAAGTGGAGTTGAGGACGAAGATCAGCCACGATCTGATTGAATGGCGGAGCAGGCTCGAGGGGCCGTATGGCATACTCCTGCTCCTATTTCTTATGTTCTTATGTTCTTACAGTGAAGGTCAATTGTCTCATCCAAGGCCATTTAAGCCAGAATGTCCCTTATTCATTTTCAGAATAGCAGGAGATGTTTTTTTAAACAAAAGAAGGGAAAGGTAAGGTAGCCAGTTTTATTGAAAGTCCTAGTAGAAAATCACTAATCAGGGGCAGAGTCGGAGAGCTAGCTCTCCCACTGGTTGGCTGCATAGAGAAAGGGACAAAGGACACATGAACTGTGAGTCAGCCAGGTACATCTGGGGAGGAAACTTGACCTGGTGAGGGGAAACTCACTCTTTTCAAGCCCAGAGTCAGACAGAACTAGAAAAGCTGTCCAGGAAAATTTACGCCTGCCTGCTAATAAGGACAGTGCAGTATAGTTTTATTATTTTTCATGTTCTTGAGGGTTTAGTCGTGAGTTGAATCAAGGTGAGATTCGATTAATTATGTTACTTTGTATATTCATTTGCTGTCTGTAAAATAAAGCAGCCTAATAATTAGGGATGGGCAATAAATGCTGGCCTTGCCAGTGATGCCCACATCCCATGAACAAATTTTTAAAAAAAATTCTTATCTGGCCTCGTTTTAGTCAGCCTGTGGAAAGATTGGAATGGATGATCCAAGCATCCAGTTCAACTAACCAGTGGAAACGGCTCACTGGACTGGAAGACCCCGGAAATTTTTCTTGTGTCTGATTAGATCAGCCCTCCTATAAAGGGAGCTGATCTGCCTGTCTGCCAGCATTTGTGCGGGGTGGGGGGGTGGAGGCGGAGGAGGAAAGGGGAGCTCAGTGTGGACATCCATATAGCCACCCAAGAAGTGCCCATAGTGGCATGGATGCCTGCTGGCAGTATTCAAACAATGACCCTGGATACTTTGGGGTCAGGGGCAGATGTCACCTTCATCTGCCTTGCCACACCTGCACCACTGAGCAAGGCCAAGGATTTTCGGATTCATTGTTATTATTTAAAAGGTGATAATTACTTGAAATAACCTGACAGGCAAAAACATAAAGAGCATTCTCATGTAGTTGAATGGTAGGCTGGAGGAGAGATCGTACGAGGGTGGTGAACTTTATAGGCCAAATAGCTTTTTGATAGCATTTGACTCAGTGGTAGCACTTTTGCTTCTGAGTCAGAGGGTTGTGGATTCATGCTCCACTCCTGAGACGTGAGCACATAATCCAGGCTGACACTTCAGTGCAGTGCTTTGGAGGTGCTGCACTGTCAGAGGTACTGGCTTTCAGATAAGATGTTAAACTGAGGTCCCATCTGCCCTCTCAGGTAGATATGAACAATTGCATGTAATTTTCGAAGAAGGGCAGGGGAGCTCTCCTGTTGTCCTGGTCAATATTTATCCCTCAACCAACATCACTAAAACAGAAAATCTGGTCATTATCTCATTGCTGTTTGAATGACCTTATTGTGCATTTTTGACTGTCGTATTTCCTTACAACAGTGACTACACTTTTTCAAAAAGTACTTAATTGACTGTGAAGCACTTTGACATGTCCTGAGGTTATGAAAGGCACTATAATTATTTATTATGGAACCTTGGGAAGGAGGTTCAATGCAATGACCAAAGTGAAATTTCCCATCTATATGTTTTTGTACTTGGGACAAGAAAAAGACATCAGGCCCATAAGTGGATAAATTTATAACTTTAAGGGAAATATCCTTGGTATGTATAAGATAATAGGGCTGATTTTCCTGATCCTTGCCCACAGGGTAGAGATGGAGCTAGGCCTTTGACTGCAATAAATACAGGCCTATTAAAGTAATTTAAATGAGGCAGGGGGAGGCATTTCTGGCCTTCGGCATCATTTTTCTAGATTAAACGCTTACTGGATGCCCAGGGATACATGGCACTGTGGCCAGGGTCCCAGGGGCAGGCTGAAGACTGGAGGTGCGAATTTTAAAAATAATTAAATTGTGTCCTCCCCCCATGATGTTCAGGTGTGATCGCTTGTTCTAGTTGCTGATCTTGATCTCTGAGGCCTGACACAAAGCTGCAAACTTAAGAGGCCTGTAACTGTGTCTGACTTTCCTGCTCCTTCCATTGGTGTTAGGCCCTGGCAAGGGAGCCCCAAGGCCCTGTTAAAGGTCCAGGACAGGAAATCACAACTCTGCTCGGCTGGGCAGAAGCAGTGTATTTCGGGTTGAGGGGTGGCCAAGAAAATCTGCCTTGATCAATTGAAGAATGAAGTTTATTCACAAGCACGGTAATGTATTTAAAATACATTACAAGGTTCTTTAAAGAGTAACAGATGCTTGATAGCAACAATCATTCACTGCATTCATGTCTCAGCTTTGTTAAACAAGTTAAATTGGTCTTTGCACTTTTAAACCCTTAAGGCATATGCTGGATGATCCATCACTGTAGGTGTAATTTAGTACGAATATCAAGCATCGGTGTTACACTTAAAACACTTCTCAGTATTAATATAGAACTGACAACAGTCAAAGAAAGTTTACATTTAATAATAAATGCCTCGTATTGTGTTGTGGTTCAGTTTAAAATATATTAAATTATAGTATAGAACTGCAACAAAACCATAAATTTCTGTCCAGATAGAATTCCAAAAGTAAAAGAAACAAGTACAGGTACTCTATTCATATCACAGAATGATTTAAAGCCCTTAGGCTACAATATTGAATTAAACTGGCTAACATGTAAGGTACTTACTTACATGTCATAAAATAGTTTTTACTATTACTGTCAATCTACATTCAGTTGGCAATAGTGCTCAGTGTGAAATACCAGAGGGCAACAGTTCTTTGCGCTGCTTGATTATGATGCTACAGGGCAGACGATTTCCCCATAGCAATAACTTTTGACCTATAGAATAAAGCCCTCAGTCTTTGGTTTTAGTCATGGTGACAGCCATGAATTCTTCTGTAACCTTTGGTCAAACAGTAGGTTTACTCATTAATCTTTTGGTTTTCTGATCACCACCATTTCTACATCAAAATTGTGATTCTATTGTGTACAAAAAGTTTGATAACACGAAGATACAATTTCTTTAAACTGTTTTCTGCATCAGTTGTACATTATTCTGCTCTGTGTACATTCTTTTATCTTTACCACAGACTTACCACAGTTCTCAAAAACAATAAGCCACTCCCCCAGCCACTTCTACATAAATTGGCCTATCTTGTACTATAACAGAATTAGTATATATTATTCTAGGTAAAAGCATTAGATTACGTCTAACATTTAGACATATACAAATGGGGTTAAATTGCACTTTGCAAAATAAGAATACAAACACATTACTGAATAGTGCACAATTCCTCTGCTATTTTAACATGCATTTAGGCATTTGTATGCACACTGCAATGTCATCACAAAACACTCCTAAACCCACTTGGCTAAGTATGACCAATCCTGAGGTGAAGTTTATGGGTGCCAATATACTACAGATGCTGCTCTCAGACTGTTACCTGTACAGTGCGTGGCGCATTTGTCAGACCCAAGTTATGTTGCCAGCTGTGCCCCAAACCCAGCTTAGCAACAAAGGAGATGTGTGTGTGCTGAGCTCCACTCCCCAGACGGCTAATTTTCAATGTTATGAAAGAATGGACAGCAGCATCGACTTTTTCTATTTAAAGGATTCCATACCAAATTTTTAAAAAAGGTTCTAAGTGCACCAGAACATTTTTAAGAAAACGTGGCTTTATGCAGAACTGGAACTAAATTACACGTGCTGCAAAGCCCAGGCAATGTGATACTATGGGCCCGATATTAGGAGGGTAACGCGCCCAGTGAAATCGGGGTGCTCCGCACACAATCGCTGGCTAATTGCAGCCACTTACCTGTGCTTCCGGGTTTCACGCTGGAAAGCTGTGCAGCGGGCAGACTGCGCATGCGCAGGATAGGCTGTCAGCTGGAGGAGCCCTATTTAAAAGGGCAGTCCTCCACTGACTGATGCTGCAGAAAATAGGAAAAATTACAGCATGGAGCAGCCCAGGGGGAAGGCTGCTCCCAGGTTTAATGATGCCTCACTCCAGGTATTATTGGATGGGGTGAGGAGGAGGGGGAGGACAGAGATCTTCCCCCAGCGGGCAGGAGGAAGCGACCTGCTTCTGCCACCAAGAAGGCCTGGCTCAAGGTGGCAGAGGAGGTCACCTGCACCACCAACATATCACGCACCTGCATACAGTGCAGGAGGCGCTGCAATAACCTAAGTAGGTCAGCCAAAGTGAGTACACTTACTCATTCCCCTACACTCTGTCTGCCACATCACCGCCCCCACCCCACATCTCCTTCTGCACTGCCAGCACTACTCTATCACATCACTCCTCACACCCACTCAAAGCTGATCCTCATCTTACCTGCACTTACTCACCTCGCCAGTACTCATCCCGCCACTACCACTCAACCCAATCCTCATACAATCTCATGGCTCTAGCTCATACTCACCCTCTCGTGCATCTCTTTCACGAGGGTCAGCCTCACTCAATCTGCCACTACCTGTGCTGCAGCCACAGGGAATGCATCACATATGTGCAGTAGGCAGCGTAAGGCAAACGTGTTGTGAGCATGAAGGGGATGCACAAGGGTGTTTGAGGGTTTGTCATGGTTTTTAGTTACATTTAATTTCTGATCAACTCACATAACATATTATATTGTCACCACTACTGCCACGTCTTTGCGAACCTTGTCTGGTTTGTGCGATAATGCCCTTTCCTGAGGATCACAATGAAGACCCACACCTGATGCCACCCATTGTGTCACTGCAGAGTGGGTGTAGATGTATTTGCAGGGCTCTTTTGTGCAGACGACTGAGAGACTGATGTCCCCGGTGGCACTCTGGAAGGATACGGAGGAGAAGTTGTTGAGGGCAGTGGTGACTTTGACAGCGACAGGTAAGAAGATGGTGCTCGGGCCAGCCGGGAGCAGCTCGGCATGAAGGAGGCTGCAGATGTCCACGACTACATGTCGAGTGACTTTGAGCCTCCGTGTGCACTGCTGCTCAGAGAGGTTCAGGAAGCTGAGCCTCGGTCTGTGGACCCTGTGGCGAGGGTAGTGCCTTCTGCGATACATCTCTCTCTGCCGTTGCCCTCCCTCCTGCCATGCAGGTGGATGTGTCACAGCACTGTGTTGTGGAGCTCCACGTGTCAGAGGTGGACGGCATGGCCGGCGAGGCTGGTGATGCTGTTCGTCCTCCGAGGCGGTCATGACTGCAGCTACAGTGGCCCCCATCCGGAAGATGTACATTTGAGGGGGTCTGCAAGGTAGGTACATGTGTCTGGACACCGGGGTAAGTGTGCAAGTTTGTGAATTTTTTTGTTAGGAGGAGGGTGGTGGAGGCCAAACTTTGTCCAAAGTGACAGAGTGGCCTCCTGCAATGAGTGAGGGTCTCCCCCCTCCCCCCACACCTGTCAAATGGACCTTTGCAGCTGCCACAGGCTGATGGCTGCAACACTTCCATTTCAACTGGGAGTGTTTCCCTCAGTACGGGAAACAGTCCCAGTTGTTTGGAAAATCCCACCCCTCCTAAAACATCATGTTAATCAGGTCTGTAAACGACCTTAAGTACCTAAATGATTACTTCAAGTGGCACCCCGCCAACTTTAATTGCTGGTGGGAGTCCCACATGCGGGGGCTGCGCGTGCATGTCAGCGCGTCACTGGGGAACCCGGAAGTGGGCGGGTTGAAGCCGGGCTCCAGACCCGCCCCGGGGATCCCTGATTTTCGCAGCTCCCCCGCCACGAAAGCACCCGCACGGGGGTGCGAAAATCAAACCCTATGTGTTAGAGGTGGTCTCACTTCTTGGTCTTAGAGTGCTTGAATATTGGATTGCCTCATAACTCCCTAGTTATGCTACATCTCTTGCAACAATATACATCCAAAACCACATTACGTTGACACAAAAGCAGTAGTATAATAGTCATGCACAATTATTCTGCTGAATATATTAGCATGTGAATAGCCCTGCTATGTCCGCTAAGTTTCTAAATTCTACTCACCTGTTTTTCAACATTTCTATAACCTTTTCTTTCTGGCTTTGTTTTGCGTTCTTGCACAATATTTCAGCTATTCCTTATTTCCTGTATTTTTCTTTCCATTTAATTAATTGATATTTCGTATCCATTTATTTTACATGTAACTATAGATGATAGATTCAGCGAGCAAAAAAGATTTGTTAAAAAATGTATTTTAAATGTGCAACACTTCCTTATAAAGATGCAGTATGTATGGCAAAGATAGATAGAATGATAATGCATAAATACTGACTGCAGTAGAAGGTTAAGGTGCTAGAATAGAGTTATTTAAATGGGTGTGTTATAAACCTGAAACCAGAGGGTGAAGGCACTGTTGCACACTTATGAGGTCACTTCTACAAATGAGGGGCAGCAATAATTTATCAGCTGTAGCCTGAAAATTGCCATTTTATTAAACCTTGGACTGAGCCACGGTAAATTTAAAAAAACCTGTTGTGAGCAGATCACTGACAATGCTTTGGACAGCAAATGGCAGGAGTTACAAACAAATTTTGCTTATGACTGATCTTCATACATGTTTTATGTTTTGACCCAAGGATATTATCATTTATATTTACTGATTCATATTTTATCTGAAAAATCATATTTGACAATTTTATATGGGAGAGAATTTTCCAGTATCTTTTTTTTCCAATTAAAATAAATTGGTTTAACCATTATTTATGTACAGGTGTTCAGTGTTAGATTTGCACCTCATGATTAAACTAGTTACAATTAAAATTCTCATAATAAGCATATGTGGACACATTATTCATAAAGAAAATAGATTTGCCTTTTAAGATCATGCCAACAAAGTAGCTACTTGATTGCTCAGAAAAAAACACACTGCTAATTGCAATGTTGAATGTTTGCATCTAAGAATCATCCAAATATGACATTTGTTCAAGCTACATCTCATTAATCTAAAACACAGTTTAAATGCTTTGTTTGCAAATTATAATTATTTTGATTACACCAGTTACTGATAGTGATGCTTATTTGCAATGCATCCTTTTGAATTTGTTTAATTACATCTTGAAACATGGCGGAGAAGATTAATTAACCCACCTGGCTTCCTGGCATGAAGTCCTGGCTTGGATCTGTCATACTCATGTACATGTTTTCACCATCAAACTGTGAATAGAATAATAAATATTCAGAATGCATCCAAACTTAAAGTCTAGCCATAAAATATATTACAACCAAATATAGATTTTGTTGAAAAGGTTTGTTTTTGGTTTCATATTGCTTGTCTTTGATGTGCTTGTTCCCATCCTTATTGACCCTGGATGTCAGTGATTTGAGGTAATTAGTGCAGTGGTAATTACATCAGGCAAGCAAGAAATGAATGGTTTCCTTTCATCTGCAATCTGTTATGAAACAAAATGGCTCATTCTCTACAGCATGCACACACATATTGCTATTAGTCTTAATGAATTGCTAAATGAATCGCACTGTTTCTGGCAAGATACGAGAATGACGAAGCGTACCTAAAGTGCACCCTGATTCAGCTCCAGACCTCAAAAGTTGCAATTTGGCCGTAGAAAGTACATGCACATTAAAAAAGAGAAATGGTCCAATCTTTCAAAGTGAGCTTCATGTGCTTCAGATAGCTTCAGATATGTAATACTCAGTTTAGAGGTTTTAGCAGTAAATATGGTTTTGGAATCATATCGTTACAAGATGGAGTCCAGGTTCTTATCCATATTGATTGAGCCAGTTTCCATGTACATGCTCTATATATTCTTTGATTGATGAAACATAGATGGTACTGGTTAAATACAATTTAGATCTGTATGTTACTCTAATAAGGATCATGGATTATGTTATCTTAAATTTAAATTGATGATATAATTGTTGATTGACCATATAACTATCTATGGTAATGAAAATGAATTGACATAGCTCCTTTATGTAGTAAGGTTTGTTTTATGTTAATTAAGTTGATAAGCAACACCATTCTTTTTTCTTGAAACAGACACTTCAATAACTTAGGAATTCCTTAGATAAAACCAAAGTGTTGCAAAAATTAACAGGCCTCAGTACAATACATAGGCTACAGAGTCCTCAGTTCACCAGTATAAAAATTATTATGTTATAACGTGTTTCATCAGTGAAAACCATATTTAACTGTTCTATGTAACATTCGCTCCAGACAAGTGCCAGGCAATGACCATCTCCAACAAGAGAGAGACTAACCACCTCCCCTTGACATTCAACGGCATTACCATCGCCGAATTCCCCACCAACAACACCCTGGAAGTCACCATTGACCAGAAACTTAACTGGACCAGCCACGTAAATACTGTGGCTACAAGAACAGGTCAGAGGCTGGGTATTCTGCGGTGAGTGACTCACATCCTGAGTCCCCAAATCCTTTCCACCATCTACAAGGCACAAGTCAGGAGTGTGACTGAATACTCTCCACTTGCCTGAATGAGTGCAGCTCCAACAACACTCAAGAAGCTCAACACCATCCAGGACAAAGCAGTTCGCTTGATTGGCACCCCATCCACCACCTTAAACATTCACTCCCTCCACCACTGGCGCACAGTGGCTGCAGTGTGTACCATCCACAGGATGCACTGCAGCAACTCACCAAGGCTTCTTCAACAGTGCCTCCCAAACCCGCGACCTCTACCACCCAGATGGACAAGGGCAGCAGGCACATGGGAACACCACCACCTGCATGTTCCCCTCCAAGTCACACACCATCCTGACTTAGAAATATATCGCCGTTCCTTCATCCTTGCTGGGTCAAAATCGTGGAACTCCCTACCTAATGGCACTGCATCCGCACATCTTAAAAGAAGTTAGGGAAGAGATAGCAAAGGCATTATTACATATATATATAAATTCATTAGAAAAGGGAATAATGCCAGAGGGCTGGCGGACTGCTAATATGATTCGTATATTTAAAAAGGGAGATAGAACAAGCCCAGGGAATAATAGACCAATTAGCTTAACATCGGTGGTAGGAAAGATAATGGAATCCTTACTCAAAGATGTAATAGAAAAACATCTAGAAATCAAAAATATTATAAAGAATAGTCAGCACGGATTTTAAAAGGGAAGGTTATGCTTGACCAACCTTATTGAATTCTTTGAAGAAGTAACAGAAAGGGTAGACAAGGGTAATGTAGTAGATGTAATATATTTGGATTTTCAAAAGGCCCTCAATAAGGTAGACTCATGACAAGTAGCAGAATGGATAGCAAGCTGGCTACAAAAAAGTAAACAGAGAGTAGGGGTTAAAGGTAGTTAATCAGACCAGCAAAAGGTAGTAAGTGGTGTTCCACAAGGGATCGGTGCTCGGGTGACTGTTGTTCACCATTCACATAGACGATTTGGACTCGGGAATTGAAAGCACAATTTCAAAATTTGCGGACGACACCAAATTGGGGGTTATAGTTAATACCGAGGAGGACTGTGGTAAAATACAGGAAGACATTAATACTTGCAGAATGGGCGTGTAATTGGCAAATAAATTTCAATATAGACAAGTATGAGGTGGTACATTTTGGTAGGAAGAATAAGGAGGCCACATACTCTTTGGAAAGTAAGAGTCGAAATGGGGTAGAGGAGCAGAAGGATCTAGGGGTATAGATGCACAAATCACTAAAGGTAGCGACGCAGGTTAATAAAGCCATAAAAAAGCAAAAAAAGCAAGGGGGTTTATTTCTAGAAGGATAGAATTGAAAAGCAGGGAAGTTATGTTAAACTTGTACAGAACCTTGGTCGGACCATACTTGAAATACAGTGAACAGTTCTGGTCTCCAAATTATAAAAAGGATATAGAGGCACTAGAGAAGGTGCAAAAAAGATTTACTAGGATGATACCAGAACTGAGAGGTTATACCTATCAGGAAAGATTGAACAGGATGGGGCTCTTTTCTCTAGAAAAGAGAAGACTGAGGGGTGGCCTGATAGAGGTCTTTAAGGTTATGAAAGGGTTTGATAGGGTAGACATAAAGATGATGTTTCCACTTGCGGGAAGACTAGAACTAAGGGCCTTAAATATAAGATAGTCACTAATAAATCCAATAGGGAATTCAGGAGAAACTTCTTTACCCACAGAGTGGTTAGAATGTGGAACTCGCTATCATAAGGAGTAGTTGAGGCGACTAGCACAGATGCACAGAAGCTGGATAAACACTTGAGGGAGAAAGGAATAGAAGGAAATGTTGATAGGGTTAGATGAAGAAGGATGGGAGGAGGCTCGTGTGCAGCATAAACACCGGCATGGATCTGTTGGGCCGAATGTACTAATGTGTGAAAAAAGTACAGGAGGATTGGGGATACTAAAAATCTAATTGCAAACCAAAAAATCTCAGCACAAGAAATTAATTTTTCAAGGAGTTGCATTATAGGTTAACAATAATAAGAGTAAAATAATGAACTACTGTCACCAAGTCTACTAATATAAAACAAATCTAAATAAAAAACCAAGAACAAGTACAAAGAAAAACAGTTATCTTGAAGACTTCTTTCCAATATATCCGAAGGACTTGACAACCAACAGAAGCAAATATACTATGATATTCGCTATTTCCCAAAGAAAACGATTAATGTTTGTTTGGTATGTATTCTATGGGAACCGCAATCAATCAATAATCACTGTCAAATGTAACATTTGTAAACAATTTTACAACACCAAGTTATAGTCCAGCAATTTTATTTTAAATTCACAAGCTTTCGGAGACTTCCTCCTTCCTCAGGTAAATTTATCACTGAATATCCTTTAAGCCAGCAAAAGCCAAGTGCATGATAGAAGGGCTGAAATCGTTGCTAAAACTACATATGTGTTTGGCAGTTGTGACTTTGCTTTGCAATGATATAATGAACACTGAGCAACAACCTAAAACTATCTCTATCTCAACATAGTCCATACTATCAGTAGCCCACGGCATTGCTGATAAATTACACTCTGTATGAGGCTTGCTAAGTTTTTATTAATTAATTTTTTTAAAGCACCTTTTTGTGTTTACAACAAAACTCCTCAAAGTTCCTGGCCTTTGAGAAAGTTTCCAAGCAGAAGAGATATATGCTAGTTTTAAGAGCTAGGATCCCATTGATTATTCAACATCATTTTGTTTCGACAGTAAATTAATCCCATTATTCCATTATGAATTATCTGGACAGGCTTTCAAGGTTAGAATTTATCTTTTAATTAATCATTAAGTGACTGTGGAATTATTTAATAAAAAAAAGGGTTTTACTGGAGAAAATCTGCATACGACTCTTTCTGGCACACTAACAAAATAATTACAGTCTGCCTTTTTCTAAGCAGATTTGATTCACACATGAAACAGCGCTCATCTTATCTTTGATTAAAAGTTTCCTTGCCTACATTCTAATCTGGGATTTTATGCATTCCTAAAATATTTTTTGTTCTCATTTAAAAACTAGTTTTATTGTAATGCACCTTCAGTTTAAGATGCCGTGAGTGATGTAGTGATCCAAAGTCAAGGAGGGTTATACATAGTCAGAAGTAGTTAGCCTACCATATACAAATACCATTATGCTTTCCATGATATCACAGCATTCCAGCAAACTCAGAGCTCCCAGTTATTTTTGAAGTGTCAGAAATAAGTTGGATTTTAACCACTTTTAAAGGAATCAAGTTCTAGCTTCACAACTTCATGCAAGTGGCAACATTTCTTTTAAATTTTTATTTTAAAAAAATCTTTTAGTGCTATCAGATCATCTGCATCTCAGGTTGAGTGCAGGAATAGTGTAATTTTGATGTAGATCTGTCTTTATTAGATCTGATTTTAGTGATGTAATTAAGCCTTTCAACCCCATCTGTAATATTTGAAATATCAAGCTTATACCTTTCTTTTTTAGGAGGGCAGTGGCAATTGTTTAACAGTTTAAGGGTATTAACAAGTATGATTACTAAAAAGTTATCCTTTATTTGCCTTATCCAATTTGAAAAATTATTGCTATTTATTAGGTCCCCCGTCCCAAATCTGCAAATAATCTTGGACTTGCGGCTTGGAAGTGCACAAGAATCACTTGGATTAATTCTCCCTCTTTTTTTCCCTTCACGTGGGGAAACACCTGTGAATGCTCAGTGTCTTTCCTAGGTCAAGAACATATTAGGAATTTCTAATAATATAGGCAGGATTTTCCAGCCATTTCCCACCTGTTTAGTAGCAGTAATGGAATGGGCGAGGGTGGAAAATTAGGAAGGAACAAATTGCGCCAGATCTGCATCTATTTCTGTGCCCGACATACTTCCTGCTGGAGGCGATGGTGGACACTGGAAACACATGACCAAACACGAGAGAAGCATTCCAACGAGGCGATAATGACAGATTTTTCATCAATGTCACATTAGTAACAATGGATGTTACAAATACCAGGATAAAACTAGTGTCAAGCATTGCTAGGTGACATATAATGCATCAAATACTTTAAAGGGCCAAAGCATTGAGTTGAATCAATGAAGACATGCAGATCAGAAGATCTTGGTCAGTTTCTCCAAGCCAACAAATTATTTATTCCCTCGAGGCTGCTTGCCCTTTTGGTCTGTGGCAGGCATTCGACTCCTGCAGCAGTAACCATTTCCTGTGTCCCCCGGCCCCAGTGGCGAGCTCTCAAGCACAGGCCCATCCACTGCCGGAAGCCCACCGAAAATAGTTCAAATAACCAAATGCAGGACAATTCACCAGAGTCAGAAGCGAATTTGTCAGGTGGGCAGAAGTCTAGGTCTGCCAAACTTCTGCTGGCAATCACCCTGGCTTGTATCCTCAAAAAATACAAAATGAATGACTTTCGGGCTTTATAATAATTTAGCTGTTTTTAAAAAATCTAATTCACCAAAACATGTACTAGATGCACAATAGATTCACAGAGGTTGCTTGCTGCTGAATAAAGTGTTTAATTTTAAAAGGGTCTCTAAAACCTCATTACTGCATTTCCTTTCAAGCTACCTAAAATATGTAACTGTTGTCTACTGTGTAAAATTTATAAAAATGACATTGTATACATCTAGAGTTTGGAAAATGTAGAGAATTAGTGAAAATTAGTATCAGCAACATACTTTAAACTAAAACCAGTAACTTTTAACAATTTTGTGCCAAAATACTGTTAGTTCTCTATTGGATTTAAGTTTACAATGATATTAATAGTGTAGAATGAGCTAAACTGAATCACTGAGTGCTATATGTGCAATTTCAGCTATTGCTTTCAGTAACTGATGTATTCAATATGGAAGGTATTGTGACTATCAAAAGGGAAACCCACAAATTAAAAATTAAAGTAGTTGAAATCAGCAAAACAGTTTTCTACTTCATGAGATGCCCCACAAGAGGCTGGAGCTATATTGCTATTATCAAGGTGCGAAAGAAGAACTCAGAATTCAAATTTAAATTTAGAAGGAAGTAATTAAAAGGAGTGATGAGAAAATATGTCATCTATAGATTCTATGATAATAAAAATAAAGTCATCCAGTAGAGGTGAACATCGGTCTCAATCAGTTGGCTCTCCTCTCTGACATATTTGTATGTCTGGCTAAGCTACGTGAAAGAGGAGAGGCAACCAGATGAAGCAGATTTCCTCTCCACTGGATGACTTTATCATTATTACTGGACTCAATTTTAGTCGATTTTATTGCCACTCTTTTTAATTACTTACTTCTTTCTAAATTTAAATTTGAATTCTGACTTCTTCTTTATTACCTTGCTAATAGCAATGAGCTCCTTGGCCTCTGCTGAAGTGTTTTGGTGATTTTAGGGGATGAAATTCAAGTGAATGAGGTCAAACACTGTAGACAGTTGCAAAAGACACAACTTAAGGCAGGAAAAACTAATTGGAGCTCAGAGAATCATAGAATCATAGGAAGGTTACAGCACGGAAGGAGGCCATTCGGCACATCGAGTCCGCGCCGGCTCTATGCACGAGCAATCCAGCTAGTCCCACTCCCCCGCCTTATCCTCGTAGCCCTGCACATTTTTTCGTTTCAAGTACTTATTCAGTTCCCTTTTGAAGGCCATGATTGAATCTGCCTCCACCACTCCCTTGGGCAGTGCATTCCAGATCCTAACGACTCGCTGTGTAAAAAAGTTTTTCCACATGTCACCTTTGGTTCTTTTGCCAATCACCTTAAATCTATGCCCTCTGGTTCTTGACCCTTCTGCCAATGGGAACAGTCTCTCTCCATCTACTCTGTCCCTTCATGATTTTGAATACATCTATCAAATCTCCTCTCAATCTTCTCTGTTCCAAGGGGAACAATCCCAGCTTCTCCAGTCTATCCCCGTAATCCCTGGAATCATTCTAGTAAATCTCCTCTGCACCCTTCACATCCTTCCTAAAGTGTGGTGCCCAGAGCTGAACACAATACTCCAGTTGTGGCTGAACCAGTGTTTTATAAAGGTTCATCATGACTTCCTTGCTTTTGTACTCTGCCTCTATTTATAAAGTCCCGTATGCTTTTCTAATTGCTTTCTCAACCTTCAATGATTTGTGCACATATACCCCCAGATCTCTCTGTTCCTGTACCCCTTTTAGAATTGTGCCCTCTAGTTTACATTGCCTCTCCTCATTTTTCCTACTGAAATGCATCACCTTGCATTTTTCCACGTTAAACTTCATCTGCCGTGTCTCCATGCCACCAGCGGGTCTATATCCTCTTGAAGTCTATCACTATCCTCCTCATTGTTCACTACCCTTCCAAGTTTTGTGTCATCTGCAAATTTTGAAATTGTGCCCTGTACTCCCAAGTCCAAGTCATTAATATATATCAAGAAAAGCAGTGGTCCCAGCACCAACCTCTGGAGAACACCATTGCACACCTCCCTCCAGTCCAAAAATCAACCGTTCACCACTACTCTCTGTTTCCTGTCATTTAGCCAATTCTGTATCCATGTTGCTACTGCCCCCTTTATTCCATGGGCTGCAATATTAATAGCAAGCCTACCATGTGGCACTTTATCAACCGCTTTTTGAAAATCCATATACACCACATAAACTGCATTGCCCTCATCTACCCTCTCTGTTACCTCATCAAAAAACTATATCAAGTTGGGTAAACATGATTTGCCTTTAACAAATCTGTGCTGGCTTCCCCTAACCAATCCATACTCGTCCAAGTGACTGTTAATTCTGTCCCGGATTATCGTTCCAAAAGTTTCCCCACCACTGAGGTTAAACTGACTGGCCTGTAGTTGCTGGGTTTATCTTTACACCCTTTTTTGAACAAGGGTGTAACATTTGCAATTCTCCAGTCCTCTGGCGCCACCCCTGTATCTATGGATGTTTGGACGATTACGGCCAGCACCTCCGCAATTTCCCCCCTTACTTCCCTCAGCATCCTAGGGTGCATCCCATCCGGGCCAGGTGACTTATCTATTTTAAGTACAGCTAGTCTTCTAGTACCTCTTCTTTCTCAATTTTTAGCCCATCCAGTATCTTAACTATATCTCCCTTTACTGAGACTCTGGCAGCATCTTCTTCCTTGGTAAAGATAGATGCAAAGTACTCATTTAGTACCTCAGCCATGCCCACTGCCTCCATGAGTGGATCTCCTTCATGGTCCCTAATCAGCCCCACCCCTCCTCTTACTGCCCGTTTACTGTTAACATGTCTGTGGAAGACTTTTGGATTCCCTTTTATGTTGGCCGCCAGTCTATTCTCATACTCTCTCTTTGCCCCTCTTATTTCCTTTTTCACTTCCCCTCTGAACTTTCTATATTCTGCCTGGTTCTCACTTGTGTTATCAACCTGACACCTGTCATACGCCACTTTTTTCCACTTCATCTTATTCTTTATCTCCTTTGTCATCCAGGGAGCTCTGGCTTTAGTTGCCCTACCTTTCTCCCTCATTGGAATGTACCTAGTCTGTACCTGAATCATCTCCTCTTTAAAGGCCGCCCACTGTTCAATTATAGTTTTGCCTGCCAATCATTGATTCCAATTTACCTGGGCCAGATCTGTTCTCATCCCACTGCAATTGGCCTTCCTCCAATTGAGTATTTTTACTTTACAGTGGTCAGAGTCCTTTTCCTTAGCTATTCTAAACTTTATGATACTATGATCGCTGCTCCCTAAATGCTCTCCCACTGACACTTGCTCCACTTGGCCCATCTCATTCCCTAGAACCAAGTCCAGCAATGCCTCCTTCCTCGTTGGGCTGGAAACGTACTGGTCGAGAAAGTTATCCTGAACACATTTCAAAAATTCCTCCACTTCTTTGCCCCTTATATTATTGTTATCCCAGTCTATATTAGAATAGTTGAAATCCCCCATTATCACTACTCTATAGCTTTTGCACCTCTCTGTGATTTCCCTGCAAATTTGCTCCTCTATATCCTATAGCTGGTGGCCTATAGAATACACCCAGTAGTGTAATGTCACCTCTATTGTTCCTTAACTCCAACCAAATAGATTCTGTCCTTGACCCCTCCAGTACATCCTCTCTCCCCAGCACTGCAATAGTCTTCTTAATCAATACTGCAACCCCCCTCCCCTTTCTTTCCTTCCCTATCTTTCCTGAACAACTTGTATCCAGAAATATTTAGTACCCAATCCTGCCCTTTTTTGAGGCAGGTCTCAGTTATGGCCATGACATCGTATTCCCATGTGGCTATTTGTGCCTGCAGCTCACCAACCTTGTTTACTACGCATTATGCGTTCACACACATGCACCGCAAACCCGTCTTAGACTTTCTTGTACTCTCTCTTGGTCTGACCCCCCCTTACTATTTACTCTAGGGCTATCCTTCACTCTTGATCCTTTGTGCCCCTTGTTTCCCTTTTCCAATGCTACATCCAGGTGCCCATCCCCTTGCCAAATTATTTTAAACCCCCCCCCCCCCCACACCCCAACCACAGTACTAGCGAGGACATTGGTCCCAGCTCAGTTGAGGTGCAACCCGTCCAGCCTGTACAGGTCCCATCTCTCCTAGAACTGGTGCCAATGCCCAAGGAATCTGAAGCCCTCCCCCCTGCACGTTCTCTCCAGCCACGCATTCATCTGTTCTATCCTCCTATTTCTATACTCGCTAGCGCGTGGCACCGGGAGTAATCCGGAGATTACTACTTTTGAAGTCCTGCTTGTTAATCTTGTTTGAAGAACAGTGCCACAAATTTAAAATACTATTGACAATTTGCTGCCCTATAGTTCTAGTTTGTTTTCCCACTTGTGGATGATCCATCTCGGCCTCCTCCGGATAT
Source organism: Heptranchias perlo (assembly GCF_035084215.1). NCBI lineage: Eukaryota > Metazoa > Chordata > Chondrichthyes > Hexanchiformes > Hexanchidae > Heptranchias > Heptranchias perlo. Next base: position 68,844,483 of record NC_090327.1, read on the forward strand.
CCCCACCATCACAGAAGCCAGTCTTCAGCCAATTTGATTCACTCCACGTGATATCAAGAAATGACTGAGTGCACTGGATACAGCAAAGGCTAGGGGCCCCGACAACATCCCGGCTGCAGTGCTGAAGACTTGTGCTCCAGAACTAGCTGCACCTCTAGCTAAGCTGTTCCAGTACAGCTACAACACTAGCATCTACCCGACAATGTGGAAAATTGCCCAGGTATGTCCTGTCCACAAAAAGCAGGACAAATCCAATCTGGCTAATTACCGCCCCATCAATCTACTCTCAATCATCAGCAAAGTGATGGAAGATGTCGTCAACAGTGCTATCAAGCGGCACTTATTCACCAATAACCTGCTCACCGATGCTCAGTTTGGGTTCCGCCAGGACCACTCGGCTCCAGACCTCATTACAGCCTTGGTCCGAACATGGACAAAAGAGCTGAATTCCAGAGGTGAGGTGAGAGTGACTGCCCTTGACATCAAGGCAGCATTTGAGCGAGTGTGGCACCAAGGAGCCCTAGTGAAATTGAAGTCATTGGGAGTCAGGGGGAAAACTCTCCAGTGGCTGGAGTCATACCTAGCACAAAGGAAGATGGTAGTGGTTGTTGGAGGCCAATCATCTCAGCCCCAGGACATTGCTGCAGGAGTTCCTCAGGGCAGTGTCCTAGGCCCAACCATCTTCAGCTGCTTCATCAATGACCTTCCCTCCATCATAAGGTCAGAAATGGGGATGTTCGGTGATGATTGCACAGTGTTCAGTTCCATTCGCACCCCCTCAAATAATGAAGCGGCCCAAGCCCGCATGCAGCAAGATCTGGACAACATCCAGGCTTGGGCTGATAAGTGGCAAGTAACATTCGCGCCAAACAAGTGCCAGGCAATGACCATCTCCAACAAGAGAGAGTCTAACCACCTACCCTTGACATTCAATGGCATTACCATCTCCGAATCCCCCACAATCAACATCCTGGGGGTCACCATTGACCAGAAACTTAACTGGACCAGCCATATAAATACTGTGGCTACAAGAGCAGGTCAGAAGCTGGGTATTCTGCAACGAGTGACTCACCTTCTGACTCCCCAAAGCCTTTCCACCATCTACAAGGCACAAGTCAGGAGTGTGATGGAATACTCTCCACTTACCTGGATGAATGCAGTTCCAACAACACTCAAGAAGCTCGACACCATCCAGGACAAAGCAGCCCGCTTGATTGGCATCCCATCCACCACCCTAAACATTCACTCTCTTCACCACCGGCGCACAGTGGCTGCAGTGTGTAGCATCTACATGATGCACTGCAGCAACTCGCCAAGGCTTCTTCGACAGCACCTCCCAAATCTACGACCTCTACCACCTAGAAGGACAAGAGCAGTAGGCACATGGGAACAACACCACCTGCACGTTCCCCTCCAAGTCACACACCATCCTGACTTGGAAATATATCGCCGTTCCTTCATCGTCGCTGGGTCAAAATCCTGGAACTCCCTTCCTAACAGCACTGTGGGAGAACCTTCACCTCACGGACTGCAGCGGTTCAAGAAGGCGGCTCACCACCACCTTCTCAAGGGCAATTAGGGATGGGCAATAAATGCTGGCCTTGCCAGCGACGCCCACATCCCATGAACGAATAAAAAAAAACTTAACTAATATGAGGCTCAATAATTTGATTTAAAGTAGCCTTTGCGATGGCATACTTCGCGCACTGGAGCCCCATACTATTGGGCCAGAGGGATGAAACCTACCCCATGTTCAATGGGCATCGCACATGTCAATGAGTCTCAAAAGCATTTTGAGTACTTGGAGCCTACACACTGTGCACAAGGTTCCTCAAGGGCTGGATTTTAACGGTATTGAGGCAAGGTCCCCATAATATGAATCCCAAGTCTGAACAGCACCCAATATAAAATGAGTGCTGCAAAGAAGGTCTGTTGTATTTCTCAGAATCTCAGACTTTCTGCATTATACTGGTTTTGATGGGCAGATGAAGTTGGAGCCTTCCAGATAGCTTTTTGAAGCTGTACTACTTCTCTTATCAGTGCCTGTTTGTACAGGCAAAGCTATTAATCTGCTGATTTGCATGGAGCCATGAGTATTCCCATGGGCATACCTCTCTATTTGTAGGTTTTAGAAGATTAGAGGACACATGCCCTTAAGCTGCATTTCAACTTTAGTTGCTCCATTAGAACCCATCCTTATGCCACTATTTACATGTACAAGGCTGGGCTCTTCTATCTGAATCTGTTGAAGATACCAGTATGTGCAGACCAAGACTTCTGAAGGTACTCAAAACAGAACTGTGTACATGCCTGCAGCCAGGCTTGCAAACCAGTTGCAGGACAGGGATGGTTCTGTCAGTGGCTTTTAACGTTACAGCTACCAAGCAACCACAGGAGATCTCTGCCATATTTCTCAACCTTCAGTCCAAATTTGCATTACGCAGGTCAAGGACGCATTGGTTGGCAGGACTAGTAATTTCATTAATCCTCCTTTGGAAAGCAGCCAACAACTGGAAATAGGCCACCACTTCTACCATATGGCAGGATCCCACAGGGCTTAATTGACTGCACTTGTGACCAGACATGCCCTATCCCCAAGGCTACTCCATTTATGAATTAAAAATACTAACACTCTATGATTGTCCAGCTGGTGTGCGACCATAGGAACAGAGTTATGTACACTAATGCCCATTACCCTGGCAGGTCCCAAGATTCCTTCACTTTATGACCGTCAATGGTGCCAGCATTATTTGAAGGCCAAGAAGGCTATAAAGATGGCTATTGGACAACCAAGGATATGCACTGCAGCTGTGGATTATGACACACTGTGCCATCCCAAGGACAACAGATGAGGAGACATACAATGTGACACATACTTCTGTCAGAGTCACAGTGAAGCATGCTTTCACCATCCTCAAGTGGCAATTCCAAAGCTTGGAGAGATCAGATGGAGTGCTGCAGTCCATCCTGACACAGTCTCCTAGATTATTGTATCCTGCTGTGTCCTGTACAACTATGATGTCAGTCTTGGTTCAGTGGTAGCAACCTTGCCTCTGAGTTAGAAGGTTGTGGGTTCAAGGCCCACTCCAGAGACTTAAGCACATAATCTAGGCTGACATTTCAGTACAGTACTGAGGGAGTGCTACACTTTGGCAGTATATCATTGACTGTGAACCACAAACAGCAATAAGATACACGACCAGATAATCTGTTTTTTTTTAGTGATGTAGGTTGAGGGATAAATATTGGCTAGAACATTGAGAGAACTCTTCTTTGAATTGTGCCATAGGATCTTTTACGTCCACCTGAGAGGGCAGATGGTGCCTTGGTTTAATGTCTCAACTGAAAGACGGCACCTCTGACAGTGCAGTACTCCTTCAGTACTGCAGTGAAGTGTCAGCCTGGACTATGTATTCATGTCTCTGGAGTGGGACTTGAACCTGCAACCTTTTGACTCAGAGGTGAGTGTGCTATCACTGAGCCAAAGCTGACACCTTGTAAATTAAATACCCTCCCACTGACCCCCACAAACCCTGGCAGGGTAAACGATGGAGGGTACTGGCGGCGCAATCTGTGTCCTGTGAATTCCAGGCCCTATGTCTAAAGAACTAGTTCAAAGAAGTATGGGTACTTAACAAAGCATTTCGCTGACCTACTTACAGCAGTTACTTAAATCCAGCAGCTACAACAGCATATTATGTATCCCAGGCGTGTATGTGTACTCTAGTTAAACTAAGGCCATTATATAACCCAATCAATCTCCTGAGTAAAGATTCTGCAGATATTCTCCCTCACCCCCAAAATTAAATCCAGCAAAGCTCTAGAATACATAACTGACCTTACATTATGCATTATACATTGTAGACCAGTTGCCTTCCTTGGCATGATAGTTCCATCATCTCAGCAGCTCAGGAACCACCTTATTCCACACAGTATTTTGTGATTTTTATCGGTATTTATCATTCTAACCCTCAGATCTGTTTGTAACCAGATATCCTTCCTGCTTTTTAAAAAATATGTTAATTGGCACAACATTTAACTGTTTTAGCTGGGAGTCCCATCCACACGGTCCCTTCTCTAAGAGACAAAATAGCAATCCTTCTAATCTCCAGCTTTGCTTGAGGCTTGTTAATTTTGTATTCATATCTACTGCTTTTGTGCTCAAAGTCCAATGACCTGCTTGCATCTACATTATCAATTCCTCTAAGTATTTTAAAAATCTGGACCATGTCTTCTTTCAGTTTTATCTTCTCCAATGAAAATAAGTTACTTTTTGTGAACCTCTCTGGATAAGCACATGGGAGAGGAATTAAGACAATAAGAACAAAAAGTAACTTAAAAATCATCAACAATCCCATTACAAAATTAAGTCTTTATTTTGCAAGTACATCCTCCCTTGCTACATGAAATCTAGGGTGTTACTGGGTCAGAACATTTTTACATGATCTGAAGATCTTGTGCGAGTTAAGGAGATTGCAGTCCAATTTGTTCCTGTCCAGATATATGTATGATATTTATAAAGATAGAAGGTCCCTTTGAACGATTAACTGAACAGCTCCATGTAATATAATGGGAATCAATGTAAACTATTTATATAAACTATAAATTCTATTGGAGCTCCGACTAGTTTAAACAAATTTAGCAAATGGGTCCTGAAATGGGCACCGGACTCTCATTTCAATATTGAAATGAGGCCTGTGTTCATTTTAAGCGGGCCCCAGGGCTGCCTAAAATAAGACCCTGATGAATATAGCAGTGGCCCGAACACTCACGCAAATTGGGCACAGGCTGTCGCTCTGCTAAATTTGTCATTGTTGCGTCTGTTTTATGCTCGTAAAATGGGCGCAACAATGTTGAAATTATGCCCCATTGAGTTTTGAAGTTTTGACTTTGTATTTGATATGAACATTCTTAAAACAAGAAGATCTGCAGGTCCGGTACCACACCCTTCATGAAAAATACCACTTTGTATCCTGATCTGTGTTAAAATTGCTCCTACTCTAAATCAGAATGCATGTTTGCTGATTTGGCTGCTGTGTCAAAAATGTGAACACATAAAAATATGGCTTTCTTTATGCTGTTTTTGTTTAACAAAAAAAAGTTGACTTCTTTCAACATTTTCCTTCATAATCAAACTTCTGTTAAACAACAAATTGACTCTCATTGTCGTGCAACGTGAAATTTCTTCAGGACAGATACTGCGTCTGAATTTGTTTTAATTGCATTTTCCACAGTAGTGCAGCTGATTACATTTCTTGTTAAAAAAAATTGTTTACTGTTTTAACAATTTAAGGCTAATTCTATTAACCCGCACATCTAAAAGGATCAGTCCCCTCAGGGTTCAATTAGAGGAAAACCCAATTTAAATCTAAATGTCAACACTGACTACTAGTAGAGAGCATTTGCAGTTGTATATGTTTCTTTACACTTAGTCTAGGTTTTCTGATTAATAGCTGCATTTTTTTGCTTACTATAAGCACATTATGATTTTTATTAAATATGATGATAATTAAACAAGAGCCATTGTTAATCTTAGATTACCTACTGCTCAGTGCAACCATGGTGGACAGGATGCCAAATTGAATTACACAGATTTTTTGAACATATAGCTGAATAATAAGCAGCTGAAAGTAGGTCAAGATTGTAAATGATGGACTAGTTCCCCTCCCCCAAACATACATTAGGAATATGTCTGCAGCCTCAGAATAGAAGTCATCTTTTTGTTATACTCCTTATATGGACTTTTTCTAGTCTTCCAACTATTTCTGGAAAAAAAGATATGCAATTTGGCAAACTGCATTGCTTCAAATGAAGAGCATTATATTGCAATTATTTAATTAATCCATGTAGGCATGAATTTTTTTTTTGTTTATTTGCTCACGAGATCTATCATTGTATAGGGTGATACAGCAGAAGCAGTCACTGTCATTTTAACTGCATTTTGAAAATGCAGATACACTGATAACACAGGAAGGGAAGCTTTTAGTCTTAAAGTAAAAAAGAAAAAAAGTGCAACCACAACATCAGTAATTAGGTGAATGGAAAAACATTTGGTTTCCTTCTATCATAACTCTTTAATATTATTTTTTGTAATTATTAAAATAAGAGTAGCTGAAGCTTCAATTATCATAGATCACATCACAACTAATACACTGCTGCAGTGAGAAATTAAATAGAATGTGATCTAATCAATAAACACAATTTTCTTTTTGAGTATCAACTGTACCATTGAAAACTGCAAATTAATTCACCTTTGTTGCAAATTTTGGTTTCTAGCTGGTAGCCTAAAATATTTCTACGGGGATTTGATGCAAGCATGAAGACAACATAGATCATTCCTAAATATATTTACACAATTTTTTTTTAAATCTGAAAATTCTAACAATTATAAAATATTTACTTGATGAAACAGAAGAAACTATAATTATCTTTTATGTGAAGCTACATTCCAGTTGAAACTGAGTCAATGCTAGTCAATTATTGTAAAAGTTTGACAAGGTCAAATTCTACAAACTAAAACAAAACAAATTAAATTATCCCGTCATACCTGAAATAAGTTATACAGCTTAAGGACTTACACAGATCAGATTTGACAGTTCCCTTAGTGTTCATGTGTGTGTTTGCTTTATTTTTCAATGCAACTGAAAATAATGTCATTTTTACCAGATAGTTATTTTGCAGTAGCTTAATGATATTAGCACAATGACCATTTGCTTGGAATTCAATGGGAAATACAGAAAACCCTGCAGGCAGTAATTGACCCATAGTGGGGCTCGTCAGATTTAACTCTTTTGCTCTTGCCTTCTGGAATCAGCGGGTTGATTTCTCCTATGGCTTGTACATGTCCTATTCAATGACTGTGAAGCAAAATTTAGGTGGAATAACTACTTGTGTTAACTGGAAAAAAGGCAAGGTGGACTTTTTTTCATCTTTGTGGGTTAGTACTGTGTGGGCACCAGCATGAGGCGAGAAAATAATTTGACATACGTCAATAAAAAGTTAGCAATTAGCAGAAAATTACATAAATGTGACTTTTACATGACTAGGATGCATATACAAAGGTGCTGATACATCTTGGAAGTCAGGTTCCTATTTCCTTTCTGTTACTGCTACACAGAAATCATGATTCTCTAACGCATTCTTTTAAATGAACACATTCAATTAATTAAGATATTACAATGCTATTGTTGAAATTTTGTAAAAATCATATATAATTCTAGAGAGAAATTAGATTTAAAATATTTATCCTACAGTCTATCTACAATGGGATGTGTTTAGTGTCATGTTTCAGAAATATTTTGACTTTAGCTTTGTAGATATTTTTTACATTTGGTACGCTAGCACTATAACCACACAAAAGAAATTGAGGAATGCACTAAGAACTACTCTCTCTTCTAATTGAAGTGAACTTTAAATTAGACCCAATATTCACCAGTATGCTAGGAGTGTGGAGGGGGTATAACATCTCTTTAATATATTATGCTTGCTTATATTATCGGATGCAGTGATTAATTTCCTAACCTGTTCCCAGTTACACCCAAGTATCATTTTCATAATTTGCATTATATGTTTCAAATATTTGGCTGCTGAGAAAACACAACACATTAGAACTTTGAAATCTCAAAAAATACATGAAGATAACTTTCAAATCACTGCAAAGACGTATGACACTGCGAAATATGAAAAAAGTATTGTATTTTATTAAGTATTATTGAACAATCTGAGACACTATATAATACTTTATTATAACAGGCCCCAGGATTATTCTTTAATGCTTTATTTCTCAATATTGCATTTTTTTTGGTCATTTTCATGATATTCCCCAGTTTCTCCAAGTTCTGGCCTTGCTATGCTTTTTATCATAAAACATTCCCTTGGAGTCTTTAGCATAACAAAATTTGAACTTTGGCCACTGTCAATGCCACTCTTTATCTGTTAGAGGATGCAAACCAAAAGGCGTATATCAAAACAATGTCGTTTTCTCCCTCCCCTTGCAACGGAAGGCTTTGTTTAAATGTGGTGCTTCTCCTAGCTGTCAATATTAAAACTGATAAAACCAAATTCACCCAACCAACACAAACTGATTCTAGCTGAAAAGAAAGATATTTATAACAGATTATTGGTAAATGTCCCTTTGATTGAAAATAGAGCTACAAACACAACTGGACTGATATGAGCTTACAGAGAAACAAAGAGGCTGAATGTAATTAGAAAGAGAAGCAGCCTCCAAAACTATGAAAGCTCAGAAGTGGAGAATGGATAGAGGGGAAACTTAAGAGGCAGCACAAAAAAAAATGCAACTGATAAAGATAATTGAGACTCAACGTATATATGTTTGGATGCCGAAATATCAACTAAAAAAAGCTTTCATTTTTTTACTCTTGATAGGATGCAGGATTCATGATATGTACAATAAGGAATGTGAATCCAATCTGATTAATTTCAAAATTTCATACTGTACAGGATAGAGAGTGATCTGTCTCAGGTTTAATGTACTTGTCAACCTTGGGGAAATGTACTGTGAAAACTGAATCCAGAAAGATAATGTAAGACAGTTACATATATACGGTGAGATAAAAGATAATAATTCAGTCAAACAGTTGTAATGACATCATTCACTGTAAATGCTAAGCTCAAACAGTTTATGAACATCGACAAAACCAGGAGATAGAATTATTGCCGTGTAGCTATAATCCAGATGTTTGTATCCGCATTATTCTTAGTTTATTGATTATTTTAAAATATTCCAATTTAATATTTAATTTTCTAATATCCGTTGGATACCCAAGTCTGGTAAAGTTGATGATGGAGATGGAAGAGTATTATAGGCAAGAATAATGTGGCGTAAAAGGAATGCAACTGGTAAATATACTTACCACTATATAAAACCAACACTCAATAAACAACATGTAAGGGCTGATTTTAACTCATGGTGGGAATCAGGAATGTTGGGGTCAAAGCAGCCTGTAAACCGTTCGCCCCCCCCCCCCCCCCGCAGAGCTTGAGGCCTGAGAGATCATGGCCATGATTTTAGCATGGCGGCGGGAACTCAGCGGGTGGATAAATAGTCACGTGGGAAACCCAGAAATAATTTGAGCGCGTCAGATTGAGTGATCGCAACTCAACTGAAAGCACTTAATTTTACTTCCGGTTGTCGCGTCTCCAAGCTGTGCAGCGGGCGTACTATGCACCCGGGTGACATGATGTGAACTCCACGATTTAAAGGCCCAATGCAAAAATAGATTTTGAAGGAGAATGGAGGAAATATAGAGATGGAAGGGCATAGAGCAACGGCAGCACCCAGGTTCACCGACGCATCCCTTGAGGTTCTACTGGCTGGTATGCAAGCAGGAGGGAGGTGCTGTACACAGCAGATAGGAGGAAGAAACCTCCTTCTGCCACCAAAAAGGCACGGCTGGAAATGGCAGAGTAGGTGAGCAGCAGGAGCATGGTGTCCAGGTCTTGGCTGCAGTGCAGGAAGTGTTCTAATGATCTAATCAGGTCAGGAAAAGGGAGTACATTTGCTCATTCACCCACATCCTGTGTTGTGCAACCCCCCCACCCCCCGCCCGGCCTCTCAATCTGTGTTGGTACACCTACTCATCACATAACTCCTCACACCCACTTAAGTTTCAGCATCAACCATCCTTCGCTTTCTATGCACTTCCTCAACTGCCCATTTATGCACCTACCACTGCCACTCACCCCAATCCTGATGCAATGTGATGTATTTGCCTGATAGTCACCCCCTGATGCATCTCTTTCATGGTCAGCCTCACCCAAAGCAATGCATTCATAGGGTGAATACTTCACTGTCAGTCACTCACAGGGCTGTTGTTTGTCCCTTTGTAGGAGAAGAGTGCGCAAAACATAAGGGAGAGGAACGGAACTGGAGGTGGCCCTCCACATATAATGCAGCTGATAGATGTGGAGGAGGAGGCCATGGAAATAACTCTGACCATTGCACGCCTATCCATCAGAGAGGGAGGGACTGGCAACCTGCAGATGGCTTGTGACAGAACTTTAACATCTTTCACACACTTGATGAATTGATTTTATTGATGATTGAATTGTTTCAGACCTCTGTATGGTTACTGGAAAGACTGTCACTTTTCCAATGAATAATTAATATCGGTTTCTGTTGTCTTCCAGGGCCTTCAAGAAGAATCTGCCGAAATGGAAGAAAGCGATGCCTCAAAGGACCTCATTTTTAAAAAATTCGTTCATGGGATGTAGGCGTCGCTGGCAAGGCCAGCATTTATTGCCCATCCCTAATTGCCCTTGAGAAGGTGGTGGTGAGTCGCCTTCTTGAACCGCTGCAGTCCATGTGGTGAAGGTTCTCCCATAGTGCTGTTAGGTAGGGAGTTCCAGGATTTTGGCCCACCGACGATGAAAGAACGGCGATATATTTCCAAGTCAGGATGGTGGGTGAGTTGGAGGGGAACGTGCAGGTGGTGTTGTTCCCATGTGCCTGCTGTCCTTGTCCTTCTAGAGGACGTGGGTTTGGGAGGTGCTGTTGAAGAAGCCTTGGCCACGGTGCGCGGTGGTGAGGGGAGTGAATGTTTAGGGTGGTGGATGGGGTACCAATCAGCGGGCTGCTTTGTCCTGGATGGTGTCGAGCTTCTTGAGTGTTGTTGGAGCTGCACTCATCCAGGCAAGTGGAGAGTATTCCATCACACTCCTGACTTGTGCCTTGTAGATGGTGGAAAGGCTTTGCGGAGTCAGAAGGTGAGTCACTCGCTGCAGAATACCCAGCCTCTGACCTGCTCTTGTGGCCACAATATTTATGTGGCTGGTCCAGTTAAGTTTCTGGTCAATGGTGGCCCCCAGGATGTTGATGGTGGTGGATTTGGTGATGGTAATGCCGTTGAATGTCAAGGGGAGGTGGTTAGACTCTCTCTTGTTGGAAATGGTCATTGACTGGCACTTGCAAGGCGCTAATGTTACTTCCCAAGCCTGGATGTTGTCCAGCTCTTGCTGCATGCTTCATTATTCGAGGGGTTGCGAATGGAACTGAACACTGCAATCATCAATGAACATCCCCATTTCTGATCTTATGATGGAGGGAAGGTCATTGATGAAGCAGCTAGGACACTGCCCTGAGGAACTCCTGCAGCAATGTCCTGGGGCTGAGATGATTGGCCTCCAACAACCACTACCATCTTCCTTTGTGCTAGGTATAACTCCAGCCACTGGAGAGTTTTCCCCCTGATTCCCATTCACTTCAATTTTAATAGGGCTCCTTGGTGCCACACTCGGTCAAATGCTGCCTTGATGTCAAGGGCAGTCTCTCTCATCTCATCTCTGGAATTCAGCTCTTTTGTCCATGTTTCGACCATGGCTGTAATGAGGTCTGGAGCCGAGTGGTCCTGGCGGAACGCAAACTGAGCATCGGTGAGCAGGTTATTGGTGAGTAAGTGCCGCTTGATAGCACTGTCGACGACACCTTCCATCACTTTGCTGATGATTGAGAATAGACAGATGGGGCGGTAATTGGCCAGATTGGATTTGTCCTGCTTTTTGTGGATAGGACATACCTGGGCAATTTTCCATATTGTCGGGTAGATGCCAGTGTTGTAGCTGTACTGGAACAGTTTGGCTAGAGGCGCGGCAAGTTCTGGAGCACAAATCTTCAGCACTACAGCCAGGATGTTGTTGGGGCCCATAGCCTTTGTTGTATACAGTGCACTCAGCAATTTCTAGATATCACGTGGAGTGAATCGAATTGGCTGAAGACTGGCTTCCGTGATGATGGGGTTATCAGGAGGTGGCCGAAATGGATCATCCACTTGACACTTCTGGCTGAAGATGGTTGCAAACGCTTCAGCCTTTTCTTTTGCACTCACATGCTCGACTCTGCCATCATTGAGGATGGGGACGTTCACAGAGCCTCCTTCTCCCGTTAGTTGTTTAATTGTCCACCACCATTCATGACTGGATGTGGCCGGACTGCAGAGCTTTGCTCTGATGCGTTGGTTGTAGAATCGCTTAGCTCTGTCTATAGCATGCTGTTTCCGCTGCTTAGCATGCATGTAGTCCTGTGTTGTAGCTTCACCACATTGGCACTTCATTTTTAGGTACGCCTGGTGCTGCTCCTGGCATGCTCTCCTACACTCCTCATTGAACCAGGGTTTCTGAAGGTGAACCGTCATAGGACATACAGCCATGGACAATCGTACTGCAGTGGGTCAGTGGGACAGTTAGTTGGGCTGTCACCTGGTGATTCACCACTCACAAGGGAGCACGAGCAGCCACTGGTGGCAGGGGCAGCTGTGGAAAGTCCGCGTCGGGGGGCGCACTCCTCTCCAAGCTCTACTCTGCTGGATATAGATGCTGAACCCCAGGGGGGCATCGTTGAGAAGGAGAATGAAGGAGGTGCAGCAGTAACTTTGCAAGGTGATGGAAAATATGCCGTGCACACTCTCCACAATAGTGGAGAGGATAGAGGAGTCCAACTCCATAGCTAGTGAATTGTTGGTGCATGTAAGTGCGAGAATGTCTGTGATGCAGCCTCCACTGAGCTTCAAGCACAGATCTCAAATGAGTCCATGACAATGGCCGTGCAGGCTCTGGATGCCAAAATGTCTGCCGCCTTAAACAAGCTAACAATATACCTTATCCGTAGCCTTACTATATGGCACATCTGCCCACCAACCTGCTGTCCAGCCGAGTGTGGGGGGATGTTGCGCTGGCCCGGGAGAGGGATGATTGTGAAAGGTGACATGGAAGTGAGGACACCCCAAGCACTCCCACCTCTCACCCGTTGCCCCACCTCAACCAGTACCCGCAATGCTGCTTCCTGTCCCGATGGCCGAGTCTGCCCCTGCACAGTTGCAGGTGGAGCAATCTTTGGAGGGACCCTCCCGGGCTCCAAAATCCAGAGGTCGTAGGCCGAGAGTACCTCAGTTGTCAGGGCAGGGACCTGAGCAACCTTCCGCTACCTCTGCTGCAGCCACAGGGGATGCACCACATAGAAATGTTAGAAACAGAAAGGCTAAGCAATTGTAGTTCACCAAAGGATGCACAAGGGTGTGTGACGAGATGTCATGTTGTTTATTTATATATTTTGTTTGTTATGGCACATTAAATTTAATCATTATCACCACTGCCACATCTTGACCATTATTGCGTCCCGTGTGTGAAGTCGCCCATTCATTTGCTTCATCATGAATGCTAAGACGTGACAACACCCATTAGCAGGTGTGCAATGGGACTGTTTGAAGGACTGTTTTGTGAAAAGGGGAGGGGGGTGGACAGGAGGGGGATGCTGGCGATGGTTGTTCCAGGCAGCCTAAACAGCTCAAAGTCTACAATTTGCAGATCTCATTATGAGATCCTGTTAGAGATGACGGAATCCCTGGCATCACGGGCAGCTATGTGCACAGCTGCTCTGGCAAAGGGTTCCTCATCTTCATTTTCCTCCTCCTTGTCATCCTCCTCCTCCTCAACCTCATCTTCAATGTTGCCGCCAGCTGAGGATACTTGATGAGTGCATTTGACATCCTCCACCTGTAATCCTCTCCGCTGCACAATGTTGTGCAGGACACAGCACACAATTATTATTCTTGACACCCTCGCTAGCAAGTACTGAAGGGCTCCCCCAGATCTATCCAGGCACCTGAAGCGGATCTTCAACATGCCTATGGCTTGCTCAATGACAGACCTGGTAGTCATGTGGCTCTGATTATACTGCTGCTGTGCCTTGTCAGTGGAGTTTCCCACAGGTGTCATAAGCCATGTTTGCAGGAGGCATCCTTTGTCTCCAAGGAGCCAGCACTTAAGCCTGTTTCCTGTGTGGAAGAGGTCCGGAATGTTGGACTCGCGAAAAATTAATGAATCATGACAACTGCCAGGGAATCTGGCGCACACCTGCAGAAATCTCTTCCAGTGTTCGTACACCAGCTGTGCATTGAATGATAGCCCTTTCTGTTTATGAACAGTCCTGGCTCTTCAGATCGCTACGTGTGTGCAATCGATTGTGCCCTGCAGCCGTGGGAAGCCAGCCACAGAGTTGAAACCTACTATCCTCTTAGTCTGGCTGATGTTGTCGTGGGGGAAGTTCACATCGTCAGACGCCCTGGCAAACAAGCCATCCGTCACCTGTCGTATACACTTATGTGCAGATGACTGACATACCCTGGAGATGTCACCGGTGGCGCCCTGGAAGGATCCGGAGGCAAAGAAATTGAGGACAGTTGTGACTTTAACTGCGACGGGCAATGCGTGGCCACCAGGTCCAGCCAGGAGCGACTCTTCCTGAAAGAGGCTGCAGATATTTGCGACCACATGCCAACTCAATCTCATAGGCACTGCTCCTCAGAGAGATCCAAGAAGCACAGCCTCCGCCTGTAGACCCTCTCATGTGGGTAGTGCCTCCTGCGACCTCGGCCCCTCCGTTAGTCCCCTCTCTGCACTGATCCTTGCGACACTCCACTAGTTACAACCTGCCAACCCGAAAATGGCCCGTTTATTCTTACTCTCTGTTTTCTGTCTGTTAACCAATCCACAATCCATGCTAACATATTACCCCCAATCCCATGAGCCCTAATCGTGTAACAACCTCTTGTGTAGCACCTTATCAAATGCCTTTTGAAAATCCAAATATACTACATCCACTGCTTCCCCTTTATCTACCCTGCCAGTTACACCCTCAAAAAATTCTAATCGATTTGTCAAACACCATTTCCCTTTCATAAAACCGTGCTGACTGTGCCTAATCATATTATGATTTTCTAAGAGCCCTGTTACTACATCCTTAACAATAGATTCTAGCATTTTCCCGACTATTGATGTCAGGTTAACAAGCGTATGGGTCCCTGTTTTCTCTCTCACTTCTCTCCCTGCTGAGGGCAGTAGATACAGCAAAAGCAATGGGCCTCGACAACATTCTGGCTGTAGTGCTGAAGTCTTGTGCTCCAGAATTAGCCGCGCCTCTAGCCAAACTGTTCCAGTACAGCTACAATACTGGCATCTACCCGACAATGTGGAAAATTGCCCAGGTATGTCCTGTCCACAAAAAGCAGGACAAATCCAATCCAGCTAATTACCACCCCATCAGTCTACTCTCAATCATCAGCAAAGTGATGGAAGGTGTCGTTGACAGTGCTATTGAGCGGCACTTACTCACCAATAACCTGCTCACCGATGCTCAGTTTGGGTTCCGCCAGGACCACACGGCTCCCGACCTCATTACAGCCTTGGTCCAAACATGGACAAAAGAGCTAAATTCCAGAGATGAGGTGAGAGTGACTGCCTTTGACATCAACGCAGCATTTGACCAAGTGTGACACACCAAGGAGCGCTAGTAAAATTGAAGTCAATGGGAATCAGGGGAAAACTCTCCAGTGGCTGTAGGCATATCTAGCACAAAGGAAGATGGTAGAGGTTGTTGGACGCCAATCATCTCAGCCCCAGGACATTGCTGCAGGAGTTCCTCAGGGCATTGTCCTAGACCCAACCATCTTCAGCTGCTTCATCAATGACCTTCCCTCCATCATAAGATCAGAAATGGGGATATTCGCTGATGATAGCACAATGTTGAGTTCCATTCGCAACCCCTCAGATAATGAAGCAGTCCGTGCCCACATGCAGCAATACCTGGACAACATTCAGGCTTGGGCTGATAAGTGGCAAGTAACATTCGCGCCAGACAAGTGCCAGGCAATGACCATCTCTAACAAGAGACTCTAACCACCTCCCCTTGACATTCAACATAGAAACAAAGAAACATAGAAAATAGGAGCAAGAATAGGCCATTCGGCCCTTTGGGCCTGCTCCGCCATTCAAAATGATCATGGCTGATCATCTAACTCAGTACCCTGTTCCCGCTTTTTCCCCATATCCCTTGATCCCTTTAGCATTAAGAAATATATCTATCTCCTTCTTGACTACATCTAATGACTTGGCCTCCACTGCCTTCTGTGGTGGAGAATTCCACAGGTTCACCACCCTCTGAGTGAAGAAATTTCTCCTCATCTCGGTTCTAAATGGCATACCCCGTATCCTGAGACTGTGACCCCTGGTTCTGGACTACCCAGCCATCGGGAACATCCTCCCTGCATCTAGTCTGTCTATTCCTGTTAGAATTTTATATGTTTCGATGAGATCACCTCTCATTCTTCTAAATTCTAGTGAATATAGGCCTAGTCGACCCAATCTCTCCTCATACGTCAGTCCTGCCGTCCCAGGAATCAGTCTGTTAAACCTTTGTTGCACTCCCTCCATGGCAAGGACATCCTTCCTCAGATAAGGAGACCAAAACTGCACACAATACTCCAGATGTGGTCTCACCAAGGCCCTGTATAACTGCAGTAAGACATCCCTGCTCCTGTACTCAAATCCTCTTGCAATGAAGGCCAACATACCATTTGCCTTCCTAACTGCTTGCTGCACCTGAATGCTCGCTTTCAGCGACTGGTGTACAAGGACACCCAGGTCTCATTGCACCTCCCCTTTTCCCAATCTATCACCATTCAGATAATAATCTGCCTTTCTGTTTTTACAACCAAAATGGATAACCTCACATTTATCCACGTTATACTGCACCTGCCATGTACTTGCCCACTCACCCAACTTGTCTGAATCACATTGGAGCCTCTTTGCATCCTCCTCACAGCTCACATTCCACCCCAGCTTTGTGTCATCTGCAAACTTGGAAATGTTACATTTAGTTCCCTCATCCAAATCATTGATATATATTGTGAATAGCTGGGGCCCAAGCACTGATCCCTGCGGTACCCCACTAGTCACTGCCTGCCACCCGGAAAAAGACCCGTTTATTCCTACTCTCTGTTTCCTGTCTGTCAACCAATTCTCAATCCATTCCAGTATATTCTCCCCCAATCCCATGTGCTTTAATTTTGCACACTAACCTCTTGTGTAGGACCTTATCAAAAGCCTTCTGAAAATCCAAATACATCACATCCACTGGTTCTCCCCTATCTATTCTACTAGTTACATCCTCAAAAAACTCCAGTAGATTTGTTAAGCATGATTTCCCTTTCATAAACCCATGCTGACTTTGTCCAATCCCGTTAATGCCCTCCAAGTGTTCTGTTATCTTTTATAATAGACTCTAGCATTTTCCCCACTACTGATGTTCGGCTAACTGGTCTGTGATTCCCTGTTTTTTCTCTCCCTTTTTTAAATAGTGGGGTTACATTTGCCACCCTCCAATCTGTAGGAACTGTTCTAGAGTCTATAGAATTTTGGAAGATGATCACCAATGCATCCACTATTTCCAGGGCCACTTCCTTTAGTACTCTGGGATGTAGATTATCAGGCCCTGGGGATTTGTCAGCCTTTAGCCCCATTAATTTCCCAAGCACTTTTTTTTTATTAATACTGGTTTTCTTTCAGTTCCTCCCACTCACTAGACCCTTGGTTCCCCAACATTTCTGGCAGGTTATTTGTGTCCTTCTTTGTGAAGACAGAACCAAAGTATGTGTTTAATTGTCCTGCCATTTCTTTGTTCCCCATTATAATTTCCCCCATTTCTGACTGTAAGGGACCTACATTGGTCTTCACTAATCTTTTTCTCTTGACATATTTATGGAAGCTTTTACAGTCAGTTTTTATGTTCCCTGCTAGTTTACTCTCATACTCTATTTTTCCCCTCTTAATCAATCTTTGTCCTCCTTTGCTGAATTCTGAACTGCTCCCAATCCTCAGGCTTGCCGCTTTTTCTGGCAATTTTATATGCCTCCTCTTTGGATCTAATACTATCCCTAATTTCTTTTGTAAGCCACGGTTGAGCCACCTTTCCTGTTTCATTTTTGCGCCAGACAGGAATGAATAATTGTTGTAATTCCTGCACACGTTCTTTAAATATTAGCCATTGCCTATCCACCGTCATCCCTTTTAGTAAAGTGCCCCAATCTATCATAGCCAACTCGCACCTCATACTTTCGTAATTTCCTTTATTTAGATTCAGGACCCTAGTTTCGGATTCAACTACTTCGCTCTCCATCTTAATGAGGAATTCTATCATGTTATGGTCCCTCTTCCCGAAGGGACCCCACACAAAAAGATTGTTAATTAATCCTTTCTCATTGCACAATACCCAGTCTAGGATCGCCTGTTCTCTAGTTGGTTCCTCAACATATTGGTCTAGAAAACCCTGTACACACTCCAGGAATTCCTCCCCCACAGTATGATTACTAATTTGGTTTGACCAATCTATATGTAGATTAGAGTCACTCATGATTATAGTTGTATCCTTCTTGCATGCGTCTCTGATTTCCTGTTTAATGCCCTCCCCTACATCTCCACTACTGTTTGGGGGCCTATAGACAACCCCCACCAACATTTTCTGCCCCTTGGTGTTTCTTAGCTCCACCCATACAGATTCCACATCGTGATTTTCCGAACAAATATCCTTCCTCACTATTGCATTGATTTCCTCCTTTACTAACAACGCTACCCCACCTCCTTTCCTTTTTTGCCTGTCCTGAATACTCCTGGATGTTCAGTTCCCACCCTTGGTCACCCTGCAGCCATGTCTCCGTAATCGCAACTATATCATTACCATTAATATCTATCTGCGCTGTTAATTCATCTACCTTATTGTGAATGCTCCACGCATTTAGACACAATGCCTTTAGACTTGTCTTTTTAAGATTGCTAGTCATCTTAGTTTTATTTTGCACTATGGCCCTATTTGTTTATCGCCCTTGTTTTCTCTGCCTTCCACTATTGCTTCTTCCCTTTCTGTCTTTTGTTTCTATCCTTGTTTCCCCCGCCACAGCCTCCCTGCTCAGGTTCCCAGCCCCCTGCCATTCTAGTTTAAACCTTCCCCAACAACACTAGCAAACACCCTCATGAGGACATCAGTACCTGTCCTGCTCGGGTGTAACCCGTCCCGCTGTACAGATCCCACCTTACCCAGAACCGGTCCCAATGTCCCAGGAATCTAAATCCCTCCCTCCTACACCATCCCTGCAGCCATGCATTCATCTGGTCTATTCTCCTGTTCCTATACTCACTAGCACATGGCACTGGTAGTAATCCTGAGATCACTACCTTTGAGGTCCTGCTTTTTAATTTATTTCCTAACTCCTTAAATTCACCTTCTAGGACCTCATCCCATTTTTACCGATGTTGTTGGTACCCATATGGACCACAACTACTGGGTGTTCACCCTCCCCCTCCAGAATGCCCTGCAGCCGCTCCGTGCCATCCTTGACCCTAGCACCAGGGAGGCAACATACCATTCTGGAGTCAAGTTTGCGGCCGCAAAAACGCCTCTCTGTTCCCCTTGCAATTGAATCCCCTATCAATATAGCCCTGCCACTCTTATTCCTCCCCTCCGGCATCACCATCGTCGAATCCCCCACCATCAACATCCTGGGGGTCACCATTGACCAGAAACTTAACAGGGCCAGCCACATAAATACTGTGGCTTCAAGAGCAGGTTGGAGGCTGGGAATTCTGCGGCGAGTGACTCACCTCCTGACTCCCCAAAGCCTTTCCACCGTCTACAAGGCACAAGTCAGAAGTGTGATGGAATACTCTCCACTTGCCTGGGCGAGTGCAACTCCAACAACACTCAAGAAGCTCGACACCATCCAGAACAACGCAGCCTGCTTGATTGGCACCCTATCCACCACCCTAAACATTCACTCCCTTCACCACCGGCACACTGTGGCTGCAGTGTGTACCATCTACAGGATGCACTGCAGCAACTTGCCAAGACTTCTTCGATAGCACCTCCCAAACCCGCGACCTCTACCACTTAGAAGGACAAGGGCAGCAGGCACATGGGAACAACACCACCTGCACGTTCCCCTCCAAGTTACACACCATCCCGGCTTGGAAATATATCACTGTTCATTCATCGTTGCTGGGTCAAAATCCTGGAACTCCCTACCAAACAGCAATGTGGGAGAACCTTCACCACACGGACTGCAGCGATTCAAGAAGGTGGCTCATCACCACCATCTCAAGGGCAATTAGGGATGGGCAATAAATGCTGGCCTTGCCAGCGATACCCACATCCCATGAATGAATAAAAAAAAAGTATTGCCCCCAATCCCATGAGCCCTAATCTTGTGTAACAACCTCTTGTGTGACACTTTATCGAATGTCTTTTTTCAAAATCCAAATAGGGTGTTATGGACAGGTGCAGAAGGTGATCAAGAAGGCTAGTGGAATGCTGGCCTTTATATGTAGAGGACTAGCATACGAGGGGGTAGAAGTTATGCTACAGCTATACAAAGCCCTGGTTAGACCACACCTGGAGTACTGTGTTCAGTTCTGGGCACCGCACCTTAGGAAGGATATATTGGCCTCGGAAGGACTGCAGCGTAGATTTACTCGAATGATACCTGGACTCCAAGGGTTAAATTACAAGGAGAGATTACACAAACTAGGGTTGTATTCCCTGGAATTTAGAAGATTATGGGGTGATTTGATCGAAGTTTTCAAGATATTAAGGGGAATTGATAGGATAGATAGAGAGAAACTATTTCCACTGGTTGGGGAGTCTAGGGCTAGGGGACATAGCCTAAAAATTAGAGCCATGACTTTCAGGAGTGAAGTTAGTAAACACTTCTACACGCAAAGGGTCATAGAATTTTGGAACTCTCTTCCACAAATGGCAGTTGATGCTAGCTCAATTGTTAATTTTAAATCTGAAATTGCTCGATTTTTGTTAAGCAAAGGTGTTAAGGAATATGAGGCTAAGGCGGATATATGGAGTTAGGTCACAGATCAGCAATGATCTCATTGAATGGCATAACCGGCTCAAGAGGCTAAGTGGCCTACTCCTGTTCCTATTTTCCTAATGTGGAGAAATGTGAAATTGACCACTTTGGTAGGAAGAACAGAAAAGCAGAATATTTTTTAAAACTTGAGAGGCTAAGAAACGTTGGTAGTCAAAGGGATTTGGGTGTGATTGTACACCAATCACAAAAAGTTAACATGCAGGTACAGCAAGCAATTAGGAAGGCAAATGGTATGTTAGCCTTTATTGCAAGGGGGTTGGTTAATAAGAGTAAAGAGTTCTTGCTGCAATTATATAGGGCTCTGGTGAGACCACACCTGGAGTACTGTGTACAGTTTTGATCTCCCTACTAAGGAAGGATATTCTTGCCTTAGAGGGGGTGCAATGAAAGTTCACTAGATTGATTCCTGGGATTAGGGGGTTGTCCTATGAGGAGAGATTGAGTAGAATGGGCCTATACTGTCTGGAGTTTAGAAGAATGAGAGGTAATCTCATTGAAACGTATAAAATTCTTAGAGGGCTTGACAGGGTGGATGCTGAGAGGCTGTTTCCACTGGCTGGAGAGCCTAGAACTAGGGTTCATAGTCTCAAGAAAAGGGGTCGGCCATTTAGCACCGAGATGAGGAAAAATTTCTTCATTCAGAGGGTTGTGAGTCTTTGGAATTCCCTTCCCAGAGGACTGTGGATGCTCAGTCGTTGAGTATGTTCAAGACTGAGAAATATAGATTTTTGGACTCTAAGGGAATCAAGGGACATGGGGATAGGGCAGGAATGTGGAGTTGAGGTAGAAGATCAGCCATGATCTTAATGAATGGTGGAGCAGGCTTGAAGGGCCGTATGGCCTACTACTGTTCCTATTTCTTATGTTCTGATGTCAGTTTGAGGGGCTCCAAAATGTAGGTAAATTTGTCTGAACACAAGAATGCTCAGTCTCAACAAACAAATCTCAGTCTAAACACAAAGAACTCCCAGCCAAACGTTTGTCTGAGAGAATTGAGTGCCCAGCTGCAATATCTCACCTTCTATTGAGATGTGTCAATCACTGGTTTAAAGGGCAAAATGAGCTCCGGCTGCAACTCGCCTCTATTTCAATGGCATGTTTCAGAAGACACAGGAGACACATTCAGGGGGGGTGGGAACCACACGAACAAATGCCATCACCATTCCTCCTGGGTAGTAAAGGGGGGTTAAGATTGGCCCTATAGCCTTGCGAGTATCTCACCCTTTTGTTTTAAGTAGAGAACATTTACAGTGAAAGAGCACAGCAAAATCTAAAACTATACTTCTTATTTTCATGACAACGCTAAATACTGTAGAAGGTCTCACAGGATTAAAACTTACTTTTTAACATGCTATGAAATTTGTTACAACTTAAAAATTGCTGCTATAAATGTTAAAAATCAGTCAAATAAATGAAATGTCAAAGCTATGTTTGCAATATCACACTTCATTAATTTTTAAAATAGTGCTCATTCAAGTAGTTGTTCCGTTATAAAAAAGTAACCTTTTGCAACCCTGAAGCTGGACAGAGAGAGAGGGAGAGAGAGAGAGAAAGAGAAACTGAAACAATGAAAGCTGACAGAAATGGGAAACACATCATTACTTATATTCATATTACTTGGAATTGTTAACATACCTTCAAAATACTTCAGAAACTAGTAATGATGTGTTGGCTTTATAAATAATTGGAAACACAAATGTTTAATTACTTCAGGCGTGTTATCCCTGTTTTTCTTTTATGGATGTCTCCGTACTAAATATTAGTCTTGCCATATCTAACTATAGTAAACTCAAACATGCCAAGTGGCTAATGATCTATGGATTAGGCCTGTGTTATAGCTCTGAAACCAGCAAATTTACTGATATTTTTGTTTTAAGTATATATTTTTAAAAGCTACTATTGTCTTTCTGGCACGTATGTTTTTGCTCCCTGTACCTTAGAAAGCTAACTACTGTTTTCTATTAGATCAACTGCAGTATACATTTCAATCATGGAAAATTGAATTTGATTTAGTATGATATTAATTTTTTTTTAAATACAAGGATAACATTTTAGGCTGTAGTTTTATGGTTCACCTGTATTATATGACAATCAAAACTGTTCAAGTGTTCAACTGTTCAAATAACAAGAGATAAAAAGAAAAAAATGCAAAGGTTGGTAATCTAAAATAAAAGCAAAACATTTTGGAAACGCACAGCAGATTGATTAACACCTGAAAGACAAAGATTCATTGAAGTTTCAGGTGTGACTCATCATCAGTAAGAAGTTAGAGGAGCAGTTCAAATTCAATTTACAAAGCTATGTACCGTAACTGGATGGCACTATGTGAAATGCAAAACCAGCTAATACTCATGAGTATATTGACTGAGGATATAAAAAAAATCAATGCAATGATACTCTCTTTATACCTTGAAAATTGAGATCAGTAGGGTTGCAAAGAATGGTTAAGCAATGGCTTAATATTGGGTTTAGAAGTCTTGCAACGGTGGGGTCAATTTTAAAACTAAATTGCAGGTGAGTTGGGGGCGGGGGGCTCCGAAAATCGCGGAAATCCCGAGCGCGTTTGGAACCCGGCTCCAACCTGTAGACTTCCGGGTTCCCCATTGACGCATCTGAGTGCGCATGCGCCTCCCGAATGTAGAAGTCCCACCGGCAATTAAAGCCAGCGGGATGATAGTTAAGACACTTATTTAGATACTTAAAGTACTTAAAGTGTTTAATTTTGTCCACATTAAGGAAGGGGTCCAATTTTGAAACATCCCCAGCGTGTTTCCCGTGCTGTGGGAAACAGTCCATGTTCTGCCAGACGTGTTTCAGCCAGCAGCCAGTTGCACTTTCAAATGCTTGTTTGACAGATGGAGAGAAAAGGTGAGTTCTTGCAGCAGGGCACTCTTCTTTCACACAAACTTTTGTCTGCAAGATCTTAGTGTTTTCAATGAAAACTCTTTCTTTCCACTCACAATTCTTCTGTTCACACATATTTAACATTTCAGACCCCCTCAAAATCACACCATCAGGATGGTGGGTGGGGGGGGGCGCCATGGTTGCATTCACCACTACATCTGATGACGAGCAACATCACCAGTCTCGCCAGGCACGGTGTGCACTTCCGCCACTTGCAGCTCCACAACACAGTGCGCCACAGGCACCTGCACAAGAGCACAGAGGGGAACAACAGAGGGAGCGATGTCGCAGGAGGCACTACCCTCGCCACAGGGTCTACAGACTGAGGCTCAGCTTCCTGGACCTCTCTGAGCAGCAGTGCATACGGAGGCTCAGAGTGAGTCACCAGGTGGTCGCAGACATCCGCAGCCTCCTTCATGCCAAGCTGCTCCCCGCTGGCCCGAGTGGCATCTCATTACCCGTCATTGTCAAAGTCACCATTGCCCTCAACTTCTTTGTCTCCGGATCATTCCAGGGTGCCACTAGTGACATCACCGGGGTCTCTCAGTCATCTGCACACAAGTGCATAAGGCAGGTCACCGATGGCTTGTTTCACAGAGCCTCGCAGTACGTCAACTTCCCCATGGGCAACCTCAGCCAGACGGAGAGGGTAGTGGGATTCCACTCTGTGGCTGGCTTCCCACGGGTGCAGGATGTAATTGATTGCACCTGTATAGCAATACGAGCACCTCCACATGAGCGAGGACTGTTCATCAACAGAAAGGGCTATCACTCCATCAACACTCAACTCGTTTGTGATCACCACAAAGGATTCTTTCATGTATGCGCCAGATTCCCTGGCAGCTGCCACGATTCCTTCATCCTGAGGGAATCCAACATCACGGCCCTCTTCCACGCACTGAACACTCTTAAGGGTTGGCTCCTCAGGGACAAGGGATACCCCCTGCACAAGTGATTCATGACACCAATGAGGGACCCCACTACCGAGCAACAGCATTGATATGAGGACAGCCACATCACCAACAGGTCTACAACTGAGCATGCTATAGGGCTGCTCAAGATGCGATTTAGGTGCCTTGATCGTTCTGGGGGATCGCTACAGACAGAATGGGACGCATTATCGTAGTGTGTTCTGCCCTCCACATCATGGCACAACAGAGAGGGGTGCCGCTTGAGGAGGCCCTATCCACATTTGCCACCCACATGGAGGAGGAGGAGGAGGAGGAACCCATGGGCAAAGCTGTGGCTCACCTGGCTGCTCGTGAGGCCAGGGAGTCACTGATATGTGAACGGTTCTCCTAACATCAGAAAGTGCGAAGAATCCAGTCGTCACACCACCTGGAAAGACCACGCCCATACCAGGCCGCCCACCCCTCCCTGCACAAAACAGTCCTGCAACTACACATACACCCACTGTAAAGTGACCCAATGGGTGGCATCAAGTGTCGCCGTTCATGGTGAACGTCATGAAAGGGCCCTATCACAAAAGCCAATCAAGAATGGGCAAGACGTGGCAGCAGTGGTGACAATCATAAAATTTAATGTCACTTTATCAAAAGCTAAATATAAATGAAAAACATGACAGTCTATCAAACACCCCTGTGCATACCCTTCGTGCTCACAAAACCTTCGCCTTTCTCTTCCGACTACTTCTACGTGGTGCATTCCCTGTGGCTGCACCAGATGTTGTGGCAGATTGCTCATGTTCATGCCCTGACTGCTTAGATGCTTTGGGCCTACGCCCTCTGAGTTTGGGAGCCTGTGAGGGCCCCTCCAAAGACTGCCCCACCTGAACCTGTGCAGGGGCAGACTTGGCCACCTGAAGAGGAGGCAGCATTGCCGGTACTGGTTGAGGGGGGGGTAACGGGTGAGATATGGGATCGCTTTGAGTGGCGTCCCTATTTCTATGTCCCCTTTCACCATCATCCCTCTCCTGGACCAGACCCACATCACTCCTACCACCCTGCTGGAGAACAGTTTGGAGGACATGTATGATGCCTTGGAAGCCCAGTTGTAAAGTTTCTGTCTGCCTGTTTAAGGCGGCAGAATGTTGCTCACCCTGGTTCCAAATGGCTGTTGTCAGGGCCTGAATGGACTCATTTGTGAGCCGTGCTTGAAGCTCAACGGAGGCTAGCCTTCTGTCTATTGAAGACATTCCCGCACTTTCCTGTGACACTATCTCAGGGAGTTGCTCACGTCCCTGTGAAAGTATCTCAGAGATTTCCTCGCGTACCTGTGCCACCATTCCACTCATGCAGGAGTTGGACACCTCCATCCTCTGCGCTATTTTGGAGAGTGCGTGTGGCACCTGTAGCAGTACCTCACAAATCTGCTGCTGCCCCTCGATCATTCTCCTTTTAAAGGATGGCCCCCAGGTTCAGCATCTGTGTCCAGCTGAGCAGAGCCTGGACAGGAGTGCTCCCACCGACACGGACTCTCCACAGCTGCCCCTGCCACCAGTGTCTGCTCGTGCTCACTTGTGTGTGGTGACTCACCAGGTGCCAACGCAACTAACTGAGGACTAGGACTCGTCGAGGTGTGTGTATCTGCGCTGGTGGATGGCTCACTAAGATGTGTCAGTGCCCCCTCAGAGGCCGGCAGGTCCTCTGAGGAATCACCCTCTGTGGTCACTGCAGTCGCTGAAGGCCCTGTAAGAGAACAGAAGGCAATATTAAGCATCATCACAGATGTATCATGTAGCGATGAGCATACCGAGATTATTGAAGACGGCAAGGCATGTTAACGTCAATTCATATTGTGTGTAATGAATGTTAAAGTTGTGTCACCAGACGCTTGTGGGGTGCCAGCCTCGCCGTCCCCGACAGACAGGCACTCGAGGGTGCGGCTCAGCTCCAGCACCTCCTGCTCCACATCTGTGAGGACCACTATTTGTTGTGGCCCCCCTCCAGTCCTCACCCTCTTGTGTGTATTTTGCGCTCTCTTCTCCTAGAAGGGGAGAAAGAACAGACTTGTGAGTGAGTGATGGTGAAGTGGCCAAACGATGAATGCATTGCTTTGGGTGAGGCTGATCGTGAAAGAGATGCATCAGAGGTTGAATATGAGACAGAGACATCACATTGTATGAGGATTGGGGTGAGTGGTAGCGGTGGGGTAACTAATGGGGAGGTGAGGAAGTGCAGGTAAGTTGAGGATGAGCCTTAAGTGGGTGTGAGGAGTGATGTGATGGAGTAGTGTTGGCAGTGCAGAATGAGTTGGGGGGTGGGAGCGGTGATGTGCAACACAGAATGTAGGAGAATGAATAAGTGTACTCACTTTTGCTGACCTAGTTAGGTCATTGAAGCACTTCCTGCACTGTATCCATGTGCGGGAGATGTTGCTGCTGCTGGTGACTTTCTCTGCCACCTAGAGCCAGGCCTTCTTGGTGGCAGAGGCAGGCCACTTCCTCCTGTCCGCCGGGTAAAACACATCCCTCCTCCTCCTCACCCCATCCAGTAGCACCTGGAGTGAGGCATCATTAAACCTTGGAGCAGCCTTGCTCCTGTGCTGCTCCATTGTGATTTCTGGGTCTTTGCTCCAGCAAAAGCCTTTGGAGCAATGGCCCTTTAAATCGAGCTCCTCCAGCTGACAGCCTGTGATGCAGGTGCACAGTCCACCCGCTGTGCAGCTTTCGGACGGCAAACCCAGAAACCACATTAAGTGGCACCAATTGAATCGCGATTGCGTGCGAAATGGACATTTTTTATTGGGCAGGTTACCCACGCACCCAATCACCCCCCCCCCCCCCCCCCCCGCCCCACTGTCATTCCGCCTCCATTCTAATTTCGGGCCCTGTGTGTTTGTACATCAGACCGTAGTTTTCTGCTAGTGGCTGTTGTGAGAAATTCAGAGGAAGTGAAAGAGACTTGGCTAAAAAGGCAGGAACTTTTTCAGTGGCATGTGCTGAGAGTGTAAGGGACAGGTGAGAAAATGTGAAAGAAATAAGAGAAATACAGCAAGAAACAGCAAGGAATATAGGACAGGCAGGACCATCCTTGAAAAATCTGGAACCAAGCAATCGTGTACAGGGCAACATCTTGGAAGGACTATAGCCTAATCGGTTAACTCTCTCTTAGCAATTTAAGGATATTTCTGATTTTGCGAGGTTCGTTTTTCCAATGATTGCTGGTAACCTGAATCCTGTCCCTAACACCAGTGGAGTAGCCGGTGTGCATGTTGAAGCACTCCATCAGCTCCCCACAGAAACCTTCAACTTTGTAGAACCAGGATGCCAAGGTGCCCAAGACAAATAGTCAACCTGTCCTGTGTCCATCCCAGGATTTGGGGGCCCTGAGAGAAGGACCACCTCTATCCCAAGAGGATCATACTATTTTGAAGCAGTCACCTACATCTCAAACCCCAGGCCCTCAGGTGGCACGTAGAAGCAGTGTTAGAATAGGGGTGAGGAAAGCTCGTATAATCATGAATAGTGTGCAGTGAAAAAAACAACTAATATTTTTTGTAAATATTAGTAATAAATCATCGGAATGTTTGATATAAAGATTGTTTGGTATTTGGTTTTCTTGTAAGACAATGGGGAACGGTAATGTGCTGATATTGAGGCTCAGGGTTATGATGTGAGGAGTAAGGATTTAACTTAAACTATAGAGAGGTTGGGAGGAGGCAGATCTTTGGTGAACTTTCCATTGACATTTTTTCCAATATCTGCAATCAGTCCTAAGATATGGCCAAAAGTCTCAAGGTGCAATCCCACTTTAGCAGTTTCCCTTTAACAAGTATTTCTGCCTTGATAAGCAGGTCTTAAAAAACTGGGTCTTTTAAATAGTGGCACACATTCTCATGGGTGGTATAAGAAGACGGAATTCACAGTGATGTCATCCTGCCTAACTTTGTGATGTATAAGCGCTGCCACTGGGAGGGCGGGCACTTCTTCAGTGCATCCTGAAACTAAATGTGTTGCGTCTGGTGTGGAAACCCTGCGGACATGGAACCCAGCCCAAATTCCTGCCCTGTAACTGCAAATACGGGCTTACAGCCTTCCCCAATCGAAGCATTTCAGGACTATGAAATATAGTAACTGTTTTAGTCAATTTATGTTAATTATGTTAATATTGACTGGACAACTGAATAGAGAACTAAAGAAAAGATTAGTGAAGAGTTTGATATAGAGTGTGGTGCTGCAACATGGATGCTGAGGAAAGAGAAAGCCAGGCTTCTAGAGAGTTTTGAGATGTGGGTTTGGAGACACATGGAGAACGTAAAGGAGATAGGCAAGAAAAGTAATGAGGTGGTGTTGACAATGATACAAGAAAAACGTAGTTTGATTGATGTTATCAGAAAAAAGGCAAATGAATTGGATTGTGCATACGCTGTGAAGGGATGGGATGTTGAAGGTGGTGATAGAAGGATGGATGTAAGGAAAAAGACCAAGAGGGAGGAAAAGAAGGCTGCTTCTGGACCGCTCGAAGAATGTGAAGAATTGAAGAGAGAAGCACAAGACAGAATGGGTTGGAGAAGGGAAAAATCTTGCATATCCACAAATCTTACTTCCTATTATCATGAATATTGGTCTACTTTTTCTGTCAACATTTACCTTTGTAAATTGCTATGTTGATGTTTCCAATTTTTAAATTAATGGTTGGATAATTGGTTGAGCTCTCTTACAGGTATGCAGTCCTGCCTGCCCAATTTGCCTTTATGCACTGAAACAAGGCAATCCAATATGGCAAGGTGCAATGACAAGAAAATCTGCCTCATATTCTTTAATAAATATTTTCCTCTCATCTTCTTTCTCTTTCTCCTTTTTTTTCTCCTGTTGTCTTTTACTGTCTTTTTTCACAATCGATCTTTCAACATATCCTAGTCTCATGCATGTTAATCCCCATGGGATCTTGGTTTTTCCCTCTGTACAACTGGTAGTACAGTAAAAGACCCAGTAGTCGTGTAATTTCAAGCCTGCTGGCTTTTGTCTACACAGGCGGGTTCCAAAAACATGCACACACTGAGAAATGAGGACACCGTGATAACAGAACTCTGAATATTTATGGTGGTTAGTGTATCAGCTTTCCTCTCAATTCTTTGTCTATTATTGAGTTGTTAAATATGATGCACAGAAGAATATACAAAATATTGTCCTGATTGACAGCGTAAATAACACAACTAATTTAAAATGAGACTGGATTTATGTTGAGAAAAGCCAGATATCATGGGGGAAATTGGTTAACCCCCAAAACCGGGCGCAGGTATCGCGATCCACTATTAACCTATGCCTGGCGCTTCCATCGTCCTGCCTCTGCACTTACCTCAGACAGGCTTTAAAAACCTGCGTTGACATGAGGATTCAACGACATTTGAACTTCCCACCAGCAGGGGGAGCCTGAATCTCTTAAAGGCAGGCTGTCTCTGACAGCTGTCCAAAATCTCTTAATGATAGCCGGTACCTGTAATTCACTAAAAATAACAGTCTGCTGTCTGCACGGAGTCTGAATGGAGATCAGACATCACACACATAAAACATTGAAGCAGGTCCTGTCTCTATGTTTACAAACTGTTGAGTGATTTTAAAACATTGAATAAAGGTTGCGCACCACTAAATTCCACATCCTCCAATCGGCATGCCAGACCTCACCAATTTGCCAGTCCGAGTTTGTACCGGGCCTGCGAGAGCACGTGCACCAAGGTTCTCAGCTGACGCATTAGAGGCCTTGGTGCAAGAGATGGATAGAAGGAGGGAAGGAGGGCCATCCTATATCCGCTGGGGGGGAGGGGTGGGCGCAAGAGGCCCTCCAGATATATACCCAAAAGGCAGTGGGAGGCAGCAGTCAATGCCAGGTGCGTAGCACGACAAAAACAGATGCAATGCAGGAAGAAGTTCAATGCTTTGACACGAGTGGTCAAGGTGAGGTGAGGTCAACTGTCAAGTGGCATCTCCTACCAATTGCACCACTAGCTGCACCCACTGCTCCACGCACTACACCCCCCCCATCACCCACCGACCAACAAACTCTTTCCATCAGTACTCAACTCTTCCAATCAGATGCTTCCTCTCACCCTCACACATTATCACTGTTGCAAGCAGCCCACCCACAACTCACAGGCCACACACACTGGCAGCTATCCAACCATGACAGGCACATCACCCAGACACACGTCCCACTTTCTTGCAGGAGAAGATGACGCATTACAGGAGGCAGCAAGTGGCAGTGGCATTTAGCCCCTCAAGCCTGTTCCGCCATTCAATGAGATCATGGTTGGACTGTGATCTAACTCCATATACCCACCTTAGCCCCATATTCCTTAATATCCTTGGTTCACAGAAATCTATCAATCTCAGATTTAAAATTCACAAGTGAGCTAGCATCAACTGCCCTTTGCAGAAGAGTGTTCCAAACTTCTCCCACCCTTAGCATGTAAAAGCATTTCCTAACTTCACTCCTGCACGTCCTGGCTTTAAATGTTAGGCTATGATCCCTCGTCCTAGTATTCAAGTATAGGAGACCTCCAAAAACAGTTCCAAATGCATCAGCAGCCAGAAGCAATAATCCAGCCACTAACCTGTAAATCCTGTATGGTCCCTTTAAATAACACAGTGGTGGGGGGGGGGGGGTCCTCCAGGCACTGTTTAGATGGTTGTGTTTAAGACTGTGTGTTGAATGGAACGTTAAGTGCCAAAATGTGTCTATCACTTTAAATCAGCGTTGCACACTGATCAAATGCATTTTCTCCCTACTTTACATGATGCCGGAGTTCATTATTTGTGCATGCGCTAAACCCTTTACCAAGATGGCGTCTGGCACATGTCATGCTAGAAGCATACATGCGCATCCAAGATGCCATCTTGGATCTCCAGGAAACCACATAGCGCTGAAACAATGGGCACTACACAGCCCAATTTAGCGTCCCTTATCATCATTAGAATACAGTTACAAAAATATCCAGGATACTGGCATAATATTCTCCATAATAGTAGAAATCTGGTATTGCAATACTGAAGCGCATGGTTTGGAGAGCATTCCACTTCTGAACTGGAAGCATACACATCTGATCAGGACTTTTAACTTTAGGCTGCTTACATGTAATTAAATCACTCTTCCAGTGATTTTCAAAATACTACTGATTTCCAAAATATTGTTAGTAATCTCTGTTTATTTTTTCAGTAATTTCTAGCCATATTCTATATTGAAAAACTAAAGTTGAAATCTGAACTTCAGTACCACAGTGCATTATTTTTACCAACGTGTTTTAAAGTAGATTGAACTGCTCACAAAGGTAACAACTTTGTCAATTTTTATTTCCGTACTTCATATGTTGCATGAACACACAAGGTTACATAGCTCCCTTCCCCATTGAACTACTGGGGAACCAATGACAACACATACTAAATAGGTCATCTATACCGCATAGAGTACTATAAATCAAAGCCCACCCTCGCCACACCCCACAAATGGAAGGCTCCTTCTAGTTAAGAATTTTTTTAAATTAATGAACATTTAGCTTTGTTGTTGTAGCTATTGAAACAGATATGTTTGCTGACATCTAACCAAATGGCATTAGAGGTACTACGTATGATCTTAGTAACCTTGGACTAAGGAGGGGACTAATCAGCCAGGTGTCCTGCTTTCCAGTGACCGCTGCTGGAAAGAATACTTGCGTGGATGTCAGGATGGCTCTGACTCCCCCCATGTTTGAATAGTCCACCAACACTTTTGAGCTAGGTTCTCACACCAAGAATAGCTACTTGGGTAAGGTGACCAATGTCTGTGAAACTAAACCCCACTTCAGCATCTTCAAAAAGGAAAGGGGAATATTGGAAGGAAAATATGTTCACGAAAAAGTAACATAACAAAAAAATCTGTTCTGTCTATTAAGCCCACGTCACATAATCTATCGTTATCATGGACTTTACACCACTTAATTAATAACAAAGGGAAAGTTCTGCAGAATTCCTCCCTGATCTTCAAAGTCAATCAAGCAAAACTCCAGAATATGTCTTTTCACAACTTCTTAGCTATTTGCTAAAGATGCATTTCCAAGCTCACAACACCACAGGAATCATCTTGTTGCCTGAAGTATATACTTATCTCTATGACCTTGGCAATTCACTATTACACTATTACAGAAATAATACACAAAACAACAGGCAATTCCAAATTTCAATCAATAGAATTTTGCCAATGCAGGTGATGAATACTGAAATGGTCCAAGTAACTAATGGGTCACTTCAGGGATAAAATTCAGTTTGGTTTTCAATCGTAATAATTTGGTGAGATTTCAATTAAAGTCTGTAAAGGAGTTATTGAATGTTCATGATTTTTTTTTGTGAACAAACCACAAGCAATTTCTAAATCAGTAGTTTTTTTTTTATTCGTTCATGGGATGTGGGCGTCGCTGGCAAGGCCAGCATTTATTGCCCATCCCTAATTGCCCTTGAGAAGGTGGTGGTGAGCCGCCTTCTTGAACCGCTGCAGTCCGTGTGGTGAAGGTTCTCCCACAGTGCTGTTTGGTAGGGAGTTCCAGGATTTTGACCAAGCGACAATGAAAGAACGGCGATATATTTCCAAGTCGGGATGGTGTGTGACTTGGAGGGGAACGTGCAGGTGGTGTTGTTCCCATGTGCCTACTGCTCTTGTCCTTCTAGGTGGTAGAGGTCGTGGATTTGGGAGGTGCTGTCGAAGAAGCCTTGGCGAGTTGCTGCAGTGCATCCTGTGGATGCTACACACTGCAGCCACTGTGCGCCGATGGTGAAGAGAGTGAATGTTTAGGGTGGTGGATGGGATGCCAATCAAGCGGGCTGCTTTGTCCTGGATGGTGTCAAGCTTCTTGAGTGTTGTTGGAGCTGTATTCATCCAGGCAAGTGGAGAGTATTCCATCACATTCCTGCCTTGTAGATGGTGGAAAGGCTTTGGGGAGTCAGGAGGTGAGTCACTCGCCGCAGAATACCCAGCCTCTGACCTGCTCTTGTAGCCACAGTATTTATATGGCTGATCCAGTTAAGTTTCTGGTCAATGGTGACCCCCAGGATGTTGATGGTGGGGGATTTGGCGATGGTAATGCCGTTCAATGTCAAGGGGCGGTGGTTAGACTCTCTCTTGTTGGAGATGGTCATTGCCTGGCACTTGTCTGGTGCGAATGTTACTTACCACATATCAACCCAAGCCTGGATGTTGTCCAGGTCATGCTGCATGCAGGCACGGACTGCTTCATTACCTGAGGGGTTGCGAATGGAACTGAACACTGTGCAATCATCAGCGAACATCCCCATTTCTGACCTTATGATGGAGGGAAGGTCACTGATGAAGCTGCTGAAGATGGTTGGGCCTAGGACACTGCCCTGAGGAACTCCTGCAGCAATGTCCTGGGGCTGAGATGATTGGCCTGCAACAACCACTACCATCTTCCTTTGTGCTAGGTATGACTCCAGCCACTGGAGAGTTTTCCCCCTGATTCCCATTCACTTCAATTTTACTGGGGCTCCTTGGTGCCACACTCGGTCAAATGCTGCCTTGATGTCAAGGGCAGTCTCTCTCACCTCACCTCTGGAATTCAGCTCTTTTGTCCATGTTTCGACCAAGGCTGTAATGAGGTCTGGAGCCGAGTGGTCCTGGCGGAACCCAAAGTGAGCATCGGTGAGCAGGTTATTGGTGAGTAAGTGCTGCTTGATAGCACTGTCAACGACACCTTCCATCACTTTGCTGATGATTGAGATTAGACTGATGGGGCGGTAATTGGCCGGATTGGATTTGTTCTGCTTTTTGTGGACAGGACATACCTGGGCAATTTTCCACATTGTTGGATAGATGCCAGTGTTGTAGCTGTACAAAAACAGTTTGATTTTTTTCAAGTTATTGTAACTGATTAAATTAATAAGTACACTTCGCAGAACAAATTTCAGCAAAATGAGTCATGTTACAACACTCTTCCGCAACTATATGTATATAAAACGCACAAGAAAAAGATCAGAAATAAACTAAATTCTATTCATGTTTACTTTTTTCTAAATGAAGTTGCAATTATGCATCAACATTTTTGAAGCTGGACACTGCTTATTCTGTGCTATTTGATAATGACATTGCATGAATGTGACTGGATTAGCATTACAGGGTAATTACAAAACCACACTCCTGACATGGAGCCTCAACCACAGGAAGTGCGTATCAAGAATTTGGGCTATGTGCTCCTGGACCATTCCAATCTTCACCATCAAATGCCCACATTGTGCAAAATTCTGTTAGTTGGGAATTGGAATTGCCTGTTGCTTTGCGTATTATTTCTGTAATAGTGGATTTACAATGATTGAAGGTTGAAGCGGCAAGTACATACTTCATCAAAAAAGATGGTTCTGTGCTGTCGTGACCCAGGAAATGTCAAGGAGGCTCCAAACTGGGAGCACAATTTTTTAAAATTACCCCACATACGTTCAATGTAATCTTCATATAAACTTGGGGTAAAGTAGTCTCCAAATGTATATTTTTTGCCTGCTTTCAGTGTTCAGTATTGCATATTGGCTGAATTCCAGTGTGATGTACCAACAAACGTAGTTGGAAATATGTGGATAACACGGGTGAAAGGGAGCTATTTTCCTGTTTAGAGTGCAGTATCAACACTCCTTTATCCACAAAGGAATTTTTAATACTTGAAAGGATGGCAACAATGTAAGGTTTTGTAAACAGGTTCCCTTTACTCTTTGAGTATGAAAAGACCTCTCTACAGCTTCATAAAAAAGGTTCCCTCTCCATTCCCCATTAGTACCTGGTCATCTCAGTACCAGGTTGTTACAGTATCTGGTCAACTCAGTACCACTTAAAATTATTTTTTATTTAAAAGTCTGACAAAAGTTGAAATGTTGTCCTGTTATGTTTGTGGAAACTTGTATCAGTTGAAGTATCCAAAGTTAAAATAGTTCCTGTCATATTTTCTATAACATCCCAGATGGCTTAAATCAACCTACAAAGGCCTGGAATTTCATCCCTTGAGCTGCTGTCTAATTGAGTAGACAGGATAAAGTGTGAATTTATGCACAGCTAGAGAGACAATGACTGAGCATGTTTGACTGGGGGGCTTCTGCAGCTGAACAAACAGAGGACCCTGCTGGAGTGCCACTCAGCATTATATATTGGATAGTTCCATATCATTGTATTTTAAATTATCCATGTCTTTCAGTATTCTTCATAAAATTGCATTTAATTTTGGAGTTGAGTCATGAGTTTAAATGATTTTCTTTTGATAGCCAAGAGAATTTGAGTTTAAAGGCTCATCCTTTTGGTTGTTGATGGGAGACTATTTTAAAGAGTTATTGCTGAGTTCTAAAGGAAGGAAAATTTTCCTGAAAAAAAACTGCAGCTGGAAATTTAGAGAAATTATTTTTAAAACCACAAAAGACTATTGATGCTGGAGAAAACCCATGAATTATATTTACCAGTCATTCTCAAATTACAGCAGGAATTGAAAAAGGCAAATGCTAACACAGCCCGGAATGTGATTCTAAAGGGTACTGTGTGGTATGTATCTGTTGTCATTGCTTAAGTCTAATGCTTCATTGTTATTTAATTTGTAATTTCATATATCAATTCTGGTCTGGTCTTTTATTTTGCACTTTTAAGGAAACTGGAGGTGTAAGGACATGCATATATAAAACCCTGATGTGGAGATGCCGGTGATGGACTGGGGTTGACAATTGTAAACAATTTTACAACACCAAGTTATAGTCCAGCAATTTTATTTTAAATTCACAAGCTTTCGGAGGCTTCCTCCTTCCTCAGGTGAACGTATCAAAACCCTGTATCAATTTTAATGCAGTTGGATTAATTGTTATATCCAGGCTACATAGCCTTTGCAAGGATCGAACTCCTAGAAGACACTATATGATCGTGAGGGATAAGATCTACCCTAGGAAGCACCGCAAAGCCGTTGAAAGAGAAAATATACTATAACAGCCCGAATGGTTACAAAGTAGATAATGGAGGTTGCATATTCTTTTCATGAGGTAGTTCTGTCACTGTTCCTTGTAATTTGAGACATTTATCGCCCGCTTATAATCACCTGAGTAATCAGCAGTTTTGTAACATTTACAATGGATTAAAGAGGTACAACACTTTGTACATTTTATTTGCTTATTCTAACTGAATTTGAAGACATCCCTTTTAAAGAAATTATTACCAAAAACAAAGTTTTAAATTTTATCCCATGATTATTTTGAATATTCTTGAGATAAGGTTTATTTACATTGTTTAGCTGTATCTTATGCAATGTTGCTGTATAAGGTATATGCTGTATTGGGTTTACCTTCGTTCAAGCCACAATGTAAACAAGCTCTTTAAACTGCATTGTTTGAGTGGTTTCTTTTAAAGCAAAGTTATATAAAAAAAAACATAAATAATAGGTGAACAATGAAGTATGATTATACTTCATTACAAGTCAACTAGTGCTCAATTTATTGAAGACGTATAACCACGACATCTCATGCACAATCCTGGAATATCAGGATTTTATGTAACATAACACATATGGTGAGAGAGAAAAATGGCATAGATTTTGAAAATAGAAACAGCTGGCAGTAAACAAGCCATAAACCGAATGATATGCAATGATCTCTCCCAAAATTGAATTTGCATAGTTTACAGAAAGTAATATCACAGCCAACATCATTAATCTATTTTGGAATGCACATGATGCAACAAATACAACAGTTCTGCTCGAGTAGCCACCCGCACAAAATAGCAACTTATGGTTTTTCTCAACTGGAAAGAAAACTATAATGAATTTTAATTTAAACAGAATCTGACTGTCATATCTTTCTTGCAGTTATTTGCAACTAAGGATCAATTTGTTGTAGGTTGTAAAACTTCACCATAGTTTTCCTGCTGTAATCTGCTTTAAATGCTCTTTTTACTCACTTTGTTATGCATTAATGTTTTGATATTTTGAAGCCAATGGTCTTATATTTGTTTCTTATTTTTCTCAGCTGCAAAATATTTAAAACATAATAGCCAATAAGAAAGAAAAAATTATGACATTCACCTTATTTGAAAACTAATTATATCCTGCACTCTTTCCCTGGTTTCATAAAAGGCACGGAGAAGGAAAAAAATATTTTCTGGGGCCTGCAAAACTATTACCCAAGCTTTAAACTATAGCAAAAGAAATATCATAAGTGTTAAATTATATAGTTTGAATAAATTTGGAATTCTAAATGAATCATAGTATAAACATAATAAGTATTTTAAAAAAATATTTTCAATGATTCGGTAACTTAGCAATTATAAATGAATGTGCCACATTCACAGAGCTAGTAATGAATGACATTAACCTGCCCACTTGTATTTTTCTCTTATATGACAGTGCTGTTGTGCACTGAGCTCAGTTTCTGCCTCTTCAATAAAAGACTGTCCAGTTGCTCTGAAATAAGCTTCAGTGA
The DNA here is from genome assembly GCF_035084215.1 of Heptranchias perlo. Taxonomy (NCBI): domain Eukaryota; kingdom Metazoa; phylum Chordata; class Chondrichthyes; order Hexanchiformes; family Hexanchidae; genus Heptranchias; species Heptranchias perlo. The sequence goes on from NC_090327.1 coordinate 68,882,481, forward strand.
GCTTGAATACATGAATAGTAATTCTTTTGATATGCAATTCTTCAGTGTTTGTGGCTTTTATTATGCTAAGATATAAATACTCACATGGGGAAAAAAAACACTTCTTTACAAAGAACAAGCTTAAGTTGAAAGTTAGGCTGCAGTTATACTGCCACTTTTGGCAGGGAAGTTTCCAGCTGCGCAATGACCTGGAAGTGGCAGGATAACTTGGATGTTGGATCCTGATTAGACTAAAACTAAATGGTCTGAAATCCCCATCAAGAGGCTATCTCACACTGATTTGAATTTGCACAGCTTACAGTATAACTCCAGTCCCATGCAAAGCCATATTTTAAATGTGTCCAGTCAAACCATTAGACAGTGTTTCCTTTGCACCACTGGGGAACTTTTAAAACTTTGCATGGAATCTTTTTAATGTTGTCGGAGAATGGATGTGTCTGACTGCTCTTCTAACATTAAAAAATTGGTTGCAGAGGGAGGAGCCCCTTTGTAGCTGACCTTAATATGACCTGGGGATATGAAGCTCGCAGCATAACGCCAGTCTGCAGTATTAATGCAATCTTACTTCTACACAACTCCTATTTTGAAACTTGTCTGAAAAAAATAATGTGATAGTGCGATTGGGGCTTCCCCTGTAAAAGTTTCAAGGTAAAAAATAGCAGAGGTCCTCAGACAGCTCCATGTAATTAAAGAGAATACAAAATGAATGAACTGAACACTTCAGTGAAGAGTAATAATATTTTTGTTTAGTTTTTCACACCTGACATTAACACCAGAAGACTATCTGACTAGAACTGACCGACATCCAGTTCAGTAGCATTGTATCAAGCCTGAAGCACAACTAAATGAGCTTTTGCTAAAAGCACATCGAAACAGAGAGTATACCTAACATGGCTGTTGTCTATTGTAAAAAAATGCATTCTTTAAGTTGCAATGTCCCTACAATGTCAAGTAATAAGCTTACAGTTTAATGACCTTTAATATACATGCCTGATTTGCATATGTCACCTCAATGGTTTTACAGATTTTTCTATTCTGAGTCAGCTAACACAATTTAAATAGCAGTTGATTATTTTTCCAATATTCATATCTGTAAATTAAAATCCACTCTTTTGTGTAATCATCAACTGTTAATAACTGCAAAATTAAAATCCACTCCTTTTTTTTCTTGCCAATTTTCTCTTCTCCTGTCCTGAAGGTGTTGATTCCTTGCTGGGGTATGACCACCCAGCTCAGATCGGCTAATTCAGTACAAAGTGGGGATCAAACCCAGGCTGTCCTTATGATCTGCATTGCTCAGTTACTTACAATATAAATTCGAGGAGCTTCGGGGAGTTAAAATTCATTAGTTACCATTAGCACCATAGATAATTACATTATTATTGAATCTCCATCCAAAATGCGAACCTTTTTTTTCTTTTCAGATACTGATGGATTTTTGTACTTCCAGGATTTTCTGTTTTTATTACATTTTTATTGTTGTTTCAAATCTGTATGCTGATCGAAAACATGAGGCAAAAAGATTGCAAAAACCTTAAATCTAGAAATAACGACAAATGTACCATTCTATTTCCTATTAAAGACAAACACAAGCACAAACAATTTGGTAGAGTGCAAGGATATGTGCCATGAATGCAATGCAATAAAAATCTACATATATACAAGCAAACATGCAACACTCACAGCAAGCAGGAAATGATGGCAAGACCTCAGAAATGAAGAAAAACTCCATTTTTAAAACAGTAGTCGAATATTAACAACATTTGGTAAACTTAACTAGTAAAGGGCAGAATTTGGTTGACTATCACTACTACAGCTCAGCCATTTCCTTAACCCCGCCCCCAACAAAAAAAAGGGGTGCTTCACGATAAAGTTTTGCATGATTTAATAATACCAGAAAAGAAACTGGCAACTTAACCTTCATACACCATATGATCAGAAAACCAAATTTCAAATGACCACATGGTAGTATTCTACTCATAGCATTGGTAAACATCCCAAAGTAATGCCTTTACTCGGTCCACTGTAAACCCAAGCAAAGCACCACTACAGTAATCAAATTTGGTTAAAATTTGAACTTTTTCCAATAAAGCTGCTGTATAGTTACCTATATAGAACTGCTTAAAACTAGCCCACATAGTAGGTATAATTCTTGTAGAATTACTTTGTCAGGACATCTCTCCCTTCAAACAGGTAGCAATGCAAGGTGATGTCCACTAGCCAAAAAACAATTCTTTGTTTAGCAACAGTAATAACTAGATTTTTAGCACAATAGGATATAAACAATGGTGACAGCTTTAATTCTGTCTACTCAACAATACACTTCCGGCAGGTGATTTTAATACGGAGCCAGGAAGGGAGCAGGGGGGTCAAATTCAGGTCGGGAAACCCATTAGTGCGGGATTTCCCGGACGTCCTTACGATTTTGACGTAAGTACGTCTTTTATTTTTTTTGTCAGTTTCCCCTCTGACTGACCGGTTGATTGACAGGCTGGTCTCAGTCGGATGGGAGACCAGCCAGAGAGAGGGCGTCTTCAGGTAAGTCTGTAGGTAAGTCTTTGTTTGTATGGATGAGGGGGAGGCACGGGGGAGGGGATGGTGGGCATGGAGGGGTGTGGGTGGGCAAGGGGCATAGGTGGGCACAGGAGTCACGAGTCATGGGGGATGGGATCGGGGGTCAGTCATGGGGGGGTGTCGGGATTGGGGGTCATCGTGGGAGTCCGTGATCATTGAGAGGGAGGGTCGGGGGGAGGATCAGGGTCAGGGGGAGGATCGGGGTCGGGGGGAGGATCGGGGTCGGGGGGGGTCCGGGATCGGGGGCCGGGTGTCCGCGATCGTTGGGGGTGGGGTCGGTGCAGGTAGGCTTGTTGGGCCTGGGGGAAGCACTCCTGCTCCTCCGGGCCCACAAGCTGTGCCTTTCTAAACACCTACCTGTTACTCTCGGGCCTTCTCGCCTCCTTTCACGAGGCGTAAAACAGAAGGCCCGGGAATCCCGGACCCCTGGGGTTGAAATCAGGAATTAGTGAAAAATGGAGGCTCGAAGCCAAGGCCTGACCCGCCTCCTGGGAGAAGGTTGGTCGCCCGCCCCGGTGAAAACTGGAAATGGGCAGGCTGGAGACGGGTCTGAAATGGTGGCAATTTTCAATGTCCCCCCACCCCAACCCACCTGTTTTTTAATTTGAAAATTGAGCCCCTGATGTCTATGTGCTGCAACCTAATTTCCTTCTCAAATTTATGTTGGGGAGGTAAAAAATAACTGAATTCTTATTTCTTAGTCCAGGAAAATCTCAGACAATATCTTCGGTAGGGATTTTAGATTGTGGATTAGGTCTAGAGCAACCCACTCGCTGCTTTGGAACTAGGGGGCATAGTCGCAGGATAAGGGATCGGCCACTGAAGACTGAGATGAGGAGGCATTTCTTCACTCAGAGGGTTGTGAATCTTTGGAATTGTCTACCCTAGATGCTGAGTCATTAAGTATATTCAAGGCTGAGACAGAAAAAATTTTGGACTCTAGGGGAATCAAGGGATATGGGGATTGGGCAGGAAAGTGGAGTTGAGGTTGAGGATCAGCCATGATCTGACTGAATGGCGGAGCAGGCTCGAGGGGCCGTATGGCCTACTCCAGCTCTATTTCTGATGTTCTTATGTTCTCTGTTAGAAATCAGAGTTATAAGCCATGACATTTTCCAAGCAGAATTTCCAACCAGTAGTAACTGTCATTTCAAAAGAAAGCTACAAGTTATTGCAGTATCAAAAATTAAATGGTGCTATCAATTTACAGGTTTTAACCTTTCAGGCTGCTTTTGTGAATGTGGACTTAGGAGGTTGCCTTTCCACTGAACTACCTCAGGGGGCAGCCAAGGAAGTGAAAAGCTGATGTAGAAGCAGCATTTACCCCATTGGAGCTAATAATGCTCAGCTACATTTCTTCATCTAAAATACATTACACATGCTCGAATATTAGGATCATAAAATACTGCTTAATCCTTACCTATCTCTGACACCACAAAACAAATCTCTTTTTGCTTTTGTAGATAGCTTATGCAGGTTTCTTGCAGATTATTGGTCATAATCTTTTATCCTTGAATATGATAACCCATGCTGGCAAGAGAATAAGTTGATGACTGTGCTGATGAGGCCAATATGACAGGCAAGCTCTCTGCATGTTTCACAGATGCAAACAGCCTAACGGCATTCAACAGGCTGCTACTGTTTATGTTTCTGCTGTTGGTGCTTCTTCAAGAGATCAACATGTTGGTGCTTGTACTAGCTGACACCGCCATGTATCACTGCTCACCAACTCATGCGATCAGCTGCAAGATTTTGTCAGCTGACAACGTAGATATTACGTAGTTTAAGCTACGTCCTTGTATCTTCTTTACAACCCACCTTGCTTCCAATTGACCTGTTCTAGCTTGCTGTATCAGATCCTTTTTTGCATTCTGAAGTCTTCCATATGGATGACGTGTCCTGACCACAGTTGTACTCTTAAAAGTAAATCTTCAATGCTGAGGTCTTGGTGTGCTCATGGATCTTACAGCTGGTAAATTTTGTCCTACCAATTGATACATATCACCTCAGGTGTTGAAAGTGGAAGTTATCAAACTGCTGAATGTGATGTCAATAACCTGAACCTGTAAAACTGGATGCTCAGCTTTTCTTTCTCAATAACTATGCATCATTTTTGGCAGGGTATCCTCTATGTGAGGCTGCATTACGACACTGGTCTATCCCTTTCCTTTACCCTTGGTTGTTGACCACACTTCTTTCCATTTGTCAGGTGTTGACTAAAATACACAAAGAATTGTAAACATTTTCCTCTCTATTCGTGATATCTGTCGACAGAAAGAATGAGTGGCCTTGGACTGCGGACTAGTAATACGGAAATGTGTGTCAAACTATTTTGAGCTCTTACCTATTTTCTGTTGTGCTGGCTTACACGCACTGCCCAGCTTAAAAAAAGGGAAACATCTTTAATGAGAATCAAGGACAGAGATGAGATACTTATTATGTTATTCCTGAGACTCTGCCAACAACTTTCTGCTAGGCAAAGTCTATCACTAACAACTACTGCAATGCTGAGCACTTGGAACAACAACGTGCCAGGTAGTTGAGTTGGAGGGTTGCACATTCCAGATCTTCTTTATGTTCTACTATGGTTGGAGTGGAAGTGCAAATAGAAAAAGTTAAAGCAGCAATTTCTGTTGGTGTCCCAATTGGGATTATCTGAAGGTTTTTGGGAGAATGCTTGCCTGCCCATTAATGCCTGAATTTGCTGACCAATCATACAATCTCTGCCGAAGGCTTTTTTTAACTATAGTTCAAGTTCTTTTATTTTGAAGACTTGGAAATGGCCAACCTGGACTTTATAATCTAAAGAAACTATAGGCTCTATCTGGAGCACACAGATGTAGTACTTGTGATGAAAATGGTTTTTATCACTCACAAGTGAGAAGAGAGCAAATGTAACTGATGCCAATGACAGGCGAAAAAGAGCTGAAGATGGGCACATGGGGGCGCTCTTATATGATGTATGATATTAGAAGGTCCTTTGAATCTGGCCAATAAAATCTATTATTACGACTAGTGTCTCTATGTGATGTAATAGTCGCATGCCTTACCTTACTAATAGCATGTAAGAAATGACTTAAAAATACAGTAATTAAGATCATTTGACTAGGAAAAAGTCAATAAAGAGAAAACACCACCACCAATTTGAACAGTTTACTAATGCATTGGATATAATTTCTTTTACACAGAACGTTAAGTAATCTCATCACTGCAAACTGAGTTGTCAATGGCAGAGAAGTTAATGATAATTAATAACCAATTAATAATCACAATTAACTACTACAACAACCTGCTTTTCTATATTGCTTCTCATGTGCAGGATGATGTAGCAAAGTAATTTGTACTAAGGAGAAAAAAATTGAAAGGCAAACAGGAGGGAAAAAGAGAACATGGAGGGGCTGAAGATATGGTCAAAAAGAAGGATTTTGAGGAGGTTTTTGAAAGCAGGGATGGAAGTGGCATATCAGAGGGAACTAGGAAGGCAGTTCAAGAGGCCAGAGGCAGGGTGGATGAATGAAAAGCCACGAATAATGGAGCGGTGAGTTCAGGGACAAAGAATAGCCTGGTGTTTGAGAAATGGAGGTTGTGTACGGGAATACAAGGCTGAAAGGAGATCACTGAGGTAAGTTGCGGTAGGCTCATAGAGGGATTTAAACTATAGCTAAACTTTATATTTTATGACACATCCTTCAAGTTACATTTCAAAATAAAGTGCAGTAATCATTTTACCATTTAATAGTTTTCAGCCAAATGTACAAGTGAAAAATATTCACAGAAACAGTCAGCAGGTGTTGCTTCCTAAAAGGATTACGTTTTTAAAAATGTGGTTGCAATTTTCTGTTAGTACCTTTGTGTGTAATGAAAGACAGACAACAAAGAGGTAGGGCCTCAAGGTTCTAAGTGGAATTCAGCCAAAAGGAAAAGAAAAGGCTGGTATTTCAACCATTGTGTTCACTCCTAAAGCACATTGCCAACTCATCTTCCAGCCCATTATATGAAATTTAATTTAACCTGCTATGCAATTAATTCAGATGTTCAGCTTATTTTTCTCATGGCAGAATCCCTCACACAATGCCTTATTTAAATATTAATCAGTCCTCTTTCAATTAGGACTAATTTGCTTCACAGGGTTTCTCTCATTTTATGATTGCAGGAAAATGGAGGTAACTTGCAGCATTTGAACATAATTAACATGGTATTTTTATAATACTGATACATCATATGGGACCCTAATGAACCCTGCTGATTTCATTTAGTAAAACCTGCCTCAAAGTTATAATTAAGACCAAAGCTGTCGCCATTTGTTTAAATTGCTACAGAACATAGTTGAAAGACAGAATCACCGCATCCCATATAACTCCCTTTCTTAAGGAATGTTTACAATTTATTTAGGGGTCCCAGAAGAACATTACTCAAACAGAACCTCACAGGCTCCATGCATCACTCTCTTCCATTTACCTTTCTTTTGCAGCCGCTCTAAATCAAGGCCCTTTGTGGACAGAAAGCAACGAATCATGCGGAAGAAGACATTAAAAATCCAGCTCCACGCATTTAGATATAAGCTAGAACCAACAGCAGCTCATGAGGGCCCACAGAAGTGTGGATCGCTGAAGCTATTGGGCCTTTGGGGGTTCCCTGCTTTATAATAAAAGTGTCATTTGCGGTGTGAATACCATGTTTCTGCCATTGACAGCAGTCCTGTAATGTAAAGGTGCCATTAGTGTGCTATACAATTTTCCTTTATAATGGTACTATATTATGCCAAGCTGTTTCCAATTTTTAACTTAAAAAGGAAAATATCCTTTCGCATATTAGAGACAAACAGAATTTAGTGAACATTTGCACATTAACCTCTTCCAGTCATGTTCCCTCTGCTGGAGTGCAATGCAGGTCAAAGTTCATGCTTTTCTATCTAGAATCTGCCTTGTGTGCTTCCCAGGAAACCAACAGTCATGTGACTCAAGCAGCACAAGGTTTCAGAATAAATTGCCTAAAATAACCAATAAGTTATAAGAAGCAGCATCTCTTTTCCCACGCAATAAGGGATATGCTTTTCTTGTGTAACTGGTGTATCTGGTTAAGAAGAATTAGGATTCTTTTGTATTAATGTTTCTCTGTCTTTGCTTTGGACAATGTCACAAATGAATCATGTGCAAAAATAATGGGTTGCACTTTGCAATGCAATGAATTTTCATAGAACTAATCTAGCTTTAACCATCATTAAGAATTTGACCGAAGGTTTCCTGCATTAAATTGCAGAAGTACATTTTCTCTTAGTCAGGTAACATTGTTGCTCCGCAGTAGATCGAATCGGGCCAGGACCTACTCCGTTAATGGTAGGGCGTTGGGGAGAGTTATAGAACAAAGAGATCTAGGAGTACAGGTTCATAGCTCCTTGAAAGTGGAGTCACAGGTGGATAGGGTGGTGAAGAAGGCATTTGGCATGCTTGGTTTCATTGGTCAGAACATTGAATACAGGAGTTGGGATGTCTTGTTGAAGTTGTACAAGACATTAGTAAGGCCACACTTGGAATACTGTGTATAGTTCTGGACACCCTATTATAGAAAGGATATTATTAAACTAGAAAGAGTGCAGAAAAGATTTACTAGGATGCTACCGGGACTTGATGGTTTGACTTATAGGGAGAGGTTAGATAGACTGGGACTTTTTTCCCTGGAGAGTAGGAGGTTAAGGGGTGATCTTATAGAAGTCTATAAAATAATGAGGGGCATAGATAAGGTAGATAGTCAAAATCTTTTCCCAAAGGTAGGGGAGTCTATAACGAGGGGGCATAGATTTAAGGTGAGAGGGGAGAGATACAAAAGGGTCCAGAGGGGCAATTTTTTCACTCAAAGGGTGGTGAGTGTCTGGAACGAGCTGCCAGAGGCAGTAGTAGAGGCGGGTACAATTTTGTCTTTTAAAAAGCATTTGGACAGTTACATGGGTAAGATGGGTATAGAGGGATATGGGCCAAGTGCAGGCAATTGGGACTAGCTTAGTGGTATAAACTGGGCGACATGGACATGTTGGGCCGAAGGGCCTGTTTCCATGTTGTAAACTTCTATGATTCTATGATTCTATACAAAAATGTAAGAAGAGTAGGGTTGGGAAAAGTCCATTTACTCCTCTAGTACATTAGCTTCCCATCATAGCATCAAACTGTATTTTGAATAACCTCAATATTTATATCATTATTATTTTACTGGTACGTTATAATGAACATGTGTCACTAACTCTTTTATGGAACAGTGTCTGCTCTAAAAGTACATATTGGTTTAAAAGAGGACAGAGTACCAATCTCAGCAGAGGTGAAAAGGATAGATGTAGACAGAGCCAAGGAATTACCATGATTGGCAACATCAGAATCTTGCAGGATATATGAGCTGAGAAGCAAAGTGATATTTATTGATAAAAAACTACACTCAATTGGCTTCTGTCAATTTTATAAGCTAAACAAAATGTGGAGAAACCCCAACACTTACTTAAGCCCAGAGACACAACATAGCCGTATATTCAAGCTGAGTGACCGCATTTGAAACTACTAGGAATATATAAATTTAAATATATTAATTTTGCTAATCAGTAACATCACTGTAAAGAAAGGCAATGAATCACACTGCTGTCTCATGCAGAGTTATTAGAAATAAGCTATTTTGCCTACAAATCAGTTCATAACTCTGGACGCGAGGATATTCTAACTGAAAGAAATCCAAAAACAACTGGAAAAAGAACATCACAGGATAGCAGCTGCTAGAAAAAATATTAACTGTCATTTTGCAAATGAATTCAATATCCATTTCAATTGTTATAGGAATATTTGTTGAGGTGGTGGGATATATCAATGCAAACTCTTACAAGACAATGAATTAAAATAAAACTTTGACCTACAAATCTATTGAGACCTCAAGTCTTCTGTGATATATCCTTGCATTGTGCATTCTCATGAAAGAACACATTCATTATGAATACTTTAGAAATTCAGAACAACAGTTATGAAGGGATTTGACTGTTTACCGAAGCGTGGTACTGCTGTATACCAGGTTTAGTCTCCACCAGTGATGTAGTTTTTGTTGGGATACTCTACTAATCATAATATCATAGTAGCTACAGCACAGGGGGAGGCCATTCAGCCCATCATGCCTCTGCCGGCTCTTTGACAGAGCTATCCAATTAATCCCATTCCCCTGCTCTTTCCCCATAGCCCTGTAATTTTTTTCCCTTCAAGTATTTATACAATTCCCTTTTGAAAGTTACTATTGAATCTACTTCCACCACCCTTTCAGGCAGTGCATTCCAGATCATTACAACTCGCAGCATAAAAAAATGTTTCCTCATGTCTCCTCTGGCTCTTTTGCTGATCACCTTAAATCTGTGTCCTCTGCTTATTGATCCTTTTGCCACTGGAAACAGTTTCTCCTTATTTACTTTGTCAAAACTGTTCATCATTTTGAACACCTCTATCAAATCTCCCCTAATGATTCACTCTTCACAAAGAAACCAAATAAAACAGTTACAATGACCTATAGCACAGGAAGTATAAATGGTCACATTCCAGCCTATCCATATCTTAGTAAGTAATGTTTCATTATAACATTAAGGATATGCAGTATACCTAGTATCACCTACACCCACGATACATGCAATTTGTAAAATGAACATTAATTTAACAACATGTGGTTTACAAGAAACCTAACCACCATATGAACAGTTCGACAAAGAAATTCATTTTGCAACTTGAAATGTCACACTTTGGTCAAAACACACCCTTAATAATCCACTCTGAACAATAATCTGCTATTACAGAACTGTTACTTTTCCATTCTATTCCATTTAACCCACCATATTTTAACATTCATTTAAAGTATTTAAAGTTGGGAAGAGACAGAAATGTTAAAAGTATTCAGTGCTTGGTTTAATCAGCCCATTTTACTCAATAATCAATAAAGGTTCAATATGGTTAAAAATTTCTGTAATAAACTAGGTGATAATGTTAGTTTAATGTTCTTGGTCAAACTTGAATCCCTGGTGTAGAAATTGAACCTCAATGTGCCCGTTTTACAAACATAAACATTTCAGGCCCGAAAATGGGCCTTAAGGAATTTCCACTCCCCTGTATTTCACACGGTTGCCAACCTCAATATACTAGAAGGCAAATTTATAAGGAAAAAGTAGAATACCATGTGTAACTTTATATATGTAGATAGAGAAAGCAAATGTTAACTTAAAGATATGCAACAACTGTAGAAGCACATCCATAGTACTGGTACTTGTCTATTTTTAAATCGTTAAAGTATAGTCACAGCTATTGAATATTGCATCATACAGTTCTAAATTCACTATGGATTGCCCTTTTTTTTGCATCAATTATCTTTTTATTTCAGAAATTATTGCTTAACAATATTATATATGCTATGGTCTGGACTGATTGGATTTGGAGGTGCTGTTGCGCATTTTGATCATGAACCCCCAAGGAAAACAATCTCCTGTTAAAGTAGGTCACACAATTACAAATTTCTCATTCCTTTTTACAAGTATTAAACTATTTTTTATTGTTTGCACCTGTGCCAAGCCATCTCATGTAAACTGAAATGAAGTGGTGCCAATACAATTTAGAGTTATCCCAAAATCTGTTGTGTCATGGAATGTTTCTAGTGGTGGCATGAGGGATATGCACTCGGCTATTTTGGAGGGGGTGGAACAATAGAAAATTTGGAGTGAGTCATCACAAATGTACTTGGCATTAAGTTCTGACTTGGGTGTAATAGGCAAGATATCGCATGACTAATTCATGGTCAGTACATTTTAAAATAAACTTTAGAAGGTAACAGTCGCTCTCTTTTTACAACAAAAATTAAATACAAAAACTCTGTTTTGAGAAAATCAAGTGGTTCCTGAACTTACCAACAATGTAGGCAGCCATTCCTCATTGCATATTCAGTCAATAAACACTTGGGGCTCAATTTTAAAAGCCAAGTCCAGGTGCGTTGGGGGTGGGGGGGGGGGAGGGGGAGCAAAGAAATTCAGAGAAATCCGGAGCGGGAACAAATCCTGGCTCCAACCCGCCAACTTCCGCGTTTGACCCAGACGCATCTGGATGCGCGCGCCGCTTCAGGAATCTGGAAGTCCCGTTGGCAATTAAAGCTGGCGGGCTGATATTTAAACCAGTAATTAAGGGAGTTGAACTTGTTAAAGTACTTAATTGTATGTTCGATGATGCAGGGCAAGGATTTTAGCTCTGCCTCAGCGTCTTTCCCGTGGCTTCTGAAACATGCCATGGTGAAGGAGTCGTGTTTCAGCCGGCAGCCGTTTGGACATTTAAATGCCTGTTTGACAGATGGGGATAAAAGGTGAGTTATTGCAGCAGGGCACTCAGTTCTATCAGACAAACTTTTGGCTGGGAGATCTTTGTGTTTAGACTGAAAATTCTTGGTTTCCACTCAGAATTGTTCTGTTCACACATATTTACCAACTTTTCGGATCCCCTCAAACTGTCACCATCAGGATGGGGGAGCGCGCTGGCTGCATTCACCACTACATCCGAGGACAAGGAACATCACCGTCCATGCCAGGCACGGTGTGCACTTTTGCCACTTGTAGCTCCACAACACAGTGCTGCGCCACAGACACCTGCATAAGAGCACAGAGGGGAACAACAGAGGGAGCGACATCGCAGGAGGCACTACCCTCATCAGAGGGTCTACAGACCGAGGCTCAGCTTCCTGGATCTCTCTGAGAAGCATGCATACAGAGGCTGAAAGTGAGTCGTCAGGTGGTTGCAGACATCTGCAGCCTCCTTCGTGTCGAGCTGCTCCCAATTGGGCCTGGCAGCATCTCATTACCCGTCGCTGTTAAAGTGATCACCACCCTGAACTTCTTTGCCTCTGGATCATTCCAGGGTGCCACTGGTGACATCGCCAGGGTCTCTCAGTAGTCTGCACACAACTGCATAAGGCAGGTCACTGATGGCTTGTTTCACAGAGCCTCGCAATAGGTCGACCTCCCCATGGACGACCTCAGCCAGACGGAGAGAGCAGTGGGATTCTACTCTGTGGCTGGCTTCCCATGTTTACAGGGTGCAACCAATTGCACGCATATAGCAATCCGAGCACCTCCACATGAGCCAGGACTGTTCATCAAGAGAAAGGGGTATCACTCCATCAACGCTCTATTGTTTGTGACCACTGCAAAAGATTTCTTCACGTGTGTGACAGATTCCTTCGCAGCTGCCACGATTCTTTCCTTCTGAGGGAATCCAACATCCCGGCCCTCTTCCATGCACTGAACACCTTCCTCCTGTCGGACGAGTAAAACAGCTCCCTCCTCCTCTTCACCCTGGCCAGTAGCACCTTAAGTGAGGCATCGTTAAAACTTGATGCAGCCTTGCCCCTGTGCTGCTCCATCGAGTCTCCTTGCTCTTTGCTCCAGCAATATCCATTGGAGCAATGGCCCTTTAAGTGTAGACGATCCAGCTGACAGCCTGTCATTCAGGTGCACAATCCGCTAACCACGCAGCTTTCAGACGGCAAACCCGGAAGCCACGTTAAGGGCCAATCAAGTCGTGATCGCGTGGGGAAAGATAAGTTTTTATTATCTGGGTTTGCCACGCGCCCATTGACCCCCCCCTTCCCCCCTCCTTCCCCCCCTTGCTGCCATCCCACCACCCTCTTAAAATTGAGCCCTTGGTATTGCATATTGATAAATGTGAACAAATATAAAATGCAAAGTTTGTGCTCTAGTGCAGTGAGGAACTCAAAGATGTGACCTTATGGCCCTATTAGATTAAAATGATTTCCTGCAGCTACGTCGGTCAAGTAAACAATTCAGTGGTGACCAGACAGTGTTTTCTCTTCTAAGTTAAACACCTGTTTTTTTTCCTCTGGCTACAGACAACAGACTCATCATATCTGCTGATGTCTCTAAGGACAAGAGGGCTGATTTATGTCTGAAATAAAAATGATACATGATATGAACGTTTACATCTGCAATGAACACTATGTGGGAGGTAATGATCCTATGTTCATATAGCAAACTCACTCTCAGTGGAATAGTTAACTTTAAATACTTCCTGTTCTTTGTCAAGCCTTAAATTGGCCATCATTTTCCTTGCCAAAACACTGAAAATATTCAGTCAGTACTTAAACTAAAAATCCTATAACTAATTACCATAATACTAGATGCGTGGAAATGTAGTCATCTGATTGGATCACTTGGGTCTGCACATCCAATAAACATTTTAGAACCAAACGTTTAAGACATATGTGGTAAGTGTGGCACGCTTGGGAGGTCCAGGTGACTTTGGAGCTACGATTCCCAAAGCTCGCCACCACTGGGGTTGATTGCTACGATTAGTCAACAACTCCATTATCGTTGTATCATGCGACTACCGGGATGGTAGAAGAGAAACTAGATGGCCCTTGGTCTTTTTTCATCTAGCAATTCCTATGTTCCTAAAGCAGAAATTGACAGATTGGATATTTTAGGAGCGATTTTCCGTTAGTTTCCAGGGATGGAAATCAGGCTCACTAGATCTCTACCCATAGTTCCATGCCCGACAACATCTGGTCGGACAGGACTTGGGGCAGGAATCTCTCACTGAAAACAAGTGACAGCCTTTTTCAAATTTAAATCAATGCAAATGAATGCAGGTGCAATTTTCTGTGACTTTCACTAGGAATTTGATCTGCCCACATGAAACTGGTGTTGCAGGATTGCTAAATTGTACAATCCGAGGTCTACATTTAAAGAAGAGCTGATATTTTTCACTTGAATTTTTAGAGTAGGCAAGACAAAAATATTGCAGGTGTTTTTTACTTGAGTATCGGGCCCAAAATTCCAGGGACACTGCTCTGCTGCCGGAAGGGCAGTGTAAAGGGGATCCCAGCCACCTGCTGAAGAAGACATTGACCCCATTCAAAATTCTAGTGAAAGGATTATTTGAATAATTGGGGCAGGTAACCTGTGACAGCAGAGGCATCTGCCTGAAAAAGTGCAGAAAGATCAGAGTGGCACCCTGCTGCTCCAATTGAGGGAGCCAGAGGCCCTCAATGGGCTGAACAGATGTTATGAATTTTTAATATTTTCCCTGTGCTCCCTAAAATATTTGATGCCTTCAGGAGGTTCTTTTTGGAACTCAGACTTGCTCTAAGCAGGCATGGTTTTTGCTAGGCCTGTGGAGGACAAAATGGGCATAATTCCAGGGGTATTGCAGGAATGCATCCAGATACACCCCCAACGTTTCTACTAGAGGTAAGGGTGGCAGGCGGAAGACTCATGCATTTCTCGACGACCTGGATTTACGAGATCGTGAATGGGGAAGAAACTTGGGGGATTGGGATTTAACCCAAATTCCTGCCCCCTCCCCTCATGGGTGATCTGCTGGAATTGCACTCTCCCCCACCCCAAGAGTTTTAGTTCGCTAGTGTTTGTGCCAAGAGTTTTCAGCTGGTGCAATTTACATTTGGACCATGGATATTCCTATGGAAATACCTTTATATTCATGTTATTAGGAGGAAGTAGAGAAGGCAAAAGAGGGATGGCAAGCTGCTAAAATTAAACCAGAGATTGACAGCCCATATCAGCCATTACCCGAGAACTTTGATACAGAGGTAGAGGTATGCTTATCTGGATTAGCCCAAGGAATTCAATTTTCGGACACTGCAATTCACAATGGCATCTTGAAGCAGCTTTTCAGATCCTTTGACAAATCAGGGGCATCATGCAATATAGCCAAAGTCCCTATTTTCATTGTCTGCTATATACTGCATAAATTTGCCATCTAATGTGGTGCGCCCAAGGAGAAGGAATCCAACTGCAGCAAGATGACCTGGAGAAGCAGGATGCATCATAGGGCTACTAGTCATATGCCAGGCTCTCTTAGACACCTTCACCTAAATGCCCAACAGGCTGAATGCTTCAGCAGTCCTCTCTATATCTTTACCTGCCATGACTAAATCCATTTTCACCCATATAAGCTTTAGCTGCAACCAAAATATCAAGGATTTCAATCACATCCCCAGCTAATACGTTATCTAACACCATACCAAGAACACTCAGTAGAAATTCAGTGCAACCAATTTTTTTCAATAACTGTGTGTGCGCCTACTGGTTTTACCCCACTGCTTCACTTTGGTGGCAGTGTATGATTTTCGTGACCTAGACTCTAACCTAGTGCTTCTTCTAGGTAGTAGCTCACTGGTAGTAATGAGGCAGCTGCTTGCTGCGTGTTCATGAGAGCCTCTTGGGATAGAGGTGGCCCTCTATCTCCCTGAGCTGGTCCTGAGATAGCCCAGTTACTGGCTCTGCCACCTCCACAACTGTGGGAGCTGCTTGGCCGTGCCCAATGTCTGCTGAATCTGCAGTCATTTGAGTGGGTTGGTGGTACACAATTGTTATGCTAATTCCAGATTGCCTTTGTCACTGGGGAATATCTCACTCCCGATGTATGTTGTTACCAGACCTGATGACACCAATGAGATCAGTGAAGCCCCGCTTCATGGCTCTGTCTATATGATCGGTAAGCCTGTTGAAATTAGAGCAGAGAGACTATTCCTCATTGGAACACAAAGGCTTTAAGGCAGCAGTCATCTGTTCATGAGAGATGCTGCCACTGGCTTCAGGGCCTTTGCTGGAGGGGTTCCACTACAGATGTCCTTGGAAATGCTATGTACTTCAGGGATGACTAGAGTGCTGAGTCTGTACTTCACCACTACATGGATATGAATAATGGACTCTGACATACTGGTTTACTTCTGTTCCAGGTAGACTGGCACCATCTCCAATGACTGTAACAATCATCAGTGATTAGAAATTATGGTGTACGAGTGGGAGAACACCCATGGAAATTCATTCCCCCCTCACCCCCGCCCCACCATACTATGGAGCTTGACTGTTTGCTTTGGTGCCAGCAAATAGAAGGAGTGAGAGTGAATTGGGTGAGAAGAACATACATGTGAAGGATGATACTAAATCTAAATTTGTTCATCTTCTCCTACTTCTCCATCCCTCACTCCTTCAAATCCTTAGTGGCCAACGATCTACACAGCAGCCTCCTAAAATCATTAAGTGCTTAGTGATTCCTCTGCCCTCCACCTGTCCGGGTTTGTTCCTGACTATTGTTTGTGGCCTTCTCCTGCAAGCAGAGAATGTGAAGCTCCAATTATCTAAAACATATACAGTGACAACCGAGTGCCATACTGGCACCTATAGTGGATGTGCCTACATGTACATGCAATCTGCAGATATCCTGAGATGAAAAGGAGGTTTCAGGGTGAATCTTTTTAAGATATGAGTGAAAAAAGAACTACAGGTATTGGCTGCTGATGCTAAGTGTTCCTTGTTGCTCAATATGTATGCATGATAATCATTCAAAGTACTTTGAGATAGTGTGACAGTAAGTAAATACTATGATGTGCCATGCATAATTTGCATATCTCCTTCATATAAAATAGTGGTGGGCAATCCTACCTTGGCTACCTGGTGAAATTTCTAAACTTTTTTCAGACTTGTATCTACGTCCTCTGGGTGCTGCCTTGACCATTGATGTGCTCAGCCATCTCCTGCCATGCATTTTGCAATGTTCTCCTGGTTGTTTTATGCTCTGCGTTGTCAAGGGCGATCATCCTCTTCTGCCTCATTTGCTTTCTGCTGAAGCACCATTAAACTCTCCTTCCATCAAAATGCACAAGAAAATTGGAACAAGAAATTTTCATTGGCAGAAAAACCTTCCCCTTTAAGATGGGTCAAAGTATTACAAGTTATACTCACCATTATCTCCTTAATAGGTGTTGTAACATATAGCACTCTATATAACTTGGTTCCAAAGGTTGTCAACCTAATCCTAAATTATTTGTGAACATGCAGTGCTCACCCAAAAAAAAATGTTATCTTCATGGTTACTGCTATATATAGGAACATCAGAAATCAAGGAACAACAAAAGGCCATACTGCCCATAAAGCTCACTTCTTCCACAGAGCATGTGCAATCTATTCTATCTTGAATTCTACCTCACCCATTTAATCTAAGGGAACGTTCTGCATAAAAACTGTTTGATCCCTAAAAGGTGATCAAGTAAATTTTTATACAATCTACCCATCCCCATATCTGGATAATTCAACCCCTGGCCAGCTACACTTCGCAACTGAACTGTTCCTCCTATCCGGATTGTCGTAAAAACCCACCTGGTTCACTAATGTCCTTTAGGGAAGGAAACCTGCAGTCCTTACCCGGTCTGGCCTTGATGTGACTCCAGACCCACAGCAATGTGCTTGATTCTTAATCGCCCCCTGAAATGGCCTAGCAAGTCATTCAGTTAGAAGGTGGCTCACCACCACCTTCTCAAGGGCAATTAGGGATGGGCAATAAATGCTGGCCTTGCCAGCGACGCCCATATCCCATGAACGAATAATAAAAAAAATCCCCAACATCACATGAACCATTGTGCCCTGTGGAGTTTTTGATCAGTTCAGCTTATACTTATATTTCTGTAGCTTTCAGTCCTGTGGTATTTATCCAGCTTATTTTTGGAAGAGTTAATTAACATATATCAATAGCTTTTGCTCGGAGTTTGTTCCACATATGCACTGGTCTGTGAGGAAAAACATACTTCTATTTTGAAGTCTCACTTGAGGCTGGTTGATTTTGAACCTATGTCCTGTAGGTTTGTGTTCACAGTCCAAATCAAACAGCTTGCTTACATTTACTTCATCTGTGCCTCTCAGCATTTTAATGACCTGGATCATGTCTCTCAACCCTTCCCCCATTTCCTTTTCTCAAATGCAAAGAAGTTTAGCTTTGCAAGTATACCTTCAGAACTATGAGCCCCAAGACTTAGAATCATTTTGTCACACTTCTTTGAACCCTCCCCATTGCATCAATGTCCTTGCGGAGGAGTAACCAAAAAGCACACAATAGGGCTCATTCCCTGATCTAGCACTCCAGGCACAACGTGGTTTGTGCAGGGAGTGCTGGTTGACAAATAGCAGGATGCAGTACCTGAATTTTTTTCCATTACTTTAAATGGATGGAAACACGAGCATTTCAGACCTGCAATCAGGCTCTCTGCAAATACCACACTGCACTGGGAGTGTCCAATTGGGGAATCAGCCATAATATTTTCAACGTGGCATCATCATTGATCTATACAAGGTTGTTATAACTTTTTTCAATTTATAGTCAAATGCCTTTGAAATATACTCTAGTACATGATTATTTTTATTGAGAGCAGCTTCACATCAACTGAAAAATTTCAGTGAATGATCAACAATCATTGTTAGGTATTTTACCTTATATTGTGTACGTATCCTTCTTCTTTTCTAATGTTCATTATTTTACATTTATACAGCTACATTAAAATTCCATCTGGCCTTTTTTCATCTACTTAATTGGACCAAATCACTTTACATGCTGTTTGTCTGCATAATACTTGTCACCTGATCACAACACCTGGTAATATCAGCAAATTTAGAATATTACTCCCCTCCAAACAGTTTATGAATAATGTGAACAGTATGGTAAGACAGCTATTGTAGCATAAAACAACAACTTGCATTTATACACTGCCTTTAGCTTATAAAAATCCCAAGGAGTAAGGAAAAGGGACGATGTGCTAGTAGAGATTAGAAGGGGTGACCAATAGCTTGGTTGAAGAGATGAGTCTTGTGGCATATTCAACAGTGGAAATAGAGGGGTACCTGCAGGTAAGTTTAGAAAGGGGGTACAAAAGAGTAGGATTGAGGCAGCTTACGGGTCTATCACCAGCAGTGGGGCGAAGGGAGGGGGTATGCAGAGAAGGCTGGAGTCAGAGGAGCATTTGGAAAAGGATATTAGGTTGGAGGAGATTCCAGAGATAGGGTGGTGCAAGACCATGGAGGGATTTGTCGACAAGGCCAGGATTTTGAATTGAATGCACTGGGGAGCCAGTGTAGGTTATCGAGAACAAGGCTGATGGGTGATGGGACTTAATGTAGAATGGGATAGGTGCAGCAGAGTTTTGGACACGTTGGGGTTCATGGAGACTGGAGAATGAGAAACCAGCAAGGTCAGCAGTAGAGTACTTGATTCTGGAGGTGACAAAAGGTTTCAGCTGCAGAAGGACTAAGGTAGGAACAGAAATAGGCAATATTCCAGAGGCGGAAGTAATCAGTCTTGCTGATGGATAGTATAATGGTTAAAGCTCAGCTCAGGGTTGAACATAAAGTTGGAGGAGATTCAAAATATAGCATAAGCTATATAAATCATAATACACAGAAAGAACAAGAGTTTTTACCTGTTGACTTTTTTTAATATATATATATGTATACTAAAAAAGTATTAAATTATATATATATATATATATACACAACCCTGTCTTCTGAACCATTGTAAGGAAAATTGATTAAAATTCATCATATAATAATAAATTATCCATCAAAATAACAGCTTTTTCCACCAAAATGTGCCTTATATCAATTCCATATTATAGATAGTACAGGACCACAACTTAGTATGTTGAAGTGAGGTTAAAGTTTTTGTATTTATTTTGTACTTTGAAGTAACCATATGACAGTTTTGATGCCACAAACTTACAGCAATAACTAGGGGTGGAGGTTCAAAAAAACCATCACAATATTTTCTGCATGCACCTTCTATGCTAGCTTTAGCATTATATATTTTCTTTTCTTCAAAAAAAAAGTTTATTCTATAATATGGCTCTATAACAGTAAAATATGATAAGTATACTACCAAATAACTGGCATTTACTAGAAAGATATCAAGAATGAGTAGTTACTGGAACAGAAAACATTGAGGGGGATCTAATAGAGGTTTTTGAGAGGGTCAATAGTGAAAGATTGTTTTCACTGGTTGACAAATCAGTAACAAAGTGGTATAACCTTGGGATTATCACTAGAAGAATGAAAGAGGAAGTTAGAAATTTCTTTTACACAGATGGTTAAATGAACATGGAAAACTTTATCACAGATAGCTATTCAGACAGACACTACAATACCATTTAAAAGGGAATTGAATAAGGCTTTGAAAAGGAAGAATATAAAAGGACACAGAAAAACGACACAGAATTAGGATTACAGTAGACAGATCTAGTAGAAAAGCCAGCACCAGCACAGGTTCAATGGGCCGAATGGTGCTCTATGCTAATTGAATTCTATGTCTAATTGTCAAAAGAACCTACCATCAAGGATAAATAAATTAATTGAAAACCACTGTATATAGAATATTATTTTAATGCAATTTCGAACATTATCTGAAGAACACCTTGTTGTAATCAATAAGATTATTTATTAATGAAAGACTACAGTACCACTGCAGAACAAGAATGCTGTCACTCAAAACAGCTTGAAAACACTTCTTGTATCATTCCTGTTTGAGTTGGGAAAAGGGATCATTACCTCTACTTTAACAATAGACAAAAAGCTACAATAAATTGTGTCTTGATTTGCTATGATAACTGGTAGGAATATCACTATAAATGTTTGTCAGTCATGGTGAAATATGTGCAGATCATTCCCTTTCTCATAAGCAAAATAGCTGTGACATCATAAACTGACATTGTTCTTGCAGCTGGGGCTTTAAGGGGAAGGAACGTTGAAGGAGAGTACTTTTTGTTCAAGTACTCAGCCATTTTATAGAAAACAATATTAGTCTCAGGATGATGTTTTTAAAAAAACATTAATTTTCTGATCAGCATGGAGGTGCTTGACTTGGGTGTCCCTTGCAGCTACACTGCTCCATTTATGTTACTGAAGGGAGTTGTACCCATGCTTTTCAGTAGAAAATGACAAGGACCATGATTTCTGACCCACCTGAGAGCAATCTGACCCCAAGGAAACCATGTTACTTTATGGTAATGCATATTTCCCAGAGCACTGTGTGGTTTTCTGGGGTCCCAAGAAGCCTT
Organism: Heptranchias perlo; assembly: GCF_035084215.1. Lineage (NCBI taxonomy): Eukaryota > Metazoa > Chordata > Chondrichthyes > Hexanchiformes > Hexanchidae > Heptranchias > Heptranchias perlo. The sequence continues at coordinate 68,903,949 of NC_090327.1, forward strand.
ATGTGTAAGGTCGTGGTCAATATGTAAAGTAGCTTAATTAACTCATTTTCTAAAAGTGAACTCCAGTGTCTCCAATATTTGTTTGCATGAGTTAAGAAATTGGTAGAAAATTATGTCATTCTTCTGAAGCCCAAGGGCATTCCAATCAATAGATCAGGCCACAGAGCTTCAATCAGATTCTTCCTTGGTATTTTCTGATAAGGGAGGAAAGCGCTAAAGCGTTTAAAATTTGTGACCTGAGGAGAGGAGAAAAAGGTTTTAAAAAATAAACCAGAGTCCAACTTTAAAACTACAATATAAAGCAGAATTTGCGAGGCCCCACTGCTGCTGCAAAGCCTCACTATATTTGAGCATAGGACGCAGATTTTCTACATCAGCTTTGAAATTCAACGTTATTGCCTGAATTCCGATCCGTACTTGCACTTAGCACGGCTCCATGCTGGCAATGGAGCCTCACAATTTCTGCCCTCATTTTGGCTTTTACCAACCTTATTTGGGTTGGTTTCATTTAAAACTGTTCTGCCCTGTAAACAGCTATAGCCTAGAAATTACTGTTTGTAATATTAATGTATGAACATTTAGCACACTCATACAATATTCCTTTATTCACTGTTTTAATGAAGCTGTTAACCTGTTAATTGTAAATGAGTCTGTTAAAGCCTCCATTAAAATGGCAAACAAAAAATTATATGAATACATTTAGCCTTAGAATGCTAAATTTATGGCTATCAAACTTTCATTGATAAGTTCACATGCTGTTTCATTTACCAACAGCATACTAGGTCTATCAATGGTAATCTTTGTTCTCAAGATCAGGCAAGACCAGAAACTCTACCTGAGGAAAAATCCATGTCCTAAATAACCAATGGCACAATGTATTGGTAACATAATATCCTGCTAGTGGCTTGATGCACTCTTTGCAAATGATTACAGTTCTACACCTGCTTCTTTGATAGTCAGTAATGGTACAAGTCTGGATTTATAATCAACTTTTACTTTCGTACTGAACTATTACACACAACAGGATTTCAACTAGTTTCAATTACACACATACGCTGCTTTAATAATAGCAAAACCAGCTGACCAATGATTGTTATATAGTTTTGAAAAATAAATATCTGGGTACAATTTCTGTTTGAATTTCAAAGCCGATATAGAAAATTTCTGAAGAAAGACACTACTGTACTTCAGAGTGTAGTGCTGCTTAATCAGCATTCTCTACAAATACAGAGATACAAGGATGCGGTTGGGTTGATTTTGAAGTGACCGCTTCCATCTGGTGGCAAGTGTGCGGAGTGAGCCTGCTGCTCGTCCGATGGAAGCAGTCAGAGACCCAAACTATTTTCATGGTCAGGCCTCATTTTGAATTCTGTCGGTAAGCTGCTTGCACTTCGGAGCAGCTGACTAATCAAAGGGGTGAGAAATTGGGCAATTCCACTGCAGAGACCAGTCGGTCCAGATAAGTGATGGGGGTGGTGGTTGGGGGAGGGGGGGAGAGGCAATTCTATGGGATGGCCACGAATGCTCCTCTTGACCCCATAAAAATTGTTTTAAAAGTCTTTTAAAGCTTTTTTGGAGCAAACTGCAAGTGCTACTCTAAGTACCAATGGGCCCATGCTCCGCCCACTGGTACTTCAAAATTGCGTTGGGGTCATTGCACAGTGATGCAATGGGCTTGACCTTGCCCTTTAACCTCTAGATGTTGGGTTCAAATACAGGGCAAAATGCTGGGATGAAGATCTCAAAAATGTGTCCATAGCAGAAAACTGCCACTGTGTGGCACTAATGGGGGTGGAGTCTCATTGCTATCATATGTTAATATCACACAGCTCAAGTTTACCTTGTAAATTGACAATCCAACTTAGTGAAGCCACAGTATGACTGGTGAGGGAAATGAAAAGAATGTCACAATGGTGTCGTAGGGAGTCCTCCTCTGAAATTGAGGTTGAAGCACATTGTTGAGCCAGAATAGAGGGAACTTTACTCTGTATCTAAACTGACTTGAGAGTGCTTGACTTTGACACTGGACCCCAACATGGAAAGTATTCCATTCTTCAGCACTAATATCTATCACCTTGATGAGCAAAAAGTAAATGTAAATGAGGCCGAAGGTACAGATGATGTAGATATAAGCAAGCTATTTGACTTAGGTTGTCAGTGCAGAAATAGAGGGCATGGGTCTGAAACTAATAACACTTGAGTGAAACTAGAGATCAAAAGAACCTTTAACCCACATTGTAATTGGTATGTGGGGGCAAAAGCAGTTGGGACTAATTATTCAAAAGGAGCTAAATATCTGTTGGGGATGGGATTGGGGATTATACGGCTAGGTATGGATTGAGATGATCTATTACTTCACAAGGCCACAGTGTTTTTCTGCTGTTGAGGCTGGATTTTGGAGTGAAGTGATGTATTTTTTATTGAGAGTGTGGAAGGAGGCAGGCCATGGTTGAGTGATGGAGATATGAGGATAGATGAATAATCTGGGATTTTTCTGGATTACTTTTAACATTCAAAAACAGTTTATACAGAACTTTCCTTCCATAGATTCAATAAGTGTGGTAGAGTATTTGACAGGGTAGACTGTAAGACAGCAGGTTTGATGCGCTGAATGACCTATTCTCATCAACAGCAACAACTTGCCTTTACATAACTTCTTTAATGTGGAGAAACATCCAAACACGCTTCAAAGAGGTGTGAGGAAAAATAGATGCTGAGCCAAAGGAGGAGAGACTAGGAGGGGTGATCAAAAGCACTTCACAGAGGTGAGATTTAAGGTGGACCTTAAAGGAGGAGATGGAGATTGAGGGGTTTAGGAATGGTCCTCCAGAAAAAGGCACCTGGGTGGTGAAGGTACAGATGCCATGGCGAGGTGAAGGGAGGGGAAGATACATAAGAGGAATGTAGAATATGGAGGTATTGTAGAGCTGGAGGAAGTTACAGAGATAGGGAGGAGATTGGTGTTAGTTGCTGTGTAATGAGCTGATGTAGAGAGAGAGGTGCTGCCATGAGGCTGACTTCCCTTCAAGGATGCTAAGTCAGCAGGTCAGTACATTAGGGGCCCCTGATGTAACAAAAGAGGAATAAATTGGATCTCATACTCCTGAGGAATGCAAGGGACAGGTTGTGGCTTTAAATAAGATTGCCAAACATTGTAAGGCTCAAAGGAAATCCAGTTACATCGCTTTCATCGATTTTCATAAGACTTTTAACCTAGTGCTTCATGTGGCCATCATGAAGAAGCTAGAAGCTATGGGCGTACATGGCCCACGTGTACTCCAGCTCCAAGAAATTTAGATGTCAGAAACTACAGAAGCAAAACATACCCAAAGTCAGCGATCATCCTATGTAAAGTGTTCTGTAAAACATCGTTCTTTCTGGAAATAGTTTTCGACAAAATAACTCTCCAACAGGAGTTGAACCTCCAATTTTATCCATAGCAAACTTAAAATGGGTTTTGAAGGGTCTGTACCTAAAATATTAACTTGTCTGTTCTCTCTACAGAGGCTGCTTGACATGCTGAGTGTTTCCAGCATTTTCTGTTTTTGTATTAAATTTAATGTGGTGATTTGCCTAGATACTGAGTTATTCTAGCAGCGGAGTTATTCTGCGAGTCTTTATTTTTTTGTTACCTCGATCTGGACTGTGTTTCCCAATTTCAAGGGCATTGTTTCATATTTAGAACATGGGCATTTTGGTTGTGTTTATCCTGATGTAAACAGTTTTTATTTTTTACTTCAGTCTTTCCCAAGCAGAACTAGTATAATCCCTTCAGTCCTTAACTTTAATGTGCAAATTTCACCTTTATGAAATTGAAATTGAAATCTGGATCACTAATCTTACTACATTACACATATTTCACTTAATAGTTTAGACAGCTCTTCGAACGTATGTCTACATTTCCCTATATTGGGGGAAAAATTAGTTAAGTGTCGTTTTCGGGTGGGGGTAGCGTGATGTGCTGGTACCCAGCATCCGATGGCCCCCACACAGGCAGCAAGTGAACTTCGTGCTGCCTGCTAATTACCATGATATCTCCGTGCAGCCAGCGCTACCAGCGCTGCTGAGAGGCTGCACGGAGAATGAAGAAGTTGGAAATGGGGCGTGCACAGCGCATGTCATCAGCAGCCTGTACCTCTTAAAGGTGCAGATGCACATTTCAAATGGCAGCTACACAGCTTACTTGGAGAAGGGAAAAATGGCCACAAGGATAGTAGGACCGGCACGAGAGAGGGCTCCACGCTTCTCCAATGATGCTGTGGGGGCCCTAGTGGAAGGGGTGGATGAAAGGAGGGCCAACATGTAGGGTGGCTGGAGACCCTCCAGACTGCAGCTGCGCAGGCATTAGCAGGCTGTAGCGCAGGAAATAAATGCCAGGAGCATTGCACCACGCACATAGGTGCAGTGCCAAAAGAAGTTCAATGATTTGACACGAGTGGTCAAGGTGAGTGAATGCAAGTGTCAAGTGGCACATCCTACCAACTGCACCACTGCTCCACGCATCACACTCTCCGTCACCCACCCACCAACAAACACTGCCCATCCATACGCAATGCTGCACTTGGCATGCTGCATCTCACTGCACATAGTACCACACTTACAGGCCACACAACCACTACTCACAAGTCACACAAGCTGGCAGCTATTCAACCACGACAGGCACATCATCCATACATCTTGCAGGATACTCACTAACACACTGTCCTCTGTCTTGCAGGAGAAGGTGGCGCATAACAGCCGCCAGCAGGAGGTACCTGAGGGTGGACGGGCATGTCTGCACATCCTCACCCCCCCCCCCCGCCAGAGGAGACAGTCCTTAGGATCATTGGGCGGGCCATCGCTGCAGCCGTCACAACATGCCGCACTGGAGGTCCCGATGAAGGGGGTCTCTGCATATCTAATGCTCCTTCTCCTGTTCCACGTCTCCCCCTCCCATAATCTTTTCTGACTCATGTGCTGCAGATATTGTCAGCACGCACGTCTTACTTGTTCCTCTCTCCATTCCACAACTCAACCTGTTTCCCTTTGTCATTGCAGATACCCAAGAACACGTGGTGGCACCCGAGGAGGAGGAGGACACTGAAGCCACACCGTCACTTGATCTGACACTTGCTTCTACCAGCTCAGAGACTGACACTGCTCGTCCTTTAGAGGCTAGGTTAGAGGAGGGATCTGCATGTGGTGAGACACTGAGCACAAGTACGCAAGAGCCGGGGCAGGTGGAATGGATACCACAGGTGCCAGTTCGCCGGAGGGCGAGGTTGCTCACTGCTGTAAAGGAGTCAGATGAGGACTTCGATGGGCCAGGCTACAGAAGACGGCTGGTGGGCGTACACCACCAAATGCTTGGGGCACTGGCAAACCTGCCAGAAAGCCTGCGCACAACGAGAAGGGGCATGGAGGAGTCCAGCTCCAACTTGGCACAGGGCTTTGTGCAGAGCTTGGAGCCCATCCTTTCCAACATGGAACAGGTGGTCACCTCCATCAGCACATCTGTGAAACCCACCATGATGCAGCGTCTGATGACTGATGTTACAGCTTCCATTACAGCACAAACATCTGCCATCCAAGGTCTGACTGCTTCATTTGAAGCTCAGACGGCTGCCTTGGAAGCTCAGACTGCTGCTATCGTGGGTCTGGGGACCACTGTGGAACGGGGCTTCCAGGACGTCACAGCACTCCAGCAATCCGTTCTCCAGCCGATCACCTGGATTGCTGAGGCGCCGCCCCGGGAGAGTGGCAGTGGCTCCATGGCAGCCGGACCTGCTGTCCTCTCTCAGAACGACAGCCTTCTTGCTCCCACCCCTGCCACTCCCCCTGTGCCCCTGTTGTTGCCTATCAGCCGGCCAGGCCAGACTGCTGCAGCCCATGCTGAGACGGTGCAGTCTGAAGCCGGGCCCTCCCTGCCCAAAGCTGCTCGCTTTGTCCTCCACGGCCATCTGCACGTTCCTCCATTGAAGGCCAGCAGCCTCCTACCACCCATGCTCCAGCCTTTGGGGAAGCACCTCGTAGGAGCACTAGAATAGGTAAAGGCACACAAACAAAAGACACTAAGGGAATGCACAAGGGTGAATAGTTCTGTTATGTTTGCATAATTTCATTTATTCATTGATAAATGAGACATTGATTATGCATTTGGTGGTGGTTTTTATTTATGCAATGAGCTGAGAGGGACACCAATGTGTAATCAGATGGAGGGCGATTTGATTATCTTGTGGGAGCGGAAAGGTGGGGAGTGTAGGACTGTTGGTGAGTTGGGGGATGTAGTTCAAATTATTGATAGCGGGCACGGATCAAACGAGCACGCACAGCCCTTGCAGACAAGGCGTGTGGTTCCTGTTGCACCCTTGCGTCTTCCTCCATTTCCTCTTCCGGCTCCACCCTCTCCTCCTCCTCCTCTTCCTCAGCCTCTTCCTCCTCAGCCTCCTCCTCCTCCATCTCTGGCTCAGGGTCTTCTCCAGTCATTGGTGGCAAGGGCTGGTCCCTCATGATGGCGAGGTTGTATGCAGCAGACCACCACAAATCTGCCCACCCGCTCAGGGGAGTACTGAGGGCTCCTCCAGACCGGCCTAGGCAGCGGAAGCATTGTTTGAGGAGGCGTACAGTGTGCTCCACGATGTTGCGTGTGGCAGCATGGTTCTTATTATAGGCCTGCTGTGCAGTGTGTGGGTTCCTGACCGGTGTCATGAGCCACGGCGTGAGGGGATAGTCCTTGTCGCCCAGTAGCCAGCCTCTGACTTGCCGAGTTGGGTGAAAGATAGCTGGCACGTTGGACTGCCGCATGACGAAGGCGTCGTGACTGCTCACAGGGTAGCGGGCATCGACCTCCATGATGCGATGCATATGGTCGCACACCAGCTGCATGTTGAGGGAGTGGAAGCCCTTTTGGTTGACGAAGACGGCTGAGTTGATATGCGGGGCACACAGGGCAATGTGCGTGCAGTCAATGGCACCTGCACCATGGGGAAGCCAGCAATGCGAGCGAACCCCTATGCTCGCTGATTCTGATTGTCTCTGTGGAGAGAGAAGGTGATGATGAACCTGTTCCTCATCTGGTACAGTGCGTCTGTGACCTCCCCTATGCAGCAGTGCACTGCATACTGCGAGATGTTGCACATGTTGCCAGCAGAGGCCTGAAATGCTCCTGAGCTGTAGAAATTCAGCGCCACGGTGACCTTCACAGCCACAGGCAATTCTGTCCTCGCCCTGCTCTGAGGCTGCAGTTGTGGCCGCACCAGTTGACAGATCTCGGTGACAGCTTCCTTGGTGAACCTCAGACGTCAGATGCAATCCTTCTCGTCCATGTTGAGGTAAGAGAATTGGTCCCGGAAGGCCCTCATTGGGTAGGCCTCCTGCTCAGTGCCCTGCGCCTCCTCGTCCTCCGTCTCCTCGTAGCTTGACCTGCTGTGCGTGGCCTCTCTGCATGCTCCCAGTCATTCTGAATGCCCAGTGGGAGCCCTAGCAGACCGCCCATGGTTGGCAGGAATGTTGTTCAACCATGGTTGTAACTTTCCGACCGTAAGGCAGTACCTGTCAAAGCACCCTCAAATGTAGTGTAGGAACTCACAATAATAGGGAGCTTCAAAAAACACTTCCTACTCCACCAGCAGCCAGAAGCAATAATCCAGCAACTAACCAGCAACACCTGCATGGCCCCTTTAAATAGTGCCGGTGGGGGGTCCTTCAGGCACTGTAAGACACGTTCAGATGGTCGGGGTTAAGACTGTGCGTTGAGTTAAGCGTTAAGATCGAAAATGGTTTCTATCACTTTAAATCAGCATTGCACAATGATTGCACGCATTTTCTCCCTACTTTACATGCTTCCAGGGTTCCGTATTTGCCCGTGCGCTAACTCCTATACCAATACGGCATACGGCGCACGTCATGCTGGAAACGTGCGTGCACATCCAAGACGCCATCTTGGATGTCAGAGAGGGCGTGTAGCGCCGAAATAATGGGCGCTACACGGCCCAATTTAAGGCCCTATGTGTCCTTAGCGCTTCGATCCATGCAGTTAATTCATAACATATATATACGTTTACATAAAATCTGGGGTATAATTTTACCCTTATTTTATGACCTGCAAAACTCCAATGTGATTTTTCCACTGGTGTGACCATGCACCAGCTTTCTTTGCCACTTTTTCCACCAATTTGGTTCCCTTTCCCTGACCCCTTCTGAAGGCATGATTTCTTGCTGGAGTATGGTCCCACAGGCACAGATCCATGCAAAATGACCATTCTTTATGTGCAAGCTTGGAATTTCCTGTGGGAGCGTAATCGGGAAGTTACACCCTAAATTATGCCCATTCATGTGCCCATTTTGCTGATGTCTGTTAACACCCAAATTTACACCTGTTTTGAACCAGTATATTTGCAGGAAATTCACATGTATAGCTCTTTAGGCCGGGAGTGCAGCCATAATAATAAGCCGAGGTATTGATAAGGAGCGAGGAAATTTGGGTGTAGTGTAATTACTGTGATTTTCTCAATTCTTTTGCTGTACACCTCGATTACACATGTCTTTGGGTGCAAATACACAGGAAATTCCACCCAGAGTTATTCAATCTTATGCAGCAGGCGGCTGAATTTGGGATGGGCAATAAATGCCGGCCTTGCCAGCGACGCTCACATCCCATGAACAAATAATTTTTAAAAATCCATGTTCTACCAGGAGCGAGGGAGCCTCATGTAATTAAAACACTTTTGAGACAAGATGAGTCATGAATACCACATCCAACTCCCAATCAATTTTGTGCTTTTTGAAGTCCTTATACACACCATTTCTATTTCCTTCACCTCTCACTCTCTCCTGCTTTACCTCTGTCTCTCTATTTCTCTGTCTTTCTTCATCCTCAGACAATTATCTATCTCGTTCACTTTTGTCTCTCTCCTCCAATAGTGTTTTTCATTCTCTCTATTCTTCTTTATTTCTTTTGACTTTCCCTTTTTTCTTATCCTTTCTTACTCTTCGGTTTTTACAGGAAATTTAGAATTGTACAGATTGGCCCTTACTCACTCTCAGATTACAGATTCCCAGCACAGAGCCATACATCAGTGAGGTGATCACTGAGAATAAAAGATATCTCTGAAAAACCTGCTGGCAAAACTAGCTGACTTTCCAATGAGAATAAAAATAATGCTTAGACAGGCAGCGCTGCTGGTTTTCACAGCAACAGCAAGTAGCATAACATCTGCCTCTCATTTCCAGCAGCACTACTCTCCCTTTCCAGTTGGCACCTGCAGCACTTGCAGATTCCTGAATTAGGCTCTAACTGGAGGGGGAGAGTAAGGCTACTGGGAGCAGGAGGCATGTATCGGCCCACCATAATCCCACTGTGAAAGGTGACAGCACTGTCTGATTGTTATTGTTATTCCCCACTAGTAGATCAGCTGTTTCTTTCAATGGGCCATTCGAAGCGACTGAGAGATTGGACAGCCCTCACCTAGACCTTGAGTGTTGGGAGGCTACATAAAAGGCAAGCCTGAGCCTGACATCCGCACATCCGTAGTCCCAGCAGGCATTGCTAGCTACCAAGTTTTCCTCTACATAGCCTAGAATGGCTGAGGTCAATCTTAGCGCTCCAACTACTACTCGAATTGTGATCAGCTAATTCAGCAGATTGGAAATTAAAAGCAAGTCTTTAATTGTAGTTGCAAACAATTTTTCACCCAAATCTAGGAATTTCCCTCTGCTCTCTGTAACTAAACTGCAATAACTCTGCAAAAGGCAATTAGGACAAAATTAAATTTGGTGGAGTTACAATTGTTCTGAAAATCAGCTGCTAGTTGAGCGAAGTTAAAAAATGTGTTGTTCCCTAGTACATTGCCCTTATCCAACAGAAACATAAAGTAAATTCTGTAGTACTATAATACAAACCAAATGTTTCTGCATTGTAATTCTTTTAAAAGTTTAGTACTGCTATATTTCCATTCAGGTTAGGGTTATATGAAGAAATTGTTAATTTTCACTACTTATTATTAGACTAATAAAATTGAACAAAATATAACAGGTTCTTTCTAACATTCTCAACAAGAGCTGCCTGTCTTAACCTGGTATGTTAATTGTGCTTATCTATCAAAACTGCTTTACTCCTGTGAGATGAGAATTAATTTTCAGAAAGGAAACTGTTTCTTTTTACTTTCAGCTACCAAGAAAGCTACCTTTTACTAAGTATGTAAAGTGTTTCAGTTGAGAATTATGGTATTTGACGGAAACCATATTCTGTATAAAAATTCTTTTGATTCTATTAATAACCAATCCAGCTCAGAATGAATAAAGATAGCATGCCACATGGAAGTACCAATCCCACAAATCTTAAGGACGTTCCATTATCAGCAAGCTACAGTTGAAACTCCTGTCCAGACCACACTGACAAAATGCATCCTGTCTACCCCTTAAAAATATACTGTGGTACCATATGTTTTCATAAATGTACTTAATTCCTGAAAAGTTATATGAAATGACATTTGCTGGATTCAAAGCCTTAACTGTTTTGCTACTGCACCAAATAAATTTCTTGATTATTGAAAAAATGTGTAGTTTGTCGTAAGAAAAACTTTTAGCAACAGTGCTTTACTTGTAGGTATCCTTTGTCAACAAAATCTTTTTTAAGATATGCAAAACTCAATGTTAATTTTTCTTATTTCAGTTTACAGATATGTATTGATATAATGTAATATCAGTAGACAGTAATGGGCATTTATTAAATCCAAATGTTCTCTGGAGACATCTCCACAATCTCACGGATTACAAGTAAAACCACACTGGGTACACAAGAATATTATCGCTACTCAATTGACGTTATTGCTTGAATTTTTTTACTTGGTGTCCCCTTTCTAAAAAAAATAAAGAGCTCTGTATAAATAAAGTAAAATAAAAGATCCATTCTAATGGTAATTTGGATTGAGGTAGCATGCATACGATTCCAAATTTCTAAAGGGGCCCATTTCAAGGGGCTTTCACATTGATCAAAATAGCCTGGAGCTTAACATCTCATCTACTTAAAGTCAAACAAAGTACTTATAGTGAACAAGTTTATATTCATCCCAGTATCAAAATTGTACTACTCCTCATTTCTAATTTTAAAGTTGTTTCATTTTCCTGCCTTCTAATAAAATTACAATAATTTTTTCCCCTAAAACCGTTATTGAAAATGCCTGATCGACCCTTTTTTCTAAATCATCTGTTCAGAGATCACCAATTAGTAGGCATTTCTGAATTAATGCAGGCAACCTGAAGACGGAGGGACGATCAATGGGAACAGCACACTGTACTGCATACGGTACTTGAATGTAACGTAGCTCGCCATTGCATACAATGATTCAAATTATCATTCAAGATATAAGCATTGCTTTTTGCTTTGAGTCTTTTCCTGAATCTTTAGTGAGAAATAGATGGTATCTAGCCCAAAACCACTGGCAGACATCTACTGTACCAGAATGTACGGACTCAAGTGCTTTACCATGCCTATTACACAGTTTTGTTTCTTTTCCTTGGGTCCCTTGCACATATTTACTTTCTTTTATTAATACTACCTCAACAGTATTAGTTTTTTTCTCTACAGTACATTTAAATTGTTTGCTTGGGGAAGGCTATTCAGTGGTTGGTGTGAGAAACGTTACAGAATGTTTGACGTTCACTGCCTTATTGCCAGAGCTGATAGGCACATTGTGCCTTCAAATAGGCCCCACCACAGCTATAAAGGAACAGCTACATTTGAATTGAATTTAGAAGCAATGAAATCAATCTGAAAAACAGAATTGTTGTATGACTGCTATTATATGTATTTTTCTAGTTTTAAATCAGCTGTAACTGGCATGAGCAGCCTATTCTTTTTATCAGTATAACACAAGATCGCTAATGATCAATGGGTTACTTCTGACTTACAATAGGGCTTTAACCTGTTCCAGCTCAATGTTAAGGCAGCAATGCATGGAAATTGTAGATAACAAGCTTATAATAGGAATTATAATGGACGGTACAAGACAAATGATGAGGATTTTAAAAACTTAAGATCCTACTAGATGGTGCACAGTTAGAGTGGTAAATATCTGCCTTTCTATTGAACAGGAACGTAATTCAAGGAAAAGCAATGGCTATATGAAATGAAGTCACAAATTTGTTGTGAAAGTCAGGTAGATCAAGTATTTTGGCTCATACATTGGGTATGTTATGAATTCTTGTCATTATTCAACTTTGAAAAAATATATTTATTTAGGCCCGGATTATTTTCTCAGATGGTCAAAATTAGAACCCAGTAAAGGTCTTGTTTAGTTAATTATAGCAGGAGTGACATGCGCTTCATAGGGAAATTCTGGCTGAGTTTTGTGAAGATGCGTGTTATTACAAAGGGGTTAGAAGAAATGTGAGACAGGCATTCCTTAGATCCAGTGGGCCCTAGGGAGGCTTCAAAGTAGTGGTTCAGAGCTGAAAGAGCTAAAAGGAATGGCTGAGAGAAATGCTGGGTGGAATCATTGGGCAACCATTCCTTTAGATTGGAAAATTGCACATGCCACTCCGCTATTTAAGAAAGGTGAGAGAGGGAAACCAGGGAATTATAGACCAGTTAGCCTAACATCTGTTGTCGGGAAATTGAGGGCAAATTATTCACCTGGTTGGGAAATTGGCCACGAAGCAGGAAACAGAGTAGGGATAATGGGCAGGTACTCAAATTGGCAGGATGTGACTGGTGGTGTCCCACAGGGATCTGTGTTGGGGTCGCAACTATTCACTGTATTTGTTAACGACTTAGATGGCAGGATAGAGAGCCTCATATCCAAGTTTGCCAATGACACAAAGATTGGCAGCATTGTAAGCAGCGTAGATGGAAGCATAACATTATGGAGAGTTATTAACAGATTAAGTGAATGGACAAAACTGTGGCAAATGGATTTCAATGTAGGCAAGTGTGAGGTCATCCACTTTAAACCTAAATAGGATAGATCAGAGTACTTTCCAAATGGTGAAAAGCTTGAAACAGTGGAGATCCAAAGAGACTTAGGGGTCCATGTACATAGATCATTAAAATGTCATGGACAGGTACAGAAAATAATCAAAATGGCTAATGGAATGCTGGCCTTTATATCTAGGGGACTAGAATACAAGGGGGTAGAAGTTATGCTACAGCTTTACAAAGCCCTGGTTAGACCACACCTGGAGTATTGTGTTCAGTTCTGGGCACTGCACTTTAGGAAGGATATATTGGCCTCGGAAGGAGTGCAGCGTAGATTTACTAGAATGATACCTGGGCTCCAAGGGTTAAATTATGAGGAGAAATTACACAAACTAGGGTTGTATTCTCAGGAATTTAGAAAATTAAGGGGTGATTTGATCGAAGTTTTCAGGATATTAAGGGGAACTGATAGGGTAGATAGAGAGAAACTATTTCCACTGGTTGGGGAGTCCAGGACTAGGGGACATAGCCTAAAAATTAGAGCCAGGACTTTCAGGAGTGAAGTTAGGAAACACTTCTACACTTAAAGGGTGGAAGAAGTCTGGAAATCTCTTCAGAAAATGACAGTTGATGCTAGCTCAATTGTTAATTTTAAATCTGAGACTAATATATTTTTGTTAACCAAAGGTATTAAGGGATATGGGGCTATGACAGGTATATGGCTTTAGGTCACAGAATAACCATGGTCTCACTGAATGGCAGAACAGGCTCGAGGGGCTAAATGGCCTACTCCTGGTCCTATATTTCTAAGGTTGAAAGAGAAGGGTTTGGCTCAAACTGTTGAAATGGTAAGACAGCCCAGTCTAGAAAGATGAAAAGACCTCTATGGGATCACAAAGAAGCTGGAAGGTATGTACTGAGGCACTGGCTGAAAGGGGTAAATGACGAAAGGTACAGGTGAGAAATGATAACCTACTAAAAGAAGTTGAAATGGTCAGGTGAACGGAATTCCATAGGATCACTGAGAAAGCCTAGAAGACATGTCTTAGGGATCATTCATGATAAGGGAAGTTAGAAGAAACTGACAAACTGAACTAGAAAGAGAGGGTGGAAGAGCACCTAGGACTGTGGAAAAGTACCATGTGGATCTGACAATAAACCCTACAAGAGGCTAATGAGAAACACTACCAGACACTTGGAGCAGTTGAGTGATGTTGTGTGAAATTGACCAAAGAAGATGAAGTGACAAGCAGCAGGTGCTCCATGTGACCCATGAAATAGAGTGGAAGACATTTCATGGAAAAAATGAAAAGGATAGAAAGGATTGACGAAGAGGCAAGCAGCAAGACAGGATGGAAGGGAGAGAGATACTCTGTGAAATTATGAACAGAGACTGAAAGAGACCAGCAAAGCATTGCATGAATTTGGGAGTCAAGACTCAAAAGTAAAGAAAAATTAACTGAAAAGACTGTATTGATCAAGTTAAATTTATTATTTTTAATGTATATTTTAGGACACACTGTAATTTTTATGGTTCCAGGTCTAGGTTGGATGCAGGGAACTGAAGGAGTAAATGAAATCTGTCTGCGATGAAATTAATTAAGTTCATACTACATCTTAATTAATCTCATGCTGATAAGATCTCATACAGTTTGAATTAGTGCAGTAATAACAGATCTTACTGTATTCAACAGGTGGAGTTCTATAGGTCTCACAACCATATCCGTCGTTCAAAGAACACTCTGGTAAGCCAATCCTGTCAAACTTACATACTAAACCTTCAACATCTGTTTTTGTTGGCCTACCATAAGCCACTACTAAAATCAATCAAACTGCTTTCTATAAATTTTGTAAAGCCTCCTCTAAGTGCTCATTTACCTCTCACAACATTCTGAGTGCTTGTTTCAAAATCTTCATTGATGCCTCATAGAAATATTACACTGTTTGTCGCAAGTCCTCACAGTATTTCAGAAACCTTCTCTTAAAATAAATAGCAGGAAATGGACAAAAAAACTAAATCATTGACTTTTGCTGCTTAAGATAATGTGTAAACAATTTTACAACACCAAGTTGAAATGGTTCACCTGACGAAGGAGGAAGCCTCCGAAAGCTTGTGAATTTAAAATAAAATTGCTGGACTATAACTTGGTGTTGTAAAATTGTTTACAATTGTCAACCCCAGTCCATCACCGGCATCTCCACATCATAAGATAATGTGAGTTGCTAAGCTACACATACCAGGAAGGCTCCAAGTTTGATCTCAGTTTGTGCTGAGCTAGTTGATATAATCTGGGTAATGATAAGGCTGCTACAAATGGCATCACCACCTCTGGATTAAGGTTGGTTCAAACTTCTGATCGCTATCCAGTGGTCCCTGCTGCTAATTGTGTATCAGTGTGGGTGTCAGGTGAGGACAGATTTGGGCCCAACTTCATGGCTCCTTGAGGTTAAATAGCCTGCTGATCCTCACTGTTCAAACGTTTGAAACATTACTTGCACGAGGTAGTGGAGGGCACCCAGGACCCATGGAACCATACTCCAGCCAGGCATCAATGCCTTCAGAGAGGATGCATGGAGGGAAGAATATTGGTGAAAAAAGGAATAAAATAAAGACAGTACAGTTAGCAAAACTGGGACATACAATGCTTTACATTTTTAACCACTGGTTTAAAATGATGAAGAAAATAAATTTCATTTCATTTGGAATTATTACTTAGATTCTCTGTTTAACAATGGTCTGCAGACCTCCCAACAACTATTGCAAAAATCAATCTGAGGTATTTTTCATTCAAACACCAGCAACAGTATATATAGGTCTAAATATGCAGCAACTGCAGCCAAGTAAACTAGCACAGGTCAAAAGATCAAATCTAAAAATGAGATCACTACATTTTCACAGCGTGATGGTTAAGTAATAAATAATGTGTTCCCATTCAGTCCCAACATAAGTCTTTTATGTGGCCTGAAGGCACAATCTTTTGGCTGTGACCATTAAATGTAACCATAGTAACTGACACATTTATTTCTTGGATTAGTCCACCACTGAAAATATTAATGTAATACACTAAATGGGGATTTAACATAATCTGTTGATGGCAGGATGAAGTTTTAAAAGGCCCAATGCCCTTTCAATGGAGTAAATATTATATATCTTCAGAAAGTAGCCTGTTTCCAAGTGGTGAGATCTATTAAATAACCAACCAGCCATTTTACACTCTATTACAATTTGGTCTTAGTGAGACAAAATGAATGTGTGAAAACCTCTCTGCAGCCACTACTAGACATCCACCTCAAGTTTTAAAACTGTTTCACATCATTTATAATGCAACATAAATCACGGTTAATAGTATAAGAAACACATGTTTTAAGGATATAAAGAAATGGGATTTTCCACATCAAGCACAGCCCTTTCAAAATATTTCAGTCATAAAGAACTTAAATAAAAGAGCAACGATTCAACAACGAAATTAAATTATATAAAACTTTAATATCCGATAATTACTGTACTTTTAATTGTTGAGAAAATTGAATTTATTTTAACATTGGAATCGTCTGTGCGACAAATGTGCAGGTTTCTATTATTGTAATTATATTAAAATTGTGAATTATAGCAACATTACTTAACGGAATTTAATTAAATCCACTTTATTACCATAGTACAAATGCAAATCATTACTCTTAAATGGCAAGTCCCTTAAAGAAATGCATGCTTTATGCTGAATAAGGACTATTAAAGCTTTTATTTAATAGATGCTGGATAATGACCTTTCACAGAATTTGACACCACATCTAAAAGACATTTCCATATTATTTCAACTACTTCCAGAGACACTTAACAAAGTTTAACACTTGTTAATGTAACACCGCACAAACATTTTGGTTTGGAAAGTGAAGCAATTACTGCATTTTGTTTCATTAGGCAAGCTTTATTTGAGCAAAGTGATTTTTATTTATCTATTAAATTAATCCAACTGAAAACATGTGAAAGGTAACAAACAGGGCAAAAAAAAGAAAATATGTTCTTGTTTGTTCTATTTATAAAGCTAGAAATCACATGATCTGAATCTTCCTGGCCATCCTGGTTGCTGATATTGTAAATTGTTTCTATTCCGCAGAGACTGCCTCCTTCGCTTTCAAAACCACTGTCATCCCTTCTCCCTCAAAAAAAAACCCGACCCTTGAGTCCTCTGTCCTTGCAAACTACTGCCCCATCTCCTTTCTCAAGACTTTGACGGTATTGCTGCCCCCCAGATCCATGCCCTTCTCTCTTGCAACTCCATGTTTGAATCTCTCCAAACTGTTTACCACCCTCCCAGAGCACCAAAACGTCTCTAACCACAGACTTGAACAACATCGTCTGTGACTGTAACCATGGTGCATTATCCTTTCTCATCCTCCTTGACTTCTCTGCAGCCTTTGATATGGTCAACTGCACCATCCTCCTCCAATGCCTCTCCTCCATTTTCCAGCTCAGTAGAATGGCCCTCAATTATTACCGCTCTTACTTATCATAGCCGGAGAATCTCTACTAATAGCTTCTCTTTCCTCTAATGCACTGTTACCTCAGGAGCTACCCATCCTTGGCTCCCTCCTCTTCCTCATCTACATGCTGTCCTTGGCAATATCATCCCAACATGAGGTCACCTTCCAAATATATGCTGATGACACCCAGCTCTGCCTCTCAACCACCTCTCTTGGCCTATCCACTGCTTCTGTGCTAGCAGACTGCTTGTCTGACTTCCAGTCTCAGATGAGCTACAATTTTTCATTGATGAATACTGTAAACTGATAAATTCTTTGTGATCCTGTATGTTTCTCTAATTGTACATGATAATAAGCAGCTTTAAAAGTCTAAGACTCTCCTAACAGCACAGTAGGTAAATATATCACATGGCCTGATACTGGGTCAGCAACACCAGAAGAAACTGCAAATGATCTCAGGGTCCTTGGGCACTCAGAGAGGAAAGCCTACCCATATGCAATAACATCTTGTGCTCCAGGTGTGGTCAAGGCTGTACAGCAGAGTAGCAGTTTGGGTAAAAACAAGCAGAGTGTGTCAGGAAGGGACAGAGAGTTTAACAAAGGTAATAAGGCATTAGTGACTAAGGTCACATCAGGTGTTGACCGGAGGTCACTGGTTACAGTTACTGGCTTAGTACAAAGGGGAGAAGAGTCAATTCTCTCTTAACTCTCAATTCACTTTATTCACACCGTTAGATCATATACATATAGCTTATACATCTGGTTAGATATAGACATGCAGTTTACACCAGGTTATACAGTTTTATACCCAAACTAGGATCTAAAAGCACACCCACTAGGTTTCTCTGACACTCCCTGAGTGGTCACAGAATATAAAGGATAATACCCGAAAAGGAGAGCTGACGCTGGCCAGGCGTTCCGCTCTCTCTATCTTTCAACGTCATCTCTACGTCCCTGATATAGGTTCTTCCACTTCCGCAATGGTTGGTCTCCGGAGTCTTCGCTCTGGCTCCACGCCCCAGATCCTTCGTTCTTATTCCGAATCTTATCTCTTCAAGCTGTGTTGTCTCTCTCCCTTTGGTTTAGGCTTGCTCGCCTTAGCCTGTGTCTTCTCCTCACTGGCTCTGTCCCAAGGACTTAGGTAGCATTACCTCATTACTCCTTTTCTAAATTAGAACTTGTGTCTTATCACATCTCCTTTCTCTTGCACAAAACTTAGCTAAATCAAACCGGTTCCAGCCAGCTCAGGCCAGCGACTGAACTCAGGTTACTTCAGTTCAAAAGTTGTTCTTGCCTGTGTGTGTCAGCAGCTGACGTCTCAGGTTACTTTCTGCAGCCCCTGGCCAACACAGGGAAAAATAGTAATAAGTTAAAATTAGTGGCGCTACATCTGAATGCACGAAGCATTCGTAACAAGATAGATGAATTAATGGCAGAAATAGAGATAAATCAGTTTGATCTAGTAGCCATGACTGAGACATGGTTGCAAGGAAACCAAGGTTGGGAACTAAACATTCCAAAGTATTTGACATTTAGAAAAGATAGGCAAAATGGAAAAGGTGGGGGGAAGCCCTGATAACAAAGGATGAGATAAAGGCAGTAGTGAGAAAGGATCTTCGCTCAGAAAATCAGGATGTAGAATCAGTATGGGTGGGGCTAAGAAATAACAAGGGGCAGAAAACACTGGTGGGAGTAGTTTATAGGCCCCCTAATAGTAGTTGTACTATTGGACAGAGTATAAGTCAGGAAATTAGAGGAGCATGTAACAAAAGTAATGCAATAATCGTGGTGAACTTTAATCTTTATATAGACTGGGCAAACCAAATTGGCAAAAGTAATTTGGAGGTCGAGTTCATGGAATGCATTCAAGACAGTTTTCTAGAACAATATGTCGTGGAACCAACTGGGGAGCAGGCTATTTTGGATCTAGTATTGTGTAATGAAACAGGGTTAATTAGTAGTCTTACAGTTAAGGATCCTCTGGTGAAGAGTGATCATAATATGATAGAATTTCATATTGAGTATGAGAGTGATGTAGATAATTCTGAAACTAGGGTCTTAAATTTAAAACAAAGCCAATTACATAGGTATGAGGAGTGAGTTGGCTACGGTAGATTGGGAAATTAGATTAAAAGATATGATGGTAGAAAAACAATGGCAAACATTTAAAGAAATAATTCATAATTCTCAATGACTATACATTCCCTTAAGGAATAAAAACTCCATGGGAGAAGTGATCCAACCACAGTTAACTAAAGAAGTTAAGGATAGTATTAGATTAAAAGAAGAGCTTACAATGTTGCCAAAAAGAGTAGTAAGCCTGACCATTGGGAGGGTTTTAGAAATCAGCAAAGGATGACCAAGAAATTGATAAAGAGGAAGAAAATTGAATATGAGAGTAAATTAGCAAGAAATATAAAAACAGATTATAAGAGCTTCTACAGGTATGTAAAAAGGAAGAGGTTAGCGAAAGTAAACGTGGGTCCCTTAGAGGTAGAGACAGGAGAAATTATAATGGGGAATAAGGAAATGGCAGAGATGTTAAACAAATATTTTGTATCTGTCTTCATGGTAGAGAACACAAAAAACAAACCGGAAATAGTGGGGAACCAAGGGTCTAATGAAAGTGAGGAACTTAAAGTAATTAAGATTAGTAAAGAAAAAGTACTGGAGAAATTAATGGGACTAAAAGCTGATAAATCCCCTAGGCCTGATGGCCTACATCCTAGCATTTTAAAAGAGATGGCTGCAGAGATAGTGGATGCATTGGTTTTGATCTTCCAGAATTCCCTAGATTCTAGAACGGTCCCCATGGATTGGAAGGTAGCAAATGTAATACCACTATTCAAGAAAGGAGAGAGAAAACAGGGAACTATAGGCCAGTCAGCCTGACATTGGTAGTAGGGAAAATGCTAGAATCTATTATTAAGGACGCAGTAGCAGGGCACTTAGAAAATCATAATATGATTAGTCAGAGTCAACGCGGCTTTATGAAAGGGAAATCATGTTTGACAAATCTATTAGAGTTTTTTGAGGATGTAACTAACAGGGTAGATAAGGGGGAACCAGTGGATGTAGTGTATTTGGATTTTCAAAAGGCATTCAATAAGGTGCCACACAAGTGGTTGTTACACAAGATTAGGGCTTGTGGGATGGGGGTAATATATTAGGATGGATTGAGGATTGGTTAACGGACATAAAACAGAGAGTAGGAATAAACAGGTCATTTTCGGGTTGGCAGGTTGTAACGAGTGGGGTGTCTCAAGGATCAGTGCTTGGGCATCAGCTGTTTACAATATGTATCAATCACTTAGATGAGGGGGCCGAGTGTAATGTATCTGAGTTTGCTGACGATACAAAGCTAGGTGGGAAAGTAAGCTGTGAGGGGGACGCAAAGAGACTGCAAAGGGATATAGACAGATTAAGTGATTGGGCAAGAAGGTGGCAGATGCAGTATAATGTGCGGAAATGTAAAATTATCCACTTTGGTGGGAAGAATAGAAAAGCAGAATATTTTTAAAAGGTGAGAGACTACGAAATGTTGGTATTCAGAGGGATTTCGATGTCCTTGTACACGAATCACAGTAAGTTAACATGCAAATACAGCGAGCAATTAGGAAGGCAAATGTATGTTAGCCTTTATTGCAAGGGGTAAAGAGGTCTTGCTGCAATTATATAGAGCTCTGGTGAGACCACATTTGGAGTACTGTGTACAGTTTTGGACTCCTTACCTAAGGAAGAATATACTTGCCTTAGAGGGGGTGCAACAATGGTTCACTAGATTGATTCCTAGGATGAGAGGGTTATCCAATGAGGAGAGACTGAATAGAATGGGCCTTTATCCTCTGGAGTTTAGAAGAATGAGAGGTAATCTCATTGAAATGTATAAAATTCTTAGAAGGCTTGACAGGGTAGATGTTGAGAGGCTGTTTCCCCTGGCTGGAGAGTCTAGAACTAGGGGGTCATAGTCTCAAGATAGGGGGTCGGCCATTTAGGACTGAGATGAGGAAAAATGTCTTCACTGAGAAGGATGTGAATCTTTGGAATTCTCTACCCCAGAGGACTGTGGATGCTCACTCGTTGAATATATTCAAGACTGAGATTGATGGATATTTGGACTCTAAGGGAATCAAGGGATATGGGGATAGGGCGGGAAAGTGGAGTTGAGGTAGAAGATCAGCAATGATCTTACTGAACGAAAGAGCAGGCTCAAGGGGTGTATGGTCTACTCCTGCTCCTGTTTCTTATGTTCTTATTTAAATACTCCCTTTAACACAGTGAAATGTCTCAAGCTGCTTTACAAAATGAGGGGAACAGAGAAAATGATCAAATGCTTAGCTGTAGAGGTAAGTTTTGAGGAGAATTTGAAGATGAGGCAAAATGTAACAAGATTCAGAAGTTTGGGATGAGAATTACACGATTGTTTGAGATCCTGCCACTGATGGTACAGCAGAGAAAATGGAAAGTACAGCAGGCCAGAGCTGGAGATTTACCACCCACTTCCAGTTATGACTGTGTTTAATCTAGTCACCAGCCTATTATGTTATAAAGGCTTCAACATATGAAAGCCTAAGGTCAGACTTCTGATTATAGTGCAATACGAACTAAATATTACACTAATAATGTGTTATGACACATAAGGGAATATTTTACAAATTTGCACACGAGGAGCATGTATTGGCAGTTTGGGCATGGAGGTCAGTGGGCTCTGCAGGATTATCCTTCGAATTCTCGCTCCTGGTGCAAAGATAAATTTGTAAAATCCACCCTATAGTTTCTGTTTCAAGAAAAATATGCCAGCACCTCCAGAACGTAGCAAGATTATACAAAGCCACTTTGAGGGCATTTAATGTTTCCATCACAGCAAAATCACAATGGCTATTTCTGAAAGATTATCTGCATGCAAGCTGCTTGAACAGTCTTGCTATACAGTTTCTTGGTTATAGTTTTTGATTTCAATAGCTAATAAACCGGCCAGATCTAATTTACCTATGACACAATGGATAATGCTTCACGAGAAAAGGTGGAGGGTCCACCTGCCAGATGAAGGTGGAACATGATCCCATTTGAATCAACATGACAGTAATCTATTTTACGCATATGTTTGACCCTCAACAGATGGAATTAAGAGATTTTCAACTAGGTAAGTGCCTCAAATAAACTACAGTCATCACTAAAATGAAGTCAATAGGAATCATACTGCCATAACTGGACCCTGAGAAAATAATGGCCCAGAAATTGCTGGAAAAATAATGGCGAGTTCACGGCGCCTGCCATTAGTGAATAAAAAATCCAGCAATTTGTGGCAAGGAAGAGATACGCCATGCGTTGCGAATCAGCACAAACTGCTGGACGATTTGTGACGCTCCGCCGTTAGCCTCGCAAAAACGGGAGCTCGCAGTCAATCTTCTCATGAATTTCAAGAAATTGCTGGATTTAGACCGTAAGTATAAATGAATCTCACCGCAGACCTTCAGGGCTGCTATTTCATGTCATAAGGACCCTGTTAATGATGTGATTTATGGTCCTGGCATGAAACACAACCTTGGAGGCCTAGAAAGGGAACAATTGAAACTGTGGAGTCTCACTCCCGCAGGTAGTAAGTTGTTCGTAGAGGTATTTAATTTTAAATTTTTACCAAAAACCAAAAGCTCCTTGTGACAAAACCAACTGATGGCAATCTCATAGTGAAAGAATCAATACTTTACCACCATCTTATATCATTTAAAGAACTGATTTTATTTACATTTATCCATGCTATTACACATTTGATTGGGAAAAATACCAGTTCAGTTATGAGATTCCGGAATGTGAAACATACAACGCATTCACTGATATGTGGTGTTAACTCTGTAACATTCAAGTCTTTGTCGGTTCAAAAGCAAAAGCTCAAGAAGTTTAAAATTAACTCCTTTTTTATTCGAGTACATCTGCACCAGCGTAACAATTTCCATAAGATGTTGCTTTACAAATCTTGTAACATTTTAATAAGCAGTTATAGTGCTTGCTTTCTGGACAGATTGTCATGAGTTGAATTCCCAGGACTGCTTCTCAATAAGAATCTGGGGGGTTAAAATTCAATCTCGGTGCAAAATGGACGGGCGTGGATCGGCCACCCTTTGTACACCTCACCAGATTTTGCTTTCCATTGAAGATCTGTTATCGCCTGTTTTGCTCTCCTGCTAAAGATTCATTTTACCCCTGGCTGTGTTCATGGAGAATTCAATGACCTGAACCTAGTGAATGCTCCACCTGAAGAGATCCCCATAGGAGATACAATAAATAAACTGAGTTTTAAGATTAAATAATTCATTGGGTTTATATTTTTTTGTAAGTTAAACTAATAGATCACTCGTTATGTTAACTCAGATGGACTGTTTTTTAATGGACGGCCTAATCAAAATCACAAATGACATCCATTGTCACTATGACAGTGGTATACTATCCCTTTTCATCCTTCGCAACCTGTCTGCAGCCT
Organism: Heptranchias perlo; assembly: GCF_035084215.1. Lineage (NCBI taxonomy): Eukaryota > Metazoa > Chordata > Chondrichthyes > Hexanchiformes > Hexanchidae > Heptranchias > Heptranchias perlo. The sequence continues at coordinate 68,927,804 of NC_090327.1, forward strand.
TTGACAGTGTTGACCACACTATCCTCCTCCATCACCTCTCTATTGTCCAGCTCAATGGCATGGCCCTCACCTAGTTCCACTCTTATCTATCCAATCGTAGCCACAGAATCTGCTGCAATGGCTTCTCTTCCCGCCCCTGCACCTGTACCTGGAGTTCCCCAAGGATCTATACTTGGCCCCCTCCAATTTCTCATTTACATGCTACCCCTCGGTGACATGATGTCAGGTTCCACATGTACGCTGACGACACCCAGCTCTACCTCCCCACCATCTCTCTCGACCCCTCCACTGCCTCTGTGTTGTCAGACTGTTTGTCCGACAACCAGTCCTGGATGAGCCGCAATTTCCTCTTATTAAAGATTGGGTAGACTGAAGGCCATTGTCTTAGGCCCCCTGCAAATAACTTTGTGCTCTCACCAACAATTCCATCTCCCTCCCTGGCCACTGTCTCAACCTGAAGTATATTGCTTGTAACCTCAGCATCTTATTTGACCCTGAGCTAAGCATCCGACCCCATAATCCTCTCCATCACAAAGACCGCCTACTTCCACATTTGTAACATCACTCATCTCAGCCCCTGCCTCGGCTTATCTGCTGCTGAAACCCTCATTGATGCTTTTGTTACCTCCAGATTCGACTACTCCAATGCCCACTTGGCTGACCTCTCATCTTCCACCATTCATAAACCTGAGCTCATCCAAAATTTTGCTGCCCGTATTCTAACCTGCACCATTTCCAGTTCACCTATCACCCCTGTGCTCACTGACCTACACTGGCTCCCGGTCCACCAACGTCGAATTAAAAATTCCTATCCTAGGATTCAAATCCCTCCATGGCCTCGCCCCTCCCTATTTCTGTAACCTTCTCCAGCCCTACAACCCTCCGAGAAATCTGTGTTCCTCCAACTCTGGCCTTTTCTGCCATCTCCACCTTCTTCGCCCCACCATTGGCAGCCATGCCTTCAACTATCTAGGCCCTAAGAAAAAAAAAACTATCTCGGCCCTAAGCTCTGGAATTCCCTCCCTGAACATCCAAGACTGGATGTCAGACAAGCAGTCTGACAACACAGAGGCAGTGGAGGGGTCGAGAGAGGTGGTGGGGAGGTAGAGCTGGGTGTTGTCAGCGTACACGTGGAACCTGCCATCATGTCACCGAGGGGTAGCATGTAAATGAGAAAAATTGAGGGGGCCAAGTATAGATCCTTGGGGAACTCCAGAGGTACAGATGCAGGGGCGGGAAGAGAAGCCATTGAAGCAGATTCTTTGGCTACGATTGGATAGATAAGAGTGGAACTAGGTGAGGGCCATGCCATTGAGCTGGACAATAGAGAGGTATTGGAGGAGGATGGTGTGGTCAACACTGTCAAAGGCTGCAGACAGGTTGCGAAGGATGAAATGGGATAGTATACCACTTTCATAGTGACGATGGATGTCATTTGTGATTTTGATTAGGGCCGTCTATTATAAAACAGTCCATCTGAGTTATCATAACGAGTGATCTATTCGTTTAACTTACAACTTTTCCAGCTCTCTCTCTTCCTTTAAGATGCTCCTTAAAACCTACCTCTTTGAACAAGCTTTTAATCACCCATCCTAACATCTCCTTCTTTGGCTCGGAGTCAATTTTTGTCTGATTATACTCCTGTGAAGCACCTTGGGACATTTTACTATATTAAAGGCACTATATAAATGCAAGTTATTGTTGTTATAAGGACTGGAGTGTTATACCATAACACAACGTATTTATTATTCTCCGGTAGAGCTGTGACCGTTTCAGACCACAGTCCAATTATTAAGTAAACAGAGACTTAGGTGATTCAGAGTTTAATTGTTATTTGGTCAGGGAATTTGCAAGTTGGAATATGCTTTCAGTTCCAAGCCCCAGCTCAAAAGCACTCAGCATTTTCAGATTGTTTTGCACCTGTAATAAAATGCAGTGTCTGCAGTGACACCTCCATGCACAGATGTAATGTTTTTAACATATTACTAGTAGATCTTCCATGCTATTGCTCAAAGTGAGCCAGATGATACGCTGCTTCACAATGTTGTACTATGTGAAGCAGAATGTGTTATTCTGTTGTTAAAGTGAAACTGTGTCCCTTTAAGGCCACAAGACTAATTGCTGTTCTGTAAATACTGAATGAAGTACAGCATAGTTCACTTGATCTTTAGGCTGCAGGTCAGAACCTTGGCTTTCTTTCTCTTTTTTTAAGTGTGCTTGGTAAGATCACTGAAACAATACAGCCATTCCGGCTTCCGTGTCAGATGATACAGAAATGTCAATGTTACACTTGAAGTGTGATGAAAAGCATATGTGTACTAGATATAAAAAGATATAAATAAAAATGTGTGTGTGTGTGTGTGTCACATTTCAAGATTGTTTGATCATTTTCCTATAGACTGGGAGAGAGTTAGATTTAAATGTTGGATTTTTTAAGTAGTGTATCTATACAAGTTTAAAATAGTACACTGAGGTGAAAAGTGGTTAAAATGCTAATTGACTATTGAAGTTGTTTACCCAAAGACTGAAAAATAAGCAATTTGTTAGCAAATCTCAGTAATTGATAAACACCTCACAACCATTGTGTTGGTATGGCCCTGGTCCCAGGCATTCAGCAGGGGATGTCTGGCACAGACCCGTCTCTCTGGCTGTGAACAGAGGGAGATAAAATTTGGGACAAGAACACTCACTGACAGTCAGGTTTTTTTAAACAGAATGCTGTGAGGGTAAGCATTCATCAGATTCATAAGATTAGGATGCGGGAGGACAGTTAGAAGCTATTCTGTTTAAATCATGTAAGATAACACAATGATTTAAGGAAGCACAGCATGTTCATTATTTTGTATTATTGCACAATGACAAGTTGTACTGATACAACTAAGTGAATCTGACCATAACTGTTGCTCACTTGGTATGAAATAAAATAGCTTAACAATTCATACCTAGCCTCATCTTACCAAGTGTTTTCTCGGTCAGTCTTTAAAAAAGTTTGGACAGGTACACATGGGGGCATGTGCGAAAGACACAAAAATCTCATTCAGATCACAAGGGGGTACTATTATTACACCACTGGGTTACACTATCATATAATTAAATATTGAGTACTATGGGCACACTCCTAAATGGAAGATATTCAGGAGTGATTGACCTTTATGCAACCTCCCCCACCCTTCGCCCCACCATTGGTGGCTGGGCCTTTAGCCACCTAGGCCTCACATTCTGAGATTCCCTCTCTAAATCCCTCTGACTTTCCACTTCTCTCTCAACCTTTAATACCCTCCTTAAAACTGACCTCTTTGACCAAGCTTTTTATCACCCCTCCTTCTTTGGCCTCACTTCCATTTTTTTGATTATGCCTCTGTGAAGCGCTTTGGGTGTTTTCCTACATTAAAGGGGCTCTATAAGTGCAAGTTGTTGTTATTGTGACTAGCACCACTGTACTCATGAGAATCTGTGGCGACAATTAATGATGACTTCTATCTTCTGAGGCTGAACAAGACTGTTCTCAGCCTTAGCATCCTACTTGACCGAGTTAAGCTTCCGATCTTATATCCTCTCCATCACCAAGGCCGCCTACTTCCACCTCCGTAATGTCGCCGACTCCGCCCCTGCCTCAGCTCATCTGTTGCTGAAACCTTCATCCATGCCTTTGTTACCTCTAGCCTCGACTTTTCCAATGCTCACCTGGCAGGCCTCTCACCTTGTACCATCCGTGAACTCATCCAAAACACTGCTGCCCTTATCTTAACTTGCACCAAGTCCCGTTCACCCATCACCCCTGTGCTCGCTGACCTACATTGGCTCTCGGTCCAGCAATGCTTTGATTTTAAAATTCTGACCCTTGTTTTCAAATCCCTCAATGGCCTCGCCCCTTCTTACCTCTGTAATCTCCTCCAGCCCTACAACCCTCCGAGATCTCTGCGCTCCTCCAATTTTGGCTTCTTGTGCATCTCCGATTTTCATCGCTCCACCATTGGTGGCCGCGCCTACAGCCGCCTAGGCCCTAAGCTCCAGAATTTCCTCCCTAAACCTTTCTGCCTCTCTACCTCTCTCTCCTCCTTTAAGACGCTCCTTAAAACCTATCTCTTTGACCAAGCTTTTGGTCACTTGTCCTAATATCTCCTTATGTGGCTCGGTGACAAATTTTGTTTGATAATGCTCCTGTGAAATGCCTTGGGGCTTTTTACTATGTTAAAGGCCTATTTAAATGCAAGTTGTTGCTGTTGTTGTTGTTCTCAAAGTTCTCCTTGTTACATCTGTGATATGGACGACATTAAACCAGCAGTCGCTTCTGACAGCGCATATGAAATGCTTCCAGTCTCTTGATGTCTTGCTTAAGCAGTGTCTTTGTTTCAGATCCATGCAGAAGTACTGAAAGGACACAAGTCGGATAGATCTGTGCTTTCGTAGGGATTTTCAACTTCTTTTGACTCCAGACCCTATCCAGGTCCTTCATTGCTGAAGCTGCTATGCCGATTCTGCTCAGTATGTCTGGCTCAGTACACCCATCCAATGACAGTTTGCTACCTAGATAGATAAAGGCCCTCAGACTGAGTGTGGCAGTTATAGACCAATAACTCTCTTTGCGGTTCTTGGAAATTTCTTTTCATACGTCCTACTTGCTTGGCTTCAGCTACTCCTAACAAAACACCACCACCCTGAGTAATCAGGTTTCACCGATGGACGATCCACAATGGACATTATACTTCCTCTCCGCTTATTGTCTGAGGTTCATCGCAAATTCAACCACCATCTGGCAGTCACATACGTAGACCTCAGGCAAACTTTGATTCTGTCGACAAAAACTACCTATGGAAGCCTCTACAAGGCATCAGTGTTCCTAAAATCCTCCTGAGGCTAATTCAAGATCTACATAATGACCCAGGAGTACAGGTCTGACTGAGGAACCACAAGTCTGAGAGGATCTACACTAGACCTGGTGTAAGACAAGGATGCGTCCTGGCTCCAACCCTGTTCTGTCATACAATGGACTGGATCATCGACTGCATCATTAGCACTACCATCGATCAGACCTCTTTTTCTGACCTGGACTACCCAGATGATGTCACCCTCCTTGGTCAGGACACGAGCGATCTCAGACACACATTGGAGAGCTTTCAGCCACCTTTGGTTTATTGGTTTTTTGGGCAAAGACAAAAGTCCAGAGTGACGGTGCAACTGCTGCAATACAAGGTATTGAAGATAATGAACAAAACATGGAGGCAGTGGATGACTTTATCTCTTCCTTTAACACTCGCCTTAAAGCCATCATTTTGCTAAGCTTTTAGCCATTCCTCCTAATATCTACTTCTTTGGCTTAGCATCCATTTTTTCACTTAGGCCTCTGTGAAGTGCCGTGGGACATTTTTCTACGTTATAGGTGCTAAATAAATGCAAGTTGATGTTACTGTTTTTGAACCCATCTGTTAAATGTTTTACTCTTTATCTTATCTCCCACTTCTATAAATCTAATTACTTCTTCCATCTTTAACATTAATTACAGAGCAGCCTGATAACACATATTATCTTGGTACACAGCTATTTGAAGTGGGATTTAAATATCACACAATAATAATGACTTGAAACTGCACAGCCTATTACTGAGCTCTGAGTAATAAGCGCTTCAAATTTAAATTTTATATAGCATTTACTAATCTGTGATAACAAGGTACTTTGTCAATTGTTCACTTCCACAGCTGACCAGTTGCAAAGAACTGTCATAAAAACCCTGGGGTTTGTGAACAACAGCTATTGTCATGATATCACTGAACTAAAACAGCCCGAACGGACTGGCCACTTGCTAGGCCGCTTTCCCGCCGGAGAGTTAAAATTCCCCCCAACATTTTGAAAATGCAACATTCTGAAGTACAAAGGACAGACATTAGAAGTTATACACAAAATAATACTAATGGCTATAATTTCATTTGCCTTTTTTTTTGCACACCAGTTAATGCATTTGCGTTTGCATTAACTCTTGCCTGGACTATTTTAATGCAGATGTCATGGATGTAGTTAGATATATGGAATGCATGAACTTGTGCACATATTTTTGCAAATGTAAAGAATCTTACAACACCAGGTTATAGTCCAACAATTTTATTTGAAAATCACAAGCTTTCGGAGGCTTTCTCCTTCGTCAGGTGAATGTGGGAATCCTTGAACGTTTCGCATTTATATTCAGAGAACAATACCTGGTGATTACAGATAATCTTTCCAACTGCCCGTTGTCAAGGCAATCAAAGTGTTCAGACAGAGAGGTGTTACCTACAGGACCACCGAATATACAAACGGCCAGAACACAAAACAGAGAGAGAGAGGGAGAAACATCCGAAAGGAAGAGAAAGGGGGCAATATTTTTGCAGGGGGCAACAGTATGATTGGTTGATCGCCAATTCTGAAATTGAGGCAAAAAGCTGCCTCAAGGAAATGCACCTGTACGAATGCAACTTTGCATCATGACGTCCCTCTGCTTCAGTAAAACTAAGGACTCCGCACCGACATATAGAGACACCACAATAGACAGTCACTCTCATGCAGGCACATTATTTGAGCAGTTGTTCTCTTTCGGTTTCATTATGGGCAATTAGTCAATTGTGCCAATAGAATTAGGGTTAGGGTTTTGAGGAAGGGGTAGATTTAGAGCTGCGGTTAGGTTCAGGGTTAGTTTTAGGGTCAAGGTTAGATTTAGGATTAAAGTTGGATTTAGGGTTAGGTTTACGGTTAGATTTAGGTTTAGGACAAGGGTTAGATAAGGATTAGGGTCATATTTAGGGACAGGACATGCCATTTGGAAGGAAAGTGTACAATTTTAAATGTGCTACCTACTTGCCTGGCAGGCACTAAACTGTTTAAAATAAGCCCATGTTTCACTAGTTAAAAAGTTATCATCTAAATGCTCGATTTCTGAAAGGCCATATTTTCAGTAATTAAATTGCAAAATGAGATATGGTACAGTAAAAATTTAGCTGAACTATCCTTTCAGTTGAATCTGCAGTCAGTAATCACACAATAAAACTAAACAAAATACATTCATGCTATGATTTAGCAATGATAAGGGTATTTACCAGAAAATGCTGAATACTTTAACAAAGTTTAAAAGCTTTACATAATACCTGGCCACAAATTAGGAAGTCCTTACACAGTATAACATACTGTGGCTTAATTTCGAAAGTATATTTGCATGAGTCAATACTGCAATGAACTTTAGGTTGAATAATACTGAAAATATCAACATGTTCAAAATGCTACTGCAAACAGTTTCTGCAGTGCAAATTATGGCAACTTATTTATGATTTTGTGTTTCTTTTCCTGACTGGCTGAATAACAACTCTCAAAAAAAATGTAATTCACTTACAGGGTTACAGTTAATTCTTAAATTATTCACACAACTGTTATATCCTGACCTGTAGATACGAACCTCAGCAGTAATAAAGTGCAGTGAGTGCTGCCAATGCACTCCTTCTGATATACACAGATGATATGCAATTAAAATCCCCTTTCACATTCCTATGAGACTGTCAATCAAGAGAAAAGCCTTTTTGACAGCACTCAATGAACCATACACACTAACCACTGAACAGGAACTTAAACAGTAACAGCCTTTGTTACAAGCAGAGGAAAATTCTATCTTGATTAGCTTTATTAGTAAGACATCTCTTTTTAAATGTTGACATCTGAGAAATTAAGAAAAGGTTGTAACCTTACAATAACATTAAAATATTTTCTAAAGTTATATTTAATATTCCTGATTATGGATAAAGAACAATACATTGAACAGTTTTATTATTTCTTAATATTGCATTTTTGGTTCAACAAATTTGAATATTTTAAAGTTTGAAAAAGGATGAAGACTTTTAGGAAAAAATTAATAAAAGCCATTTAAATTTTTAACAAATGCTATATTTGAAAATATATTACAAATTTTGCAAAAGACATGTTTTTGTCAATTACACATGAGTACTGCATAATCTACTAAATATTCTCAATCATTTAGTTATCTTCTGCCTCCTAATAATGCCTATGACATATTTTGACATTTGTTTCTTAATAAAGATGACGACACTAAAGAGTAGAACATTTTTCCACACTCAACTCAACTCCTAACCTTTGTATAACATTAATTCCACACATTTACAGATTTGACTCTCTCAGTGCTAAAACGGATGAATCAATCCCAAACTGGGGCCATGTTCATGCTATGGACTCAGGTTGGCTGAATGCAATTCTTTTGTGACCTTCAGAAAATCATTAGTAAGATGAACTGGGGAGGATGGTAGCGAGTGGATGATAGCTATCTGCTTTTACCTTCTGTCACTCCCAGTCCTCATTCTGCACTAAATAGTAGAGATTCACAATGCGTACGAAACGCTGGCAATTTTTGAGCTGTATATACCTACAGGCGCCAATTTAAAAGGCATCACAGATTCAAGAGGAAGGTCTGGATGCCCACCAGACCTAGTTTATTTTGGAAGAACCGTGAGATGACTCTAGGCTGCTTTCAAAGGTAGGCCTCTAGAAGTGAATAATAGAAACTTGAGCATAGTATCTGCCCAGCCATTCCACCTCATTTATTACCAAAGGCTTTTTTAATAATCGATTCTTATGTAGAAGAGCTAAAAAGTATACGTAGGAGCAATCAAGTGATAGTAATTTCATCTATTGTTAATTTCCTTTTTTGGGAAAAGTGAAATGGCATAGAACGAGAGATGCATTCAATTCAATTCCTGTCAAATAAATTTTGGAAAAGCAACAATGAATTAACACATAACACAAGTCAATGGGATGTTTAAAATGTAGAACTACTAAAACACAATTGTTCATGTGTGATAGCAATTTACGAGGTTCAATTTTATTATCCATTTCATTTTATTACAGTAAAATATATATTGGATTTTTAACTGAAAAACCTTGAAACAGAAGCGTACATTATTTCTTATGGTATCTGAAACAGACCTCTCATCAAAGTAGGAGCACAAGCAACAGAAAGCAAAGCATTACATCTGTCTGACCCAATGAGTGAATTAATCTTTAAGATCCCGTTAATGGGACAACCATAACATACATTTATTATTTTATGGAACAACTTTCATGATCTTATTTTCAACTTTATTTCTGCCAAAATCTTGAAGCATACAATTATGATTTTTCTACTGCAAACCCTAACTGAATATATCACAAAGCTAGTATGATATTCTCAAAAAGCAATCTAACGCCTGTGGCACAATTTCTTTGGCTTTTATTTAATCATCAGTATTAACTTAACATTAAGAAACATTTTATTTAACTTTATCCCCCTCTTCCTTTGCTAAGATCTTTCCCCAAGCAGGACAGCCTGTAAGAAGGATGTGTAGTTAACTCTGTCCTAACTTCCAGTGCAAATGCTATTCGATTTATTTGCCATCAGCAACAGTTATGTATCTTTCAAGTGAGATTAAAAAGTGTCTGCATTTCCCATATTGCAACAATTGCTCTCCTGCCCCAGCAGTGTCGATCTGAACTGAGAAAAATGTTCATATGTACAAATTGGGAATTTCAGACACTGGTCATCACTGGAGCTCAAAGTAGCGACCACAGATGTGTGCCATGTTTTCTACCAGAATATAAGGAAATGTCTCTCAGCTCCACAACTTAAGATGGCAGTTAATGATGCCATTATTCAAACAATATGTTCTCTTTGATTAATATCTGTTTACGGAAATCATGGATTTAAATTTTGTTTTAAACACTGTGCAACTTGGCTGCCATGTTTGTCTACATAACAACAATGACTACACTTCAAAAGTAATTCACCGGCTGTGAAGTACTTTGGAACATCCTGAGGATGTGAAAGGCACTACATAAAAATAAGCTCTTTCTTTAAATTAATTTCAGTCTAAGGTAGTTATTCAAAAGTACTGCATACTGTACTTGTTGATCAGCTTACTTTATTAAACAGTGGGGCCAGAAAGGACACAACTACAGCCATGATCCCAAATTAAGTACAATTGACATGATCTTTAAAAATCTGTCTCCCTTCATTCCATGTTTTCTAAATGAGGTGAGCACAGATGCATCTTTACTGTAGCAGTAACGACAAGTACACACTAATGAGTGTCACATATGGAGCATGGCATAACTGATCAAACTACTGTTTCCACTACAACACAGACTGACTGAGAAACAGGAACTCCAACAGTGGACAACTCTGCTTTCTTGGCAAAAAGCCTATAGGGTGCATTGTTGTGTTTGAAAACACACACTGGGAATTAAATTTTGATGTACTGTACTAGATTAACTTAACAGCAATCTTTATAAATACCATTATAAATGGAACTAGCAACATTTGCAGCTGATGGATTCCTGAAATGTATTTTTTACATTACAAAAGTACATTAGATAACTAATGATTTGAAATTCAGTGCTGCCATATGGTCAAAATTTTTCTGTTGTTGAGGGTTTTTTTCAGATTGTTCCTAGTTTGCATTCTGCATTAGCAATTCTTTCTTTTGTCTGTTCTTTTGTCTGCACAAAATTGGCAGCAGTCCAGATTCAAAGTAGACCTATTCATTTGCTGACCATATAACCAATGCCATTCTAGTTCACATCAGCCTGAGAGCTAAGCTCTGCAGAGAATAAAAGGCTTGCTTCACTACTGACGAATGGTGTATATATTTTGCTGTGTTAAAAAGGTAATACCATGTCTGAAACTAACAATATAACTTATCATTTCTCATTCACAAGCAAGCAGCTGCTGAAATACTCATCACCTAAAAACTTCAATAGCTGCTAAAGCAGTCCTCACAGCAAAACTGTCACCATCATCTATACTGTGAACTGAAAAGGTGCAAGGTTGAAAACTGAAAACTGTGTCAATTGTGCATCGATGTACAATGTGAAAATAATGCACGACAACTGTAGAAAGTACAAATAAAAGTAGGAGTGTTAGGGATGCTGTAACCATTAAACTCAAAGTATTGGGTTTTGAAAGTTTGGCTACAAAGCATAATATATATGAAGAATAAATTAATGGAACAGTAATATTTTCTTGCCTTCAGGTAGATTTTTATTGTTATAAATGCAAAGACAATTAGACGAAAGTAGCATCACTTTTGCCTAAGGATCTGTTCTCAAATAGCTTCCTGTTTAGCAGAATATTTTACCAGAAAACATCCCTCATTGACTTACCTAGAATAATTTTAAACAGAGCTACATCTAAATATATAATGCTCATCTCTGACTCAGTCTTCCCCAAAAAGTCACACGTAGTTTCCTTTTCAAATTTTAATGTATCTTGATTTCTGTAGCAACACCATCATCTTCAATGGTTACTGTTTATTTAAAATGTTGGTAAAACCACTGAAATAGAGTGGAATGTTGTCTAGGTTTGATCTTTACAAGTCCTTGAAACATGACATGTTTGAAAGCAACTGCTGTATGTAAGCAATGTAACTGAGAATGGATTAACAATACAAAAAACGTACCACGGAAATTTAAATGTGCAATTATCAAAAGCAAAATTACACGCTCAAATACAGCAATGCTCTTGGACAACAGGAATAAAACTGAGTTTCCTAAATATCCACAGTTAAATGCAGGAATAAAATTATCTTGCATTAAAATGCACAATAAATCTTCAACTAATATTTTCTCAAAACTATCAAAATGTTGCATTCTCTGCTAATTTTAATGACTTTAGGGCTCAAGCTACTAAAAATTGAACATATAATAACTTTGTAGGACTTCTTTCTTTTCTAGTTTCCACTGATTACCACAATAGAAGTTGTGCTTCTTGATATCTGTTTACTTGGGACTGTCCAATGTGATGCCAGAAATACTTAGATTTCTGGGGTGGTAATATGTTATTTAGAACTAGATTAGTTTGTTACGTGTTCTGAGGGTCACTTCAGGTCTGACCTCTCCTGTGTGTATCAGTCAAGCAATGATGTATCATTAACGCATAGCAGCTGTATCCCAATTGATGCCATGAACATAACAGCCTTTTATAGCCATCAAGGGAGTGTAGATAGGGTTCTTTTATTAACCACTAAATGTGATTATTACATTATATGACCTGTACTTTTCTAAATAGCCCATTTGTTCAAATGTTACTGTTTTCTGAAAAGTCAATACATGCAGTTACTAAATTACTCCTGCAACATTTTTTTAGTTATTTGTTGTATTTTGTGACAAGTTAAAGGGTATTTAAAAGACTAAAAATAAATGGCTTCTTACATGGTAAAGAGCGACCCTGGGCAATTCACAATAGCTACTAATGATATATGGTTGACTGGAGAAAACTGCACGCAGCACCATTTACTCAGAAAGGTCAATTCTTACTCAGAACACTCAAATGCTCACAAAGAAAATGATAATTTCACTAAAATAAATTGAATAAATCACCAGCATCCTATGAAGCTGAATGAAAGGACACAACAGTGACTAGAACATTGATTAGGATTCGCTGGAAATATATTGCACTGGCAAGTTAATAATTATTTGCTCATAACTGCCAAGTTGATACAATTTCAAGAATTGTGCTAAGTGAAAAATAGTAGGTTATGTATAACAGGTAACAATTCTACTGGGCATTTGGATAAGCACCAGAGCCCAGTAACACGTGAACATGAACTCTGAGCACTTAACACCTTCCTGTGTTTTCAGTAAATTATTTGTGTGAAACAATTTATTAATTTATGAATTATATATTTCATTCATTCAAGTGAAGCCTCAGATGTTATTGTAGATAATTACATAGAAAACAAAGGATACTTGGGAATGAATTACAAGGCTGTAATCTAATCTTGGGGTTCAGATGACATCATAAACCATGAGGCACTTTATAAATGTAATCTTAAACCCTGAGGCTAGACTGCAGCCTCAAACTCACTCACTACATCTGTTACTTTCACTTTTAAGAAATACTGGAATTTTTCACAAATAATAGTTTCAGGTCTCTTTCTCAACATAAAATATTGCATGTTAGATGCTAAACATTTTACTAAATGAAACTTGATTTTTGCATATGATGTGCATTATTTTGCATGAGAAGAAGCGGGCAAAAGCCAGTTGCATGCTATTCATGAGTTGTTAGAAACAAAAAAAATGGAAAACATGTGTTGTGTATATGAACATTATATTCAGGTGTACAATACACACAAAAAAGGCACTTTTTGTTTATCTGTGGTTTACTTTCTTTTTTAGCAGCGTTAATGCCACTAAAACCTAACAGTGCACCTGCTCTCACAAAGGGCCAATGATGCCTTGTTATTTCACCATTGAAGTAGTAACTTTTTTTGTTTTCTAATTCTCAGGAGCTACCTTCTAATGTACATATCACAATCAGAATTTTAATTATTACAGGTAAACTCTAACAAACTCACTATTGCCAAAGACAATATTGATTGTATGATGAAAATGACTTATAAAATTTAATTGGTAGGGATTTCAAACAAGATGCTCTTAAAAGGAAATTGATACCACTCGATATAATGTTAAAATTTGCAATGGGTTATATTATAATTTTATCTGTATTTAAATGTATTCATTATTGCCTCATGATTTAACATTAATTACCTAATTGTATTATATTCCATACACCGATGTCCTTACGTTAATGTGCAATACCATACAAAATTAAACATTGATGTTTAAATTAAATAACTGCTGCATACTTGCATTTTAGTTTTTGGAATATCAATAAAGAGGTTTGATTTCTTTTGCTGCCGTTTTGTTATACACACACACCATGCATACACTTAACCAGGGATATCTGTTCATTTCTCGTACTCAGCTCCTGAAAGGTCCCCTGTGTTTGTCCTTTAGTCTGACCCACATACAACAGCATACCATCCATTTTTGTCTGTTTACACAAGAGATACCTCACACATTTGCCATAACCAGCCTTGTTTGAATTGCCCTCCTACTCAGGTCTCGTACTGATACAGACAGGGCACTTTCCAAACAGTAGGTTTCATACAGCTTAAAACTAATTTGAACGAATACAATCACCCAATACAAGCAAATACGTTGTCAACGGGGGTAAACTGACACCATAATAATTGATTCATTTTAATTGTACTCCGTCCATCATGCTTAAATACCGCATGCACTAAAAAGTCAGTCAACTGAATCTAAAGCACATTTTTAAAGTTTATTCACTTATGTAGTCGGCACTATAGCATCGGGACAGATCACTAACTAGAAACACTTAACCTACTATTACTGTATATGCAATGACCACATCTGGAAAAAAAATAGTTGCTGAGAAAGCTGCACTCCTTGCCCAGAGATTTTAAAATGCTAGAAGACAACTGTTAGCCTATCCACTGACAGTGCAAGGCTACATGAATTATCGCAACCTGTTCAGTCACAATTTCTGACACAATGAAAGGAAATGAGTCGGAACTAGTTTATTAAGATCAATGCAGTTTTACTACCATACCACACACTACTGTAAACATCCTGTGATTAAAAGAGGAAAAAAAGCTGCAAAAAGCGAGATGTACTGTACGTAGTCTCCCCTAACACCCGGCCTCCACGTTCACTTACAATGCAATACGATGCGCTTCAAAACTCATCAGTACCACCTTATTATCCCCAGCCAAAAGAGCCAAGTGCCAGCTCAAAACTGCTCCCTCCCAGGCTTGCATTAAACTGATTGCAGTTTTGCATCGCGCCAGAACTCCAGAAACATTCAAACAATACATTTAAAAAAAAACTAAAGTAAATCACCTTATTGCAATAGTATGGATCTAAGCAGGGTGAAGGTCCCAGGCAGGGAGTATCTGTGGAGATGTTAGCTGGAGCAGTCTGTAGATAAAACCTCACGTCCATTTCAGTGAAATTTGCAGTGAACACATCAAGCAGCTCCCCTTTTTTTCTGGTTTGTTCGTGAGAGCAGAAAGAAAGAGAGAGAGAGAAGAAACAGGAGAGGGAGGAGAGACACCTTCCCTGCCTCACATCCGTTTGTGGTCTGCATGCAATAAGAGAACTCCAAAAAAAAAAGCAGAGGAGCAGCCTGTAGTTTTCTGCTTCCAAAAGAAACCGCTTTGCAGTCCAGTAATATTTGAAGAAAAAAAAATATTAAAAAAATCAAGTCAGTAAGAAAGCTTTTTTTTTTCTCGACTTGCGGGGAAATTTCCTGACTTTTTCCCCCCCTTACAAGAGAGGAATGTGTAGTTTTGTTAGCCTTCGGCAGCCGATGAGCTCGTCCACGCGCTTCGCTGTGAGGCAGAGAGCAGAGCACGAGAGCGGCGCCAGCTTCGACACAAAGAGAAAGGCTCCAGCCGCACTGACACGGAGCGGCAGCGAGGGGGCGCTCTAACAGCTACCGGCTGATAGACCCTTGCGCTCAATAACAGTCAGCCCTCAGCTAACTAACACAAAGCCATACATTATCCTGCCTAACAAATGGTTTGTTTTGATGTTCATAAAATGAACCATTAGATAACATGCCAGGACTGTCATTCTGGGCATTATTAAAACGTCTCAGCGCCCCCCAGACTAAACTAAACAAATTCATTACCTTCTGGCATGACCAGCAATATTCTACCCTCTCCTCCCACATTCTGTGGAAAGCTTGGTGGGGGGGGGGGGGTGGGGGGACCGGGTGTTAGAAACCCCCTTGTACCTCAGTCACAATTATTCATTCACAAGGCCACTGTTTCACGATGATCAAATAAGTCAAATTCCATTTTTATTACACCAGATTACAGAACTTTTACTGGTGTTTTTGGGATTGCATTCCACAATTCCATCAATTAATGGTGACTCAATAGGTCAAATTCCATTTTTATTACATGGGATTTAGGATATTCCCATGATTTTATTGGTGTTCTGGGAATAACAGTCTGTAATTCTGTCCATTTTTCCATGAAAACTACTGCTTATTCATCATTCACACAGTTCCATAGGTTGACATCACTCAAAGTGCGATCGAAAATTCCGATTATGTTTCTTAGCAGTTAAGATAATTTTTTAAAACTTTGTTGTGGGTCGAATGTGATTTGAGGAGTTGCCTCCAGTGGTTAAAGTGGAATTTGTTAAGAGGTGTGCTCATCCCAACCCTATGTACCTTTGATCCCACCTGTTAACCTTTAATATTGCCAATGCGACACAATTTTGGCCTGGAGATTTGTTCTGTAAACAACAACAACAACTTGCATTTATATAGTGCCTTTAATGTAGTAAAACGTACCAAGACACTTCAAAGAGCAATCAAATAAAATTTGACACTGAGCCACATAAGGAGATATGTGGCTCAGTGACCAAAAGCTTGGTCAAAGAGGTAGGTTTTAAGGAGTGTCTTTAATGAGAGAGAGGTAGAGATGCGGAGAGGTTTAGGGAGGAAATTCCAGAGCTTAGGGCCTAGGCAGCTGAAGGCACGGTTGCCAGTGGTGAAGCGATTAAAATCGGAGATGCGCAAGAGGCCAGAATTGGAGGAGCGCACAGTAACTCGGAGGGTTGTACGGTTAGAGGGGTTTACAGAGATGGGGGGGAGGGCAAGGCCAAGCAGAGATTTGAAAACAAGGATGAGAATTTTAAAATTGAGGCGTTCCCAGATTGGGAGCCAATGTAGGTCAGCGAGCACAGGGATGAACGGGACTTGGTGCGAGTTAGGATACAGCAGCAGAGTTTTGGATGAGTTCAAGTTTATGGAGGATGGAAGATGGGAGACCGGCCAAGAGAGCATTGGAATAGTCGAATCTAGAGGTAACAAAGGCATGGATGAGGGATTGTGCAACAGATAAGCTGAGGCAGGGTTGGAGACGGCGATGTTACGGAGGTGGAAGTAGGCGGTCTTGATGATGGAGTGGATATGTGGTCGGAAGATCATCTCAGGGTCAAATAGGACACCAAGGTTGCAAACGGTCTGGTTCAGCCTCAGACAGTAGCCAGGGAGAGGGATGGAGTCGGTGGCTAGGCTACGGAGTAAAGCTCATCAAACTTTTAATGTGTCAGCCTTGGCTAAGTGGTAGCACTCCTGCCTCTCAGTCAGAAGTTTGTGTGTTCAAACCTCAATCTATAGATTTGAGCACATAATCCAGTCTGAGACTGCAGTGCAATACTAAGGGACTGCTGCTCCGTCAACGATGCTGTCTTTTGGATGAGATATTAAACCGAGGCCCCATCTACCCTCTCAGGTGGACATAAAAGATCACGTGGCACTTTTTGAAGAGAAGGGGAGATCTCCTGGTACCCTGCACAACATTTGTCCCTCAGCCAACATCACTAAAACAAATTATCTCATTGCTGTTTGTGGGACCTCGCTATATGCAAATTGGCTGCTTCATTTTACCACTGTGCAACAGTGACTTAAAAAATAAGTACTTCATTGGCTGTGAAGCACTTTGGAATGTCCTGAGGTCATTAGTGTCACAATATAAATGCAAGTTCTTTCTTTTTCTTTAAATGGGTAAGAATCAAAATCACCCTCATGCTGCAGTTCCAAACCATGTTTACAAATCGGGCTCAGAATTATTGAACAGGGTCAACCTACAGATATATCTTGTTGAAATACATTAATAACTAACAATTTCCATACTGTGTTGACAGATCCTGACACCTTTAGATTCTTTGTTGCTACATTTATTTACTTCTCAAGCAGTTCCATGCACCAATGATGTCATGCATTTTTTGAGAATGGTAAAAAGAACTTGCATTTATATAGCACCTTTCACTGTTCCTCAGGACATCCCAAAATACTGCACAACTAAGAAATTATTTTTGAAGTGCAGTCACCGTTCTGTAGGCAAATGTGGCAGCAAAATTATGCACAGCAAGTTTCCACAAACAGCAATGTGATGAATGACCAGTTGATCTAGTTTGGTGTAGCAGGCTTCAGTTAAACATCTCAATCAAAAGACAGCACCTCTGATAATGCAGTACTTCTTCATTACTGTATCTAAGTATCAGCTTAGCTTATGTACTTAAATTCTGACGTAGGGATTTAGAAATAAGAGTGCTACCACTAAGTCAAGCCCATTTACTCACATTTTGCTGTTAAAAAAAGCGGGAAACTTATTCAAGCAAAATAGTTTAAGGGTTGGGCTGCCGTGTCAGAATTTTTCAGCACACTTTAACCATTGGTTGCATCCATTTTGCTTTTTGGGTCTTAAATCATGATGATCATTGTTGTATAATGGTTTTATAATTGAAGCATATTATGAGCTCCTTTGATGGCTTATTTGGCAAAGGCAACATGTAACTCAGCCATATATATTAGATGGTCCAGGTCTGCTAAGTTAGTCAAGAGTGATAGTAGAGGTGCTAGAACTGGCCCGAGCTAGGGAAAGGAAATTAGCCACAGTTCTCAGTCCTGATTATTATCCAATGGCCTCTACTGAAAAGGACATGTGCGTGGATTTTAGTTGCCAGCCAGATCAGGCTCAGCTGTCAGGTCCAGCATGTTGAGAAGCCAACTGACACTCTCTGTCTAGATTTACATATCAAGAATGGTCACTAGGGCTAAATACTGAAAGGCAACTTGGTACCCATGAAATTGCCCCCTAGGAGGAGTCAATGCTTTCAGGAGAGGATGAAAGGAGAAAAAGCTGTCAAAAAAACATATTTATATTTTTAAAGATATATTTGAGATTATTTACCCAGTTTTGTGATTTGTAATTGTTTTCATTTAGTGTCGCTCTCCCATAAGCTTTCCCACTCATCAAGCCAAATTCCTATGCCTCCCCATGGTGTCCACTCTCCCACTCGCCATGCTGATTTCCAATGTCACTTCACTATTGTTCATGTGTGTCAAATGCGTGTGTTTCTATTCTCATGGTGTCTGGTCTTGTGCCTGTCTGGTTCCCTATGTATGAACTCTTTTCTTCATAGTGCTTACACTCTCCCCTGCTTGATAACCCATGGTGTGATATCGCCCTGTTTACCTGTGCACCTGATTCTGCTATTTTGCATACTTCATGGATTTTCATTATATATTGAATAATCAAGTGAATAATTATGTATAATATAAAGAATGGTGTCATTTAAACATTTTAAATAGTGAGTGAATCTTATATCTAAACAAAATATGAATTGCTATTACTTATTTTAAGAAAAGAAAGTGTGTGTGATTTCTGTCACATATATTTTAAACTATGCTCTATTCTAAATACATAAGAGCTAACTTTCCAAGCTCATGTTGCCGGCAGTGATCTTTCCTCACTAGTGCTGCATTGTGTGGAATTGCAGGTGTGTTGCTCATGCTTTTCCTTCCATTTTAGACATAAAATTATGGGCAGTGCACCTGACATTTCCTGATATATATGATCGGTGGGTGAGGCTCCATACCCACCAGAAATACAAACTCAGAAAATTACCCTCATAGCTTAATTTGTTGTATTTTGTATAAATAATTTGTATTATGTGTATGATTCGAGTGATATGTAGTAAGACTGTGTGCAGATATAGTAAAAAATGTTTTGATTTTAGTTATATACAATGTAAGTATAGATAAGACATTTTATGCACATTTCCTGTCTGACATCATAGCCTGATGTTGCATTTTCTGTGTCACACTTGAGTGTCACAATCTGCTGTCACATTCTGTGTCACACTTTTGCATCACACTTTGTTGATTGCCTCAAATTTCATATCTTTAAACCAGCAACAAATCAGAACTCTGTAACTGTGAAAGTGATGAAAATCTACCAATAAAATAAGCAGAAACTGAGCCAATCAAATTGCTCAAAATGTTTTTTCACAAACTTTTCATCCATTGTTTGTCTTTCTCACAAGTTCAAATATCCAAGAGTCAAAATAAGATTTATAACATAATAAAAACATAAAGATAATTAATTCACAGTAACATGGTTAAACTTACCTATAAAACTCTACTTTTGTCTTTCAGTATCTTCACTTACATTTTTACCCAGCAGTCTGAGCTTCTCACAAAAGCCTGAAATTGGAGTTGATATACTTATTTCTCAGAGCTAACACTCTGTCAACTGAAGGGAGTTACCAACTATATCTATACTTGCACTTCCCAGGATACTGCAGTCTGTGTGTAGTGTGCAGAATACACTAGTATGTATCCATATGATTCAGTGCAACTGGAAGCATGTCTTTCCTCGGGCTGTAACAATATTTTTGTGCTTGCTGTTTTTTCAAAATGATTTCAAAACATGTTAGATCGCAAATCTTAGAATTTTTTGACGTAACTATTTTCAAGTGTTTGTTTTGTTAATTCAGAGAGGGAGAATGTTTGGTGCGCCTGTTTTTTATTTTGTTTATACTGAGAATTAAAGTACAATGATTATTTACATAAAGCAGCTGATCTTATGAATGTGTGCTCCCAGCAGGAAGTGTTACCCACCTGGAGCATAGATCAAGAAATTGCAGATGTGCTGCCCTCGATTTTTGTTCCATTAATTTTAATGGATGAAAAAATGTCAGCGTGCAATTTTATAAAATTAGTTCCAAACATTTCTTCATGTAGGTGCAGTGGGTAAGAAACATAGAAATATAGAACATAGAAAATAGGAGCAAGAGTAGGCCATTCGGCCCTTCGGGCCTGCTCCGCCGTTCAAAATGATCATGGCTGATCGTCTAATTCAGTACCCTGTTCCCATTTTTTCGCCATATCCCTTGATCCCTTTAGCATTAAGAAATAGATCTATCTCCTTCTTGAATACATCTAATGACTTGGCCTTCACTGCCTTCTGTGGTAGAGAATTCCACAGGTTCACCACCCTCTGAGTGAAGAAATTTCTCCTCATCTCGGTTCTAAATGGCACACCCCATATCCTGAGACTGTGACCCCTGCATCTAGTCTGTGTAGTCCTGTTAGAATTTTATATGTTTTGATGAGATCACCTCTCATTCTTCTGAACTCTAGTGAATATAGGCTTAGTCGAGCCAATCTCTCCTTATACGTCAGTCCTGCCATAAGGGATATACTCATTATTTATTTTCCAAGAACCAATCAAAAACATTTGTTTCATTGTCTCAGGGTAGAATTCTTAGAAACCTCTTTCACTGGAGAACTGCATCCTTCCCCCACTTCCATGCACCTGCAACCTCCTTGCAATAGTTTATCCTCTAACTCACCATATGCCAAGCCACAGAAGATTCACTAGCAATATTATAAAAAGATATAACTGCGCACACACTCTCATCACCACACTACAGGCATTACTGCTGTGTCTCACTCCCATCATTTTTCTGCCATCACGCTTCCTGTGTCACAGTTTCATTTGTTGGCTCAAATTTCATATTCTTAAAAGAGAAACAAATCCTAACTCTGTGAGTAGTGAGGAAAATCAGTGAATAAAAAACAAAACAAATCATTCTAAAAAATCCAAATCCTTTCAGCCACCATTTTTGTCTTAGTAACTAAGATTTCTGATGTTGAAGGAGTTCGATTTAAATTTTTGGGCGGCCCACTGGCAGAGTGCACTAGCCAGCCACTCGTTCCATTGGCGAAGAGCAGGCTGTGGTTTTGAGGCCACAGCCTCATTTGAATTTGGCAGGTGTAATCCTAAATGGTCTTACTGCAATTTGTTTTAAGTTATGTTTGCTGGAAAACAAAATTGAAGCATGTCCATATATGGCTTAAAGTGGCTACAGTGTCATTGATTGGCGGAGGGTGGATGATGTCACGGTCAGGTGGACAGCACATGGTGTTGGGGGTATATAAAGAAATGCCTTAAGGGGGATGGGCAGAATAGGAGCAAAGAACAAAAGATCGGGGTAATATCCATCTTTTGTACTTACTGTCTTAAACTAATTGTACTTGATCATTAAAATTATTGATTGAACTGATCTACACAGGCGAACTGCGAATGCCAAATGGATGCCCAAATGCAGCTTGCCACTCTTTGGGCTCAAAAACGTCAATCAGCTGGGACGCTGGCAGAGGCCTGCAGGTCGGTCATCGGGGAGGTAACACTGAGGCAGGGTGAGGCTGGGCCGGCAGTAGCCCACAGTATTTTTGTGAAGCCATGAGAAGTCCTGCTCCTTCCGGCTCCACTAAATATAAAATTCAAAAATCTTTCTCTCCATTTCCTAATCATAACACCAGTACACATGGGTGGAGTGTGCAGGTCACAAGCTCCGCCCATGTGTCCCTTAAAATTGCAATTGGGGTCCTAACTAGGTTGTTTGTATGGGAAAGAGACCAACCGCTTGTTTCAGGCAGGCAGATTAGCCGCCCAGTGGTAGGCCCTTGTGAAAGTCACAGTGGACTGATCCTCAGGGTTAACGGGATGGTAAGGCTACCAGACCCATTTTCGGCCCTTATAGCCCCGTTAATGCCGATTTTCCCAAATAAAAATCATCCCCAAGGTTTGTAACATAATACATAAAAAATACATATTTCATAATAAAGTAATTAAATTTACCTTTAAAATTGTCTTGTCTGTGTTTCAGTACCTTCATTAACTCTTTTACTCAGAAGCATCGGCTGCTCTTCAAAGCCTATGTATTGAGTAGATATTCTTTTTAGACCTACCATTCTGTCAGGTGAAGAGAGTTAAGAACTGTACAGTTGTGGCCAAATCCCCAGATGCCATAGTCTGAGTGTGTGCACTGTGCAGAAATCCCACATGCATCACAATGATGCTCTCAATGCAAAATCTTGAAGCACGGCTTTTCTCAGGCTGTAAGAGTAATTATGCAGTTGATTTTTCAAGTGATTTCAAAACAAGCTGCAACATAAACCTTTTTTGAGGTAAGATTTGACAGAAAACTATTTTTCAGAGATCTGCTTATTTTTTACTTCAAAGAGGCTGCTTCGGAAAGACAGAAAAAGACAGAGGGAGAAAGAGCATCTGCCTTTTTTTTATGTTGAGAATTCAGAAACAACCATTGTTCATATAAAGATTTATTTATCCAACTACAGTGGGTAAAGAAAACACTAATTATTTACTTTTCCAAATGGTTTCAAGACAAGTTGTAGCACAAACCTTAGAACATTTTCAAGGTAACATTTGACAGGAAAACTGGCTTAGGAATTGGACTTCTCCTCCTGACTCTAAATTGAAACTGCAGGCTGCTGTTGGCCACTGCCACCCCCCTCCCGATTTCGCCCCCCAGCCCCCGACTCACTGTGGGCCCGGTGCCGGCGTCCCAGTTGCCCAAAGTTTGGCCTTTTCAGACCAGAGGACTGCCTTCTAGGGCATGATTGCAAGCTGGTCGCTTCCTGACAAAGCAAGAGTACCAATTTCGCATGGTCTTCTTGTGCATCAGTTTTGGCGCAGCAGTCATTGCAATTGCTGGGTTCAGGCATCAGCCAATTTCTACCCCGCTATTTTAAGTGCTTATTTTGATAGAATCTGACAGAATGAATCAGATGGAGGCAAACAGACACATTGGGCTCGATTTTACCAGGCCTGCGGGTTCCCAGCGGGTGGTCCTCCGGGAGCGTGGTCAACACGCTCGGCGAAATTAGTGGGTTGCCCGCGCGATCGTAGCAGGCAACCCACTAATAGGAATCAATTACCTGCTCCTCCGGGGTCCACGGCGCTGGCCTGCGCGTCGGTCGGGCTGCGCATGCACAGTACGATCTGTCAGCTGGAGGCTCTCTAGTTAAAGGGGCAGTCCTCCACTGACAGATGCTGCAACCAATGGAACAAATTGCAGCATGGAGCAGCCCAGGGGGAAGGCTGCTCCCAGTTTAATGATGCCTCACCCCAGGTATCATCAGATGGGGTGAGGAGGTGGCAGAGGGGGTCACCTGCGCCACCAACATATGGCCCACCTGCATACAGTGCAGGAGGCGCTGCAATGACCGCAGTAGGTCAGCCGCAGTGAGAACACGAAGTCTTTCCCCTACACTCCGTCTGCCACAACACTGCCCCCACCCCACATCTCCTTCGGCACCGCCAACACTACTCTGTCACATCACCCTTCATACCCACTCAAACCCCATCCTCATCTTACCTCCACCTACTCACCTCGCCAGTACTCATCCTGCCACTAACACGCAACCCAATCCTCATACAATCTCATTGCTCCATCCCATACTCACCCTCTCGTGCATCTCCCTCACGGCCAGCCTCACTCAACCTGCCACCACCTGCGCTGCAGCCACAGGGCATGCATCACATATGTGCAGTAGGCAGCGTAAGGCAAACGTGTCGTGAGCATGAAGGGGGTGCACAAGGGTGTCTGAGGGTTTGCCATGGGTGTTACCTATATTGAATTTCAGAGCAACAAACAGCACACATTATATTGACACCACCACTGCCATGTCTCCGCGAATCCTGTCCGTTGTGTCCAATAATGCCCGCTCCTGGGTATCACTATGAGGACCCACCACTGATGCCACCCATCGTGTTACTGCAGAGTAGGTGCAGGTGTATTTGCAGGGCTCGTCCGCGCAGACGACTGAGAGACATCGGCGGTGTAGCCGGCTGCACCCTGGAAGGATGCGGAGGAGAAGGTGTGGAGGGCAGTGGTGACTTTGACAGCGACAGGTAAGCAGTTGGTGCTGGGGCCAGCCAGGAGCAGCTCGGCATGAAAGAGGCTGCAGATCTCCACGACTACATGTCGAGCGAATATGCGCCTCCCTGTGCACTGCTGCTCGGAGAGGTCCGGGGAGCTGCGCCTCGGTCTGTGGACCCTGTGGCGAGGGTAGTGCCCTCTGCGATGCGTCTCTCTCTGCTGTAGCCCTCCCTCCTGCTGTGCAGGTGGGCGTGCAACAACACCGTGTTGGGGGGATCCACGTCTCTGCGGCGGACGGCGTGGACTGCGAGGCTGCTGGGGCTGGTCATGCTCTTCGTCCTCCGAGGGTTTCCACACACCACCCATCTGGCAGGTGTTGGTCTGAGGGGTTGTGCAGGGTAGGTGGGTGGTTCCTTGGACTGGGGCTGTGGTTTCGTGTCGGTCTGTCCTCTGGCTTGGCGGGGGGTGGTGGGGGGCAGGGGTTGCCCTATGTGACGCGGTGGCCTCCTGCGTGGGTGAGGGCTCTCCCCCGTGGAGTGCACCTTGGCACCTGCCACAGGCTGCTGGCTGCAACACGCCTGGTTGGAGAGAGACTGTTTCCCCCAGTGTGTGAAGCTCACTGCCTTGAACCTAAAATCCCACACTTCCTCTTTTGACAGCTGATTCAGCTCATTAACTGACCTCAACAAGCAAGGTAAGTACTCTCAAGTGGAACCCCGCTGGCTTTAATTGCCTGCGGGATTCCCACCAGCGGGGCTTGCGCGCGCAGCCCCGCACGTCAGCGCGGTACCCGGAAGTGGCCGGGATTTCGTCGCGATCCGGTCACGTGACCGGATATCGGGATTTTCCGGGCCCCCCCGCTGGAAACCCGCCGGAAACCCGACGCCAAAATCGAGCCCATTAGCAGTAATTTTAATTTCCTCCTCCCAGCAGGCAATGGGGGTTAAAATCCAAATAGTGCATATACGGCTTGTTTTGCGCTCCGTGGCCATTTTAACACTGCTGTTTTCTTGGACGGTTGAGGAGCCCGCCCACTTGAAACTATGCTGCGCCAGGAAGGAGGAGAGAGGACAGCAGGAGGGGGGATGATCGCGGCCTGCAGGAGTATCTTTGTCATATTTGAGCCAGTTAAACCTCCACAAACAAGTCCAAGAACTTGGGAGCTTGGAGAATAGGAGAACCAATTACAGACATGCTTGTAGGAAATGTTTAAAAGAGTTAAAGGGACTTTGGTAACAGAGATGTTTTTCTTTTTAAATAATCAATTTGAACTTTTCAGTTGCTCTTAGTGTTTAGGATAAGCTACATACTTTACAGGTTACAGTTTACAGGTTTGCTTGGAAATGAACTTATTGTCTAATATACTTGAGTTTTAATGTTATATTGACATTGCTATTATCAGAAATGCAGCACTAATATTTGACAAGGGATTTGCTGACACAATCTCATTCCTCCAAAGGTGGTAACACAATGACTAAGAAATTGTCATCCACCCTGACATCACAACATGAATCAATGCTTGTCATCTTCTAAATTCATTTGCCACTGGAGTCCAACTCCTTGGAGTGCCTAATGTGCTCTTTTACTTGATGTAGCCCATATACAAACCATACACCTTTGGTTCTCCTGCTCCCTCAGAATTGGCAAAGATATTGAGAACTTCACCATGCAAGTCTGTATATATAGGAGGCTTGTATATTATATATATAAATACATACACTATATTTTTTATATATATATAATATGCAATGCTGAATTGTACCAGGGATATTGGGGACGGATCCTCTCCTGATCTAACACAAAAGCGCTTGTTGCTAAAAGATGTCAAGCAACATCACATTGAAATAGCAAAGATATTATTAAGGATTAAAAAAAACCTAGCAACCTTGAAATTCCTTAGCCTTGTTTTATTTTCTTTCTTGGATAAATACTTGAAGGGGAAAAAATTGCAGTGCTATGGGAAATGGGACTAATTGGATTGCTTTTTCAAAGAGCCAGCACAGGCACGATGAGCCAAATGGCCTCCTTCTGTGCTGTATCATTCTATGATTCTATGATTCATTTGTTCTCGTCAGGTTAATGATGTCAGCAAGACATCTAACCTTAAACATAACCATACATGACCTGACCTCTAATACATGTAAACCTTCAGGCCACCTAAAATCAGATTTGCCTACTTTAGTCTCCTATTGTCACCAACGTTGCTCAACTTTCCAGTTCCCAAGCATGCTCTAATCCTCAACTATTGATCCTCTGGGTTTTAATTGAGGATGCAATATGTTCTAATTATGGTTACTTAAAATCACGTCAATAAATGCCCCCCGATACCACACATAAAAGGCCTAAACTATGAATGCTTCCAGCGTGAAAACATTCCTATTCCCAGGCATTCGAGTTGTAGGTTTGCACTAAAGGGTCTGCTAAACCATACTTTCACCCCTAACAAATGTTTCCCTATCATATTCCCATCCATTACCATGGACATTCATTTTCCATTTTTACACTTTCCAGCTCTTACTATTTCATGGCCGGATTACAGAAGAGAAAATATTGAAACCTTGCAAGAATTTATGCTAAAGCAACATAATGAATTTTCAAAACTCAGTAGGTAAAATAAAAACTATAAAACCCTTTCTGGACTAAAGGCAACAAAACTTAAATGCAGTAAAGTAAAAGGTGAGAGGCCTATATGCATCTGAAAACAGGTGTCAAACCCTTATATCACCTACAATATCTGCTGAAAATTGCTTATGAGACTTGGCTGTATTCATATTTCTAATAATATACTAACAGGCTTACTTGCATTTCTAGTGCATTACTTATACATTTCATGTGTGTTACTTAATATTGGGATAAAAAAGATAACCATCTCATCTTTGCAGCATACCAAGATTGTCAAAATTTTTAATTTTCAAGATATCCAGAAACTTGTAAGTCATTTCTGTGTGAATAAAAATATCAGCTCCAAAGTACAATGGCCCCAAAAATCCATGGGCCAACAATCCTAGCACTTCTGTCATGATCACAACTTCTAGGACCCTCTGCTGCTGACCCTGCCGAACTTTCCAGGGTCAGGGAGAAGTTCTCTAATTTGCATGCAAATGGCAGGTGACCACACCACTAGGGATGCTTCTAGGACCTTTACCATATAAACCAGACCAGAAAATCTTCCATAAGTGCCCGGACTGGGAGGAATTGTGTGCGGGTCCCTCCCCAAAGATGATACATAGTTATCTCCTGCAACCCCTTTTATAATAGGACCACTTTAAAAATTAAAAAAAAAATTGGTGTCAATTCTTAAATCACAATCCCTGTACCCCCGGGTGGTCCCAACATCTGCTGCTGGATCTCTTCAGGCACTCCTACACCGATCAGATATCTGTATTCTTTGAGGACTGAAGTGGGGAGACCCCAACCTTTGCCCCTTCCCCTTATGACGATGTCCATTTTGGAGCAGGTGGCAGCTCCGACCCACAAGGCCATTCCAGAAAGTTTGTTGCATGGTTGAGACCCGTGCACCCAGATCTAGATCCCGGCTGTTCCGGCATACTCCCACTGAACTTTCAGCAGAAGTGTCCTAGTACAGCCACAGATATCCAGGTCAATAATTTTAACAGGGTACCAAATTAGAATGGATTATTGACTACATATACCTAAAGAACTTTAATCATCATTACGGCATTACAATACACAAATAATATCAAGGATTTCTAAGAGATCTATGTGAGATTGCAATGCTCTTTAATTATCACAGAGTTTTCTATATTCATTGTAGTTCACATATTGTGGGCTATGCATGATCTATTATGAACCTGCAGTTTATTCAACAAAATTAATAGTCAAACCACTGAATACACCATCTGAGGTATCAATTTAACGTTTAAATGGGGCTGTTAATGATCTTGGGATTTTAGTGCCATCTGTTTTCTCAATGATCTGGCAGCAATTTCTATTAGAAAAGGTATAGGTTCTGGATCTCTTATGATACAGAAGCTGCACCATTTCTTTTATCCTAATTTGCAGATGTGCATACCAAAGAACTAACAATTACCTCACTTACAGCAATCTGTTTACTGGATTTAATATAATCTCATGGTACACTACCAAATTATTTCTGAAATTATGACACAGACCAGAGGTTTATAAACTAAAGCCACTAACAACTTTATTTACTATAACAACATGCAGCATAAAAATGGTAAATAGTAAAAGAACAATATACAGATAACGTGATGAGAATGTCTTTGCTGGGTTAATTACCCTTCTGATTTAGTTCAAGTATTTGTGTAAATCATCAACCAAATTTCTTATTGGTAAATTCTACCTGTCTCTACTCTAGCACAAAGTTCTTATAGCAGAATAATACATGGTACTTCCAGACCACCGGCTTTGAAAAAAACTTTATTGTTGTTTCAAAGCACCTGCTTTTTATCTCAAAATGGGGTAAAAATTGAAACTTCTGGGCAACTCTCATTTGCTTTCTTTTACATATCAAAGCAACAATATGTCATGTAACTTTCTAATTAACATAGGAGATTCCAAGAACAATTTATACAACACTACATAAATATAAGTTACATATTTCACATACAAAAGGAATATTGGTCTAGGTTTTACTTCAAGCTGTGGAGAGCGGTGAAGGGGTGGGGGGTAACATTTCTGGATGGGAAACCCGGAAGAATGGGTTTCCTGGACGTCCTGACCATTTTGATGTCAGGACGTCTTTTAAATTTTTTCAGCAGACTTCCCGCCTGACAGGCAGCCAGATTGACAGGCTGACTGCCTGTCGGAAGGGAAAGCAGCCAGGGAGCGGATGCCAGGTGAGTCTGACATCACGGGGATTTGGACCGGACATCAGGGAGGGCGTTAAGATCACTAGGGGGCTTTGGAGACATGGTGGGGGTGGGGGGGGCGTGTTGGACACGTGGGGTGGGGGGGTGGTCGGCGACATCGCTGGGGGGTTGGCGACATCAGGGGGATTGGGCATTGTAGGAGGGTCAGACATAGCGGGGGGCGGAGACATCGGAGGGGTCGGACATTGTGGGGGGAGTCAGACATCATGGGGGGAGGTCGGAGACATCGGAGGGGTCAGACCTTGTGGGGGGGGTCAGGCATCACGGGGGAGGTCGGAGACATTGGAGGGGTCGGACATTGTGGGAGGGGTCAGGGACAATGGGGGGGTAGAAGACATCGGGGTGGGGGGGCATGGATAGATCAGGGGATCGGACATGAAGGGGGAATCGACTGATCATGTGTTTCGGATCGTGGCAGGTAAGCTTGTTGGACCTGGGGGAAACACTCCTGCTCCTCCTGGCCCACATGCAGTGCAATAAAGGCATTTACCTGATGATCCGGCCCTTCTCGCCTCCTCTTAAGTGGCAAGAATCAGAAGGCCCAGGAGTTAAAAATTAAAATGCTGTTAAAATGGAGGCATGCAGCCTCCTTAAAAGATTTTACTGACCGACCAGCCTCCTGAGGGCGGATTGGTCGCCCGCCCCCCCCCCAACCCGCCTCCATTAAAACCAGAAGTGGGCGGGTTGGAGGCGAGTTGGAATCGGGTTTTACATTTTTACAACTTTTACCTTCCCACCCGTCCCCAACCCACCCATCCTAGGGGATTAAAATTACCCCCATTGGTTCTGTCTCCTGAGATACAAGAAAAGGGGCAATTATGGGTCAAATATGTAATTGGATCAAAGTCTTCAGAATGGGATATAGCAGATCTTTGTAGTGCAAAAGTCTTGCTACTTAAATTAATAACACAATCTGCAAATTAAATCAATGGACCAATCTGATCTGAGAGCAAAGGCTTCTTTGAACATGAGGATTAAAAAAACACCATGCCGACTTTGTCACAGGACAAAATTTAGTGAAAAACAATTTTTTTTGTTTTGACTAATTGTTAATAATTTTTCAAGAAAATATTTAGTTAAAAAAATATTATAGGTTAAGAAATGTTACTGTAAATAAAATGAGTTTTCTATACAAGGATCATGAGCTCTGATGTCAACAGGTAGTAGGCTAGTTTACTGATTTTATTACCTGCTTATTGGCCTGGTGAAAAGCACACATTATAAGAAAATAAAAATAAATGACTGTTCATTGAACATCACAAAGAGCAAAAGAGAAAGCAACATGTTTGGACCTGATGATCCCTAGGGAAAATGCGCTCATGCCTGTTAAAGTTCCACAGATCCTGAGGTCCACTCCCCACCAGCATCAACAATACTACCATCGAAGATAAACCTCTTCCATTTTCAAAAAGCTGACATTCCTGGACTATTTAATGTTCATTGAATTGTGCCTTAGGTTATGGTGATTTGCATTTGGTGTTATATTTAATTTGAAAAAACCTGCTCCTCCCAGCCAGAGCCAACTCAAATTTGTTTAGAGGTGACTGAATAATAATGTTTATAATGAGTTTTAACTTTGCATATAATTTATCTTATTCTCTTTAAGTGACAGATAGCTTTTATGTGCATACAACTGCTATAATTGGAAACTATTGAAAACTATTTGAAATGAAATCCACATTCTTTACATCCCTTTTACAAGATGCCATTGTGTCTTGGTTCATTTTGTTAATGAAAACTGCAAGTTTCTTCTAATCATTATTCAAGGATTTGCCAGGCAATCTTTAGAAAATGACTTACAGTTTTGGAGGAAATAGAGCTTTTCTAAGTCTTAGCACAATGTTAAGACTGCTGTTTTAATAATACTTGTTTTGGGGCCAGTAGAAAAAAAAACTGTGTTTATCTCCCTTTCTTTCTACATGAATATTGAAATCTATGAAACAGAAAAGGCATACTGCCCACACCATGGGATCTTGCTCCTGTTTAATTTTCCTTAATTTGTGTAGCGAATAACAAAATACTCATAATGCAATTAGTGGATAATCAGGCTTGTAATTATGATAATTGCTGGAGACTTACATCAATCCTCCAGCAAAGTGATAGGATTTCAGGGGAGCTATTAAAACACAGAGAGGGAGTGGATAAATTGATGAATGGCTTAGTTAGGCTTATGTTATTGGACAATGTCTTACAATGTTTCCTCAAAGCAAAATGCCTCAAAGGGAGACTAAGAAAGTGAGGTTTATGAACCAGCGAACAAACATGTTTGATCTATTCTTGTCACGTAAACAACACTGGTGGACATCTTTATTTACTGTAATGAGCCCCATAATATATAAAATTTGCAGGAATTGTACGTAGAAACTGAAGCAATAGTGAGCTATTCTACGAACAGGTTTCATTAATCTGTGGCCTCTTGTGAACAACAGCGAGACATTTGTTCAAACATTAACAGATACCGCAGGGAGAATAAGTAAGGAAGACAAACTAATAGAGATTAAGCACTCAATTGGAGCAGTGCTGATGGAAAGGATTTAGTTTCATGTGGTTAAAGACCCGCTTTAGTTGGGTAGTGGTTACTGTACAGGTGTAATAATACATGCTGCAAATTTGATATGTGAATCGTGTAACATTCATCTACAATGATTGAAATAAGACAGTTGCATTTTCAATAGGCAAAGAAACTGCATTCATCTTGAAAGGTCACAGGAAGCTGATGAGAAATGGCAGACACAGAGTCTGCTCTATTCATAATGTAATCAACCCTGCTTAAAAGGGCAACATCTGCCTGATGTGAGATTTTGAACCCTCTTCTGCTGTCTCTAATTTAATACAACAATTTGGGTAGAAAGATCGTTCAGTGGAACAGTTTTGTTCTTCAGAACACGGACAATGTTGATGAATTTGATGGCCGTGTTGGATCTCTAACTTTTTTGTACATCAACTTAATTATAAATTTTCACTGCAATTTGCAACAAAATTACCATTAGTTATAATCTTGAGGTTTTTTGCTGCAAACATCTGTTCCAAACTCGATTAATAAAACAAGATTTTATTCCATTTTTTTACTTTGTAAATATCCTGGAAATAAAATCAAAGGAAAAATTCAGTAGAAACCAATTTTACCCAGATTTTTTAAAACTGTGGAGTCCTTGTGCAGTGACACATGATTGCACATTCATGTGAGAAATTATTCACAAAACATGAATAATTCAGGTCCCAGATGTTCTCTTTAGTGCACTTTAGCAGAGAAAGGAGTTTCTTTTCTCTAATTTTGTATGACACCATTGCATCTGATTTTAACACATCTATCAGGCTATTTGTTGCAGAAAAGTCCAAAATCATAACATGGATTTCATACACAGACAAAATAAACAATAAAAAAATCTTGTATGTAGTGTGTCATACCTTATCTGTGAATGTCATTGTTTAAATGAGAATACCAGACTTTAAATATATATCTGACACTTTGATGGTTGGCTGAAATAATCAAGATCTGATCAGCTAACAATTCTGATTTGCTGAAATACCTGTTTGCTATCACTACCAATCAGAAATCAGGAACCAACTACAATAAAAATCAATCATTTAAGTTATTCATATAATTTTTTTAAAGTTACAATGTTGTCTTCTGATCCATCCTACCAGATAACACCATTTAAAAGATAATAAATTAATTAAAAATTGCAGAAAACTCTGCACCAACTTTCATGTGGAGAAACCTAACCTTCTCTCTGGGGCCAAGAGCTTGAGTTCTACTACATTCCTGGAGGTATCAGTTGAATAGAGGATTGTCACTGCTCGAGGATCAGCAGACTTGTGAGAATCTGGGTCACGTTGGTATGCCAGCCCAATGGGGGTCAAGGCTGCACTGGAAGTCCAGCAGGAAGTTGGTATTGCATTGGAAAGCTGGCCAAGCAGCAGTCAGGTGCAGAATGAGCAACAGCACAAGAAATGCTAATACAGTTTCTTTCCATTGCCACGTTCTACTTACTAGCCTAAAAGTGATCATCAGTAGAAAATGAAATGAAGATTTACTCTAATATATGTAGTTTTCCTACATATTCAAGAGTTCAAGAGTAACCAAACATTGTAAACAAAGACCTTACCTGGTTTAGTCTGTGAGAAAGGTATTGTATATTACTGCAGTTTTATGGAGATTTTCATTGTATATCCAATTTAGAGGGAGCCATAAATACTTACATTTGATTAATAAAACTTATTTCCCTGAACAGTACAGGATTTGCCGACTTGCATATGAATATATTACATAAAAACTGAGAAAGTACAGAGGATGTACTAAAATATTACATACTTTGTATTGCTTTAACCCACTCAACAGTTTGATGAGGACCTGTTGGTATTGCAGGTATTTTACACCAATATTTTACATAAATTATACTGATTTAGGTTAATACTATCCTTATTCTTATTCAAATATAAATATATATTTGTGCCACTGAAGAAATTAATTGCGTTAGCTGTAAGCCACTCCTACTCATTCGCAAATTTTATTTCTTCACAAGCCTTTCAGGTCAGAAAATCATAAGAGCCTCATAAATATAAATTATCTAATATGTGCATTATACAGATGAAAATGATAATAACATGTATGTGTATACATCAATTTGGTGTAAAAATATGTAAGCTTGGCACTCCTCTTTTAATGTAAAAGAGGCACATCACCTATATTTTAGCATATTGAACAACCTGCAAATAAAATGAATGGTTTTGAAATATACAATTTGCATGAATGTGATTTCATTAACTGGAATTAGAAGCTATGAGTTTCACAATATACCTGTAATAATGATTCTTTAAAACTTCTTAAGCAGCCAATGAGCCAATGAACTAATATAAATGTTGAAAAATAGTTGACAGGGCACTCGACTATGTCCGTCCTATTTCCTGCACTTCTGCCCTCACCCCTTTCCCTCCCTCCCAGAGCCATGATAGGTTCCCCCTTGTCCTCACCTTCCACCCCACCAGCCTCCACATTCAACATATCATCCTCCACCATCTCCGCCAACTCCAGTGTGATCTCACCACCAAACATATCTTCCCCTCCCCTTTCAGCATTCCGAAGGGGCCGCTCCCTCCTCGATACCCTGGTCCACTCTTCCATCACCCCCAACGCCCGCTCTCCTCCCCATGGCACCTTCCCGTGCGAGCATAGGAGATGCAACACCTGCCTTTTCACCTCCTCCCTTCCCACTGTCCAGGGCCCCAAATACTCCTTCCAACCGAAACAATGGTTTACTTGTACTTCTATCAATTTAGTATACTGTACTCGCTACTCACAATGCGGTCTCCTCTACATTGGGGAGACCAAACGCAGATACAATTTTTTTGGACAGCAAGTGCTGGTAACGGTTCTGATGTTGCCATTTACAGCTCCTCTAGACCCATCGTTTGTTTCTTTAATTGTCCCATTACCACCCTCCTTGCCTTGCACTATCGTCCCTTTTGTCATTTCATCACTCCTGCCCTTCACCCTCTCAGAGACCTTCCATTTTGTTTTTTGGACTCTAGGGGAATCAAGTGATATGGGGATCGGGCAGGAAAGTGGAGTTGAGGTTGAAGATCAGCCATGATCTTATTGAATGGCTGAGCAGGCTTTAGGGGCTTGATGGCCTACTCCTCCTCCTATCTCTTATGTTCTGATGTTCTTTTGTTCTTTCCTCTCCCGCTTTCCCTGGTTCTGTACTTGCTCAAGAACTGTTTAATCTTCTACAGCTTCCAGTTCTGACGAAGGGTCATCGACCTGAAACATTAACTCCGTTTCTTTCTCCTCAGATGCTGACTGACTTATATTTCCAGCATTTTCTGTTTTATTTCATTCATTTAAAGTTAGTATTCCAGAAGTCATTGTAAATAAAAACATTATAAAAAGCCAAGGCAATAATTGAATTAAAGAGACAAAAGGGAAAAGAAAAAAAAATCTTTAATTTTTAAAATTTTTCTTTTAATGATGAAAAACTATTAAAATAAGGAGAAATATGAGACTCCACATTTTTAAAATTTAATTTTTAGATGTTTTGCAGTCAATAAGATTAAGCACGCTTTTAAAACTTAATTTAGACCTTGTATTTTTAAGTGTAACTTTTGCTGGCGTAATTACTTGCTTTCTAGTTGGGCAGATGAGCAAGATTGCAATTTTTTTAATGATGTCTATGATTGCATCGTGCGATGGCACTTTAATTCGCAGCTGTCAAATCACCAGTGAACCAATAGGAGCAAGTTCACGATTTCTGCATTTTAGTGCACATGTGCAAACACGGAAACTTGCTCCTTCGATTCTCCATTAAAAACGGAGAGCGCTGTTGAGCTCCTCCATTATTTCGGAGCAATTTCTAGTCCATTGTGTTTTTCTTTTCCAATCTCAGCCTTGCTCGTATCTTGCATTATGAAACTTGCCTTCACTGTAGTTTTTTTTATTCTTTAAATATTTAGCATTGGAAGAAACAAGCGAAGAAAGTTTCAAGCAATATTGGTTGGGCTGCTATTGTACTCCATAAGGTAGTTATAGTGAATTCGTATTTTTTTTGTATTGACTGCATTTGCCAGAAATATGAGCCAAATGTTCATCATGGGATAAAAAGGAAAAAGAAACCTTCAAATGCTGGAAATCTGAAATAAAAGTCGAAAATGCGGGAAATACACAATGGGCATAATTTTAACATGGCGGCGGGAACTCAGCGGTGGTGGGGGTGGGGCATGCATAGTCTCATGGCAAACCTGGAGAAATGTTCTGTCCGTCAGCTCGAGCGATCGCAACTAAATTGAAGGCCTTAACGTAATTTCCGGGTTCCGGGTCTCCAAGCTGTGCAGCGGGCGTACTGCACACCTGAATGGTGTGTTGGGAACTGGAGTATATAAAGAGCCATTGCAACCATGGATTTTGAAGGAGAAAGGAGGAATGTTCAGAGATGCAGCATCACAGGTGTACGGAAGCACCCCATTTTAGTGACTCCTCTCTTCAGTTGCTACTGGCTGGTGTGAGGAGCAGGAGGGACATATTATACCCGGCTGACCGGAGGAAGCGCCCTGCTTTTAAAACCAAGAAGGCCTGGCTGGAGGTGACAGAGGAGCTGAGCAGCAGGAGCTCAGTGGCAAGGTCTTGGGTACAGTGCAGGAAGCTCTTTAATGGCCTAACCAGGTCAGGAAAAGTGAGTACAGTTACTGATTGACCTACATCCTGTGGTGTACATTATTCCCCCTTTCATTCTGTCCTACCAGGCCTACTCCATTACATCACTCCTCAAACACACTTAAGTCCCATTATCAATTTACCTTCACTTTCTATGCACTTCCTCACCTCCCTATTTGTGAACCCGCCACTGCCACTCACCCCAATCCTGATGTAATGTGATGAATCTGTCTGATAGTCTGGCCCTCTGTTGCACCTGTTTCATTGTCAGCCTCACCCAAAGCCATGCATCCATCAGGTGACCACGTCATCTTCACTCACTCACACGTTTGGTTTTTCTCCCCTTGTAGAAGAGAGTGCAAAATCCACAGGAGAGGAGTAGGACTGGAGGGAGCCCACCACAAATAGTGCCCCTGACAGAGGTGGAGGAGGAGACGTTGGAGCTCAGCCACACGGTTGAATGCCTGGCCATCGGAGATGGTGAGACTAGCAACCCGCAAACAGCCGGTGTCAGAACTTCAACATCCTTCACACACATCATGAATTCATGTTACCAATAGTTGACCTGTTGCGCACCTCAATATGCTCATTGCAAACTAACTTCTGTGATGATTGTTAATATTGCTTTATGTTCTTTTCCAGGGCCATCAAGGATTGATGAGGAGGCATGCGCCATGGAAGAAGACAATTCCTCAGAGGAGCTCCATGCCTCTGAGAGCACACTGTCACATCACATCCAGCTATGCACCACTGCAGATACTCATACTTTGGTGGGTTCTGTTAGGCAGATAGTTGAGTTGCCATCTGGTGACTCAACACTCACAAATGCGCACAAGCAGACACTGGTGGCAGGGCCAGCTGTGGAGAGTCCACGTCGGGGGGCGCACTCCTTTCCATGCTCTGCTCAGCTGGACCCAGATGATGAACCCCAGGGAACATAGTTGAGAGTGAGAATGATCGACGGACAGCTCCACCTTTGCAGGGTAATGGAAAAGGTGTCACGCACTCTCCACAATAGCGGATAAGATGGAGGAGTCCAACTCCATTGCTAGTAGATTGGTGGCGCAGGTAAGTGCGGGAATGTCTACGATGGAGAGTGTGGCAGCCTCCATTGAGCTTCAGGGATGGCTCTCAGATGAGTCCATGCAGGCCAGGACAATGGCCGTGTGGACTTTGGATGCCAACATGTCTGCTGCTTTAAACAGGCAGACAGAAACTTTATCCATGGCCTTAGATAGTGCCACATCTGCTCACCAGCCTGCTGTTCAGCAGAGTGGTGGGAGTGATGTTGTGCTGGCCAGGGAGAGGGATGATGGCGAAAGGAGACATGGAAGTGGGGACTCTACTCAAAGCGCTCCCACGCCTCACCCGTTGCCCCCCCCTCAACCAGTATCCGCAAAGCGGCCTCCTTGCCAGATGGCCATGTCTTCCCCTGCACAGGTGCAGGTGGAGCAGTCTTTGGTGGGGCCCTCACGGGCTCCAAAACCCAGAGTTCGTAGGCTAAGAGCATTTAAGCAGTCAGGGCAGGGATCTGAGCAACCGGCCACTACCTCTGCTGCAGCAGCAGAGAATGCACCACGTAGAAGCGCTAGGAAGGGAAAGGCAAAGGTTTTCTATTCACCAGGGTTTGCTCAGGGGTGTCTGATGGAATATCATGTTTTTCATTTATATTTGTTTTTTGTTAAATGCACATTAAATGTTATAATTGTCACCAACACTGCCACGTTTTGCCCATTCTTGAGTCCCTTTTGTGAAAGCACCCTTTCATGTGCTTCATAATGAACGCCAAGACTTGATGCCACCCATTGGGCGCGTGTACAATGGTGTATGTGGTTGAAAGACTGTTTTGTGCAACCTGGGGAGGTGGGGGGCTGCTGGTGATGGTGGTGGTGTTTGTTCCAGGCGGTCTGAGTAGTTCACTATCTTCAGTTTGCAGATCTCATTATGAGAACCTGTTAGATATGAGTGACTCCATGGAGTCACGAGCAGCCATGTGGGCCGCTGCTCTAGTGATGGGTTTCCCATCTTCGTCGTCCTCCTCCTTCTCCTCTTCCTTCTCCTCTTGCTCCTCATCATCTTTTTCAATGTTGCCAGCAGATGAGGATGCTTCATGGGCGCATTCGAGCTCCTCCCCTGTAACCTTCTGCTGATGCAACACATGACTATTATTCTACACACCCTCGCTGGCGAGTACTGAAGGGCTCCCCTAGGTCAATCCAGGCTCCTGAAGTCCATCTTCAGCACTCCTATGGCTTGTTCAATGGTAGACCTGGTAGTGATGTGACTCGTTTGACCGCCGCTGTGCCTCGTTGGTGGGGTTTCTCACAGGTGTCATCAGTTACAGGGGGTATCCCTTATCTCCAAGGAACCATCCCTTAAGTCTGTCATGTGCGTCGAAGAGGGCCGGGATGTTGGCCTCGTGCAAAATGAAGGAATCATGGCAGTTGCCAGGGAATTTGGCACACACCTGTAGAAACCTCTTCCGGTGGTTGCAAACCAGCTGCGCATTGATGGAGTGATATCCCTTTCAGTTGATGAGCATTCCTGGTTCATATAGAAGTCCTCGGATTGCTACGTGTGTGTAATCAATTGCACTCTGCACCTGTGGGAAGCCAGCTAGAGAGTTGAAACCCACTGCCCTCTCAGTCTGGCAGATGTCGTTGCAGGGGAAGTTGACATACTCAGATGTTCTGGCAAACAAGCATACACTTATGTGCAGACGACTGAGAGATCCTGGTGATGTCACCGGTGGTGCCTTGGAAGGATCTGGAAGCGAAGACATTGAGGGCAGAAGTTACTTTGACTGCAAGGGGCAATCCATGGCCATCAGGCCCAGCCGGGAACAGCTCTGCATGAAGGAGCCTGCAGATGTCTGCGACCACCTGGCAACTCAATCTGCATCTGCGTAGGTACTGCTGCTCAGGGAGGTCCTGGAAGCTCAGCCTCTTCTTATAGACTCACCCAGTGGGTAGTGCCTCCTATGACCTCAGCCCCTCTGTTGGTCCCTCTCTGCTCTCCTGCAGGTCCTTGTGGACCTCTCTCTCTTGTTGGAGATGGTCATTGCCTGGCACTTGTCTGGCTTGAATGTTACTTGTCACTTATCAGCCCAAGCTTCGATGTTGTCCAGGTCTTGCTGCATGCGGGCACAGACTGCTTCATTATCTGACTCAGCCTCCACAGCTTTTTGGGGTAAAGAATACCAAAGATTCACGAACTTCTGGGAGAAGAAATTCCTCCCCATTTCCGTCTTAAACGGGCGACCCCTTATTCTGAGACTATGCCCTCTAGTTTTAGATTACCCCATGAGGGGTAACATCCTCTCAGCATCTACCCTATCGAGTCCCCTCAGAATCTTATATGTTTCAATAAGAGCTCCTCTCATTCTTCGAAACTCCAATGAGTATAGACCCAACCTGTTCAACCTTTCCTCATAAGACAACCCTTCCATACCCAGAATCAACCTAGTGAACCTTCATTGGTGATCTCGTCCTCACCAATCTAGCTGTCGCAGATCCATCTGTCTGTGACAATATTGGTAGGAGTGACCACCGCACAGTCCTTGTGGAGACGAGGCCCCGTCTTTACACTGAGGAGACCATCCAACGTGTTGTGTGGCACTATCACTGTGCTAAATGGGATAGATTCAGAACACATCTAGCAGCTCAAAACTGGGCATCCATAAGGCGCTGTGGGCCATCAGCAGCAGCAGAATTGTATTCCAGCATAATCTGTTGCCTCATGGCCCGGCATATTCCTCACTCTACCATTACCAACAAGCCAGGGGATCAACCCTGGTTCAATGAGGAGTGTAGAAGAGCATGCCAGGAGCAGCACCAGGCGTACCTAAAAATGTGGTGCCAACCTGGTGAAGCTACAACTCAGGACTACATGCATGCTAAACAGCAGAAGCAACATGCTACAGACAGAGCTAAGCGATTCCACAACCAACGGATCAGATCAAATCTCTGCAGTCCTGCCACATCCAGTTGTGAATGGTGGTGGACAATTAAACAACTAACGGGAGGAGGAGGCTCAGTGAACATCCCCATCCTCAATGATAGCAGAGTCCAGCACGTGAGTGCAAAAGACAAGGCTGATTGCAACAGCATCAGCCAGAAGTGTCGAGTGGATGATTGATCTCGGCCTCCTCCCAATATCCCCACCATCACAGAAGCCAGTCTTCAGCCAATTCGATTCACTCCATGATATCAAGAAACGGCTGTGTGCATTGGATACAACAAAGGCTATGGGCCCCGACAACATCCTGGCTGTACTGCTGAAGACTTGTGCTCCAGAACTAGCCGCGCCTCTAGCCAAGCTGTTCCAGTACAGCTACAACACTGGCATCTACTCGACAATGTGGAAAATTGCCCAGGTATGTCCTGTCCACAAAAAGCAGAAGCTTGACAACATCCACGACAAAGCAGCCCACTTGATTGGCACGCCATCCACTACCCTAAACATTCACTCCCTTCACCAATGTTGTACCATGGCTGCAGTGTGTACCATCTACAGGATGCACTGCAGCAACTTGTCCAGTCTTCTTCAACAGCACTTCCCAAACCCGCGTCCTCTACCACCTAGAAGGACAAGGGCAGCAGGCACATGGGAACAACATCACCCGCACATTCCCCTCATAGTCACACACCATCCCGGCTTGGAAATATATCGCCGTTCATGCATCGTCGCTGGGTCAAAACCCTGGAACTCCCTACCTAACAGCACTGTGGGAGAACCGTCGCCACACAGACTGCTTCTGCTTTTTGTGGACAGGACATAGCTGGGCAATTTTCCACATTGTCGAGTAGATGCCAGTGTTGTAGCTGTACTGAAACAGCTTGGCTAGAGGCGCAGCTAGTTCTGGAGCACAAGACTTCAGCAGTACAGCCAGGATGTTGTCGGGGCCCATAGCCTTTGCTGTATCCAGTGCACACAGCCGTTTCTTGATATCATAAAGTGTATACCACTGTACCGGCACCTCTGCTGGGTCTGTCCTGCCGGTTGATCAGGACATACCTTGGGATGGTGATGGAAGAGTCTGGGACGTTGGCTGAAAGGTATGATTCTGTGAGTATGGCTATGTCAGGCTGTTGCTTGTCTAGACTGTGGGACAGCTCTCCCAATTTTGGCACAAGTTCCCAGATGTTAGTGAGGAGGACTTTGCAAGGTCGACTGGGCTTGGTTTGCCTTTATCTTGGCAAGTGCCTAGTGGTCCGATGCTGGGTGGTCTTACGTTATTATGTTTTATTCTTATGATGACTTTTTTGTAGCAAGACTTTACAACCGAGTGACTTGCTAGGTCATTTCAGAGGGCGATTAAGAATCAACCACATTACTGTGGGTCTTTTTTTAAAATTCGTTCACGGGATGTGGGCGTCGCTGGCAAGGCCGGCATTTATTGCCCATCCCTAATTGCCCTGGAGTCATACATAGGCCAGACCGGGTAAGGACAGCAGGTTTCCTTCCCTAAAGGACATTAATGAACCAGATGGGTTTTTAGAATAATACGGTGGTTTCATGGCCACCATTACTGATACTAGTTTTTTTTATTCCAGGTTTTATTTAATTGATTGAATTTAAATTCCCCAACTGCCGTGGAATTTGTTTTGAACTCATGACTCCGGATTATTAGTCCAGGCCTCTGGATTACTAGTCCAGTAACATAACCACTATGCTATCATAACGTGGCGTCAGCAGGTTGGGATGACTTATGACTAGACGATAAGTCCAGAGATGCTTACATTCAGAACATAGCAGTCGAATAGTATAAAGATAGGGTATGCTCCCTCCCAAAGGTTAGAGCTCTCAAGAGGACAGTCGGAAGTCCATAGACAAAGGTAGCCTACAGAGAGAGGCCAAGTCTGATCATCTTGGGTTCGCGGGAACCAGGTTGTATTACTTGCTTCTCATTTAATGTTATCTGAAGACAGTTGTGTTAATACTGTTGTGAGTCAATATATTAAAACTTGTTGTTTAATAACCACTCATGCTATGATCATGTGGAAGTTATTGTTGAAGGATTAACAACCCTTTTGTTGCGACAGTAATGAGGAAAATCCTCCAACAGATGGATTTAAAGATGAAGATGGGAACTAAAAATTCAATGCATTTGGGGACAGAGAGCCGGTGTAAATCAATGAGGATAGCGGTGATATGCAAGTGGGACAGTGCAGGACAGCGTATAAGCAGTTAAGTTTTGAATGAGTAGGAGTTTATGGACAGAGAAGGATGGGTGGCCAGCAAGGACTCCAGTGAAGAAGTTGGTCAGGATTTTCCTCATTGGTGGAAACCCAGCATGAAATAGTCATGTTAAGCTTTGTATCCATCCGACTTGACCACCTCTGACCCCAGTGTATTTTCAAGGGCCAGCCTAGTTACCATGATTTTGGTGGGATGCTAGTGGTGAATTCACCTATGCCAGGATGCCCATTGTTAGGTGTGGGGGGGGGGGGTGGGCTGCGGGCGGAAAATGGCTGCTGTAGG
Organism: Heptranchias perlo; assembly: GCF_035084215.1. Classification (NCBI taxonomy): domain Eukaryota; kingdom Metazoa; phylum Chordata; class Chondrichthyes; order Hexanchiformes; family Hexanchidae; genus Heptranchias; species Heptranchias perlo. The sequence continues at coordinate 68,970,653 of NC_090327.1, forward strand.
CCTCAGGCACCTGCAGTAGCAGAGTGAGGCTAGTTGCCTACGGGCTCAATTTTCAATAAAACTTAAAGATTTTCAGAGTAAATGAGCGCAGACAATCACCTCATGATCAATTGCACTTGTTTAACGGGCCATTTCAAATTTAGATTCCCTCCCACACGCCAACCAATGCTCAACACCAGTAACATACTGGCATCCCTTGTGTCCAATGTTGCTATGGTATGAACTAGGATGCATGGCTTCATCCCATGGTTACTGCATGCTTTAAATACACCGATCCATATTTGGGCAGATATATACGAAGGCTGTCATCCTTTCCAGCAAAAAAATCCATAAATGGCAACAAAGCGGACAGCTCCCTGCTGGAATTTCCACTTCTACCTTCCCCAAATCTGTCTGAGATTGACAGGGAGCAGAAGATCCTACCTATCGAGTCTAGAAGTGACAAAAGCATGAGTAAGGGATTTGGTAGAGCAGTGGGGTGTTGGGGGGGGCGGGGGGGGGGGGGTTAGGGGCAGGGATGAGGTCATGGGGAAGGTAGGACATCAGTGTTGCAGAGGTGGAAGTCAGTTATCCTGCTGGTCAAAAGGATATGGGGTTTGAAATTCAACTCTGGGTCTATTTGGAAATGGTTCTGAACTCTGCCAGTTTGCTCTAATATTTTTATTGGAGAAGGATAGTTAGCTCTATGTAACCATCCAACTGATCACTCCATATGGTGGTCTGCTCAAGTGAGAAACACCATTCTTTTAGCTTAGAACATAAAAGATAAAAGCCAAGAATTTGGGCAGAATCTTGATAATCCGTGTTTCCGCCCTATTTAAGCTTCCCAAGAAATCCCGATTTGGTGGCAGGGGACATGATGTTTCTTCTGCCTGGTCACTCGTATCAAGCGAGAACTTTGGGGGCTATCTGTACTGGCTCCCAGGCTATCTGGGAATTCTAACAGAAGTAGCCCGATAGGCCAAGGGGCACCTATGGTGACATTGAGCAGGTGTAGGTCCCATTCTGGGCAGGGCAAAGGTCCGAAGAATGAGCATTGTAAAAGTAAACAAACCCAGAGGGATCGGGTTCAACTGCCTCTGTGGGTCAGACACCCCCACTGTACTGCTACAGGCATGGGTATCCACACATATTATTCAAATCATCCCTTCCCTGGGATTTAGAATGTGGTTGCCAACAGGTTAAAGTGGTAGGCGGAGGTTCTGTCCTGCCTTGGAATTTGCTCTCTAAAACTTTTGTTCGTCAATTTAACTGGAGAAGTCAGATCTTAAACCAATCAGAGCAGACAGCCCAAGGAACAGCTTCACTATTGTTGAAATTAATTTTATAGCCAGATTAGGCGATCTTATTGAAACATATAAGATTGTGAAGGGTCTTGATCGGGTGGATGCAGTAAGGATGTTCCCAAAGATGGGTGAAACTAGAACTAGGGGGCATAATCTTAGAATAAGGGGCTGCTCTTTCAAAACTGAGATGAGGAGAAACTTCTTCACTCAGAGGGTGGTAGGTCTGTGGAATTTGCTGCCCCAGGAAGCTGTGGAAGCTACATCATTAGATAAATTTAAAACAGAAATAGACAGTTTCCTAGAAGTAAAGGGAATTAGGGGTTATGGGGAGCGGGCAGGAAATTGGACATGAAGCTGAGTTCGGATCGGTCAATGCCCTGTGGGTGGCGGAGAGGGCCCAGGGGCTATGTGGCCGGGTCCTGCTCCGACTTCTTGTGTTCTTTAGATTTGTGGTTGGGATCAGATCAGCCATGATCTTATTGAATGGCGGAGCAGGCTCGAGGGGCCGATTGGCCTACTCCTGCTCCAATTTCTTATGTTCTCTTATGTTCTTATTAGGATCTGCATTCTTGGATTGTATCCAACAAGTCAGAGAAGCAGAGAGGCAACTAGGTTTGTTGGGCTGGAATTTCCTTCTTATAACCGCCTATTTTTGAGTGGTTATGGGGCACTAAAAACAGGAAAATGGGGCGGTATGGTAACAGGTGCGCTAGTGTAGTGGTTATGATATGGTACCAGAGGTAGTGAATTCAAATCCCACCATGGTTAATTATGAAACTGAATTCAATCATATGGTAATTTGTGGATTGGCACCAGATAAATGATGATGAAAGCTGTTGCAATGTCATAAAAACCCAATTGGTTCACTAATGCTTTTCAGGGAAGGGAACCTTCCACCCCTATCCAGTCTGGCATCAGCTCACCATTGTACAAAGAAAGTCACTCATGCTCTCTTCAGCTGGGCCTCGCTGTTTATTGCCTTCTTCATGGAACCTGCAAAACAAAGAGAGAGCGATCCAATTCTAAACACTGACAGGGTTCCCACAGGTGCAAGTAGCAGTTGTCAGAATGCATGTGGCACTCAAGGCCCCATATGTCAAACTCCTCAATTTCATAAACAGGAAAGGTTTTCATTCAAATTAGTTGCAGCCAGTCTGTAATGCCAGTCACCTTATCCTGCACATTAATGCCGCTACCCTGGAAGCTGCCATGAAGCTTTCATCATGCACCAATCCATCATTACAGCTCTGATGACTCAAAATCACTTATCAGGATGGTTGATTGAGGATCAGGGTTATTCTCTGCCGTCATAGCTTATGACTTCAGTATGGCATCTGCAGACAGAGAGGAAGAACAAATATAATGAGACCCATGGGACTACAGGAACTGCAATAGAGAAGACCGATGGCACTCTAAAATCTCATTTTAGGTGTCTAGATAAATCTGGTGGAGCCCTGCAGTACAGCCCATCCAGAATTACTAGAATCATTGTAGGATGCTGCTTCCTACATAACATTGCTATGCAGAAAGGGTTGCTACTTCCTGAAACTGAAGGGGATCATGATAATGATGGAGAAATCCTTCTATCCCCACAAGAGAAGAAGGGTACACAGGAATGAGTGGAAGTGGAGCAAGAGAGCCATAATACAAAAGTCACAATTTCATATGTCATCATCCAAATCCATTAAGTTGCAATTATCCACAGAAATGAACTCTGAAGTCAATGTAGTCGTACAATTTTTACTTTTTAGAACAAGTTTCAGAAAAAACTTTCAATGATTTTATACACTCCAACTGCAATTATTTCTCACCACTGCACCTACCTTTTGTACCAGTTACCTTACTTGCTCCAGGTTTTTTTAATTTGTTCTCAGGGTGTGGTGATGCTGGCAAGGCAACATTCCTAGTTATTTTGTGAAAGTGGTGGTAGGCCTTCTCCTTGAAATACTGCAGGCCTTGTGGCCATGATGCTCCCACAATGGTGTTAGGTAGTGAATTGTAGAATATTGACCCAGCTGTGATGAAGGAATGACAATATGGAGGCCATCTTCGATTTCCATCCAAAACGGGTGCCAATGTCGGGAAACAGGTATGGTTAAGGCCTCATTTAATTGCCCCAGATGTTAGTGAGAGGGACTATGCAGTTTGCCTTAACCTTAACGTGATACGATGCCTGGATCATTGCCGATAGGTTTGTCTGACTTGTCATTATTTCCTATAGTGATTATTTACAACTAGGTGGCTTGCTAGGCCACTTCACAGGGCCCTCAAGAGTCAACCACATAGGCCAGACTGCATTTGGATGCCAGGCACCCTTTCCTGAAGACATTAATGATCTAGTTGGGGTTTTGCAACAGTCCTGGTTATTTTCTAGAGCCAGCCCACAAATGACCAGATTCACTGAATTCAATTTCACAACTTCCCATGGTAGGATTTGAACTCACAACCTCTGCGTTGCTAGCCAAAACCACTAGGCTACCGTACCCAGCTCCTAATATATTAGTTATATGAGGTTCTTCCTGAGTGATATGGGGAAGATTCCTTTGGAGTCTTCGAGAACTGAAGTGGCTCTCATCTCAGTGAAGCTGCTGTACCTGAGGGACTTGCTTCCAGATGCCATTTTCTTGCATTGAATGCCTTCCCTCAGGTGCTGGCATTGGCGAAGGCCTTAAAGAGGTACATGCACCGTCACTATCAAAAATCAGAAGAGATGGAAAACGGGCTACCGATTCGCTATCATTCGTGTTACACTATCACACAAAATCAAAATCTACCCCATTGTCTGGAGAATCACAAGAGTGAGCTGTATCATGATACAGTATTATTATACATTATTTTACCGTGCTATGCAACTAAGCAGCTGCAAAATATGGCCATTTTAATAACCATTTTAAATTTTAAAGGCTCTGACAATAAAAAAGATTTATTTGCATTTATTATCAAAAATTTACATCAATGTAATTGCTGAAAACCAATCAGAAGAAGTATTGAAAAATATATTATTTATATTCAGTTAAAATTGTTACCATGCTCTTAACAATCAAATATTACTGTTACAGCTTGAAGAATCGTTGTAATGTAGCTTACAAAGTTGTTATTAAGTGTTATTTATGTTAGATAGTTTCTATCGGTTCTGTTTTCATGGTGTTTCTACATATTGCTGCTGTCACTTAATAGTTTCTGTTCAGATAAGATATGATTAATTAGTGAAAGCTTTTGGGGCAGAAAATCCATGGGCCCAGCATCGCCAAAGTTCATAGGGTCAAGTAGCGATCCCTTAAATTCAGTACCCCTTAAGGGTGCCTGTGCCACTACAGCGCCTTCTTGGGCACTCGCTTTATAAGGGAGACACAAAACTAAACAAAAAATTATTTTCTCCATGGGGGTCCAGGCACAAGTTAGGCCTGGACCCCCAAATAGGCACCACTTCCGTCATATGACAGGCAGGTATGCCTGGCCTTAACCATGTACTGGCCACCAATGATCTGCCAGAGTTTTGTAGACCAAGGATGCGGGAACTCCCCTCCTACGTTGATGGCCTTGATTGGGGCAGATAGAGGCTCTGTCCTTAGAAATCCATCAGGAAACTCTGACGGAAGGCCAGAGCCTGGCATATCCTGGTCCCTGCCTATCTTGTGACCCTACCGCTGTGTTACAGCAGGAGTGTGCCAGAAAGGTCACGGATTTTGGGTTCCATTGGGCTTGACCACACTTTGCTAAAGATTTTTAGAGTTTTATTGCATTATTAGTATTATGACTGATGATTTGTTAAAGTGATGAAGTGGTGGGAAGGGATGACATTTTGTTTAACCTGGCTGCCAAAGCAATCTCTGCGTTTTCATCCTAACCTTTTTACCTAAGGAATGGAAAGCAAAGAGTGCTTGAGTTCAAAAATGGAAACAGAGATTAAAAAGCACCGTGAAAGCAAAAGAAAACTGCAAAGAAATACGCAAACAAAAACTGAAACTGTGCATCAATCAATATCTGAAAGATAAGGACTGGTTAATTTTCAGGTTGAACTGATGAAGGGTCTCACTAAAAATGTTAAGTTATCTTCTCTCTCCTAAATTCTAATTGATTTGTTGTTCATTTACAACATTTTCTGTTTTTGTTTCAGACAGACAGTTCGCATGTGCAGAGAAGGGAAATCTACAGTTGTTTGAATTGGACACATTTTCTTGGCAGAAATTTTATAGGCCAAGGCGGACCAAAAAAAAGATTTCAGAAGACATGCAGCATGAAGATTTCTCACTAAGTCTGCAATGAATTTCTCACTAGTCTAGAACTAGGGGGCACAGTCTCAGGATAAGGGGTCGGCCATTTAGGACTGAGATGAGAAGGAATTTCTTCACTCAGAGGGTGGTGTCTGTCCTTGGAAAAGACTCTCCCCTGTCATTTACAAACACACTTTCAAAGTCCTAACTGCCTAGCCTTTGACCCTCCCTTTATCACAATAGCACTGCAGCTGTCAGTTTGCTTAACCACTCCCTCACCTCTGCCTTTGATGCCCTAGTCACCAGTAAAGCCTTTTCTCTCCCATCCTGCTTATTCCCTCCGTTATGACCCCCATCGTTGTGGGAAAATTAAGTTGAGATTGAAGATCAGCCATGATCTTTTGAATAGCGGAGCAGGTTCGAGGGGCCGTATGGCCTACTCCTGCTCCTATTTCTTATGTTTCTTCATGTTCTGCAGCAACAGAAGTTTTCACTCTTTCTCAGAGAAACATTAGTGAGCTCATTCTCCTCCCTGGCCCAACTTTGGCAGAGTGCAATTTCCATCCACCTCATGCCTGGGTCCCTGACCCAAGCTGATTTCCTGGGGTCAGGCTTATTTCCTTAATTTGGGCAGATTTCTGGTGGGATTCCCACTTTGGGAAGGGAAGCAGTGAAATCGTTGTTGTAGGCCTTGGGAACCTACAGCAGTGTAGCCTGGCTGACTACATCTCAGGCAGCAGAAGAAATTTAAATGTTTAAAAATCTAATTAAAAAATGGGGCCAGAGGGACTGCAATCGATTAGCCCGTGATTGATTATGCTCTTTTGGGAACGGGATTTAAATTTAAATTTTTACATCCCCCTCCACGTGCCATAGCAACACCATATGCCAGAAATGCATGGTGTTCCTAATGCCCATCATTGCTATGGCGCAAATTCATTTCAATATGTTCACCTATATTTGTCAGATGTTGCTTTGAGTGGCAAATCCTGAAAGTGGTTATGGGCGGCGGAAGCCGGTAGAAAGTCTCCCCACATGATTTCTACCTCCTCCCTTTTATCATCTCATACTCATCCACATTGAATTGCATCTGCCACCTGTCTGCCCATTCCGCTACTCTGAAGTCTTTTACATTTGGCCATCTCTGATTATTCCTTGTATCCCTCACCACCCCCATTCTTCTACCTCTTTCCAACCCCACGTCCTTTTGTGTCTGTCCTTGGAAAAGACTCTCCCCTGTCATTTACAAACACACTTTCAAAGTCCTAACTGCCTAGCCTTTGGCCCTCCCTTTATCCCTTATCACTGCAGCTGTCAGTTTGCTTAACCACTCCTTTACCTCTGCCTTTGATGCCCAAGTCATCAGCAAAGCCTTTTCTCTCCCATCCTGCTCATTCCCTCTGTTATGACCCCCAACTTTGCTCTCTCAAGTCCATTTCTTTCAAGTCCTATTTCTTATGTTCTTATTCATGGTATCCTGAAACTACCCATAGTTTCCTTCTTTTTTCATGGAATACACTTATCTTGTAACCGCAATTTAAAAAAAATATTCCACTGTTGGTCCAAAGTCCTGTGTGCCACTTTCTCCTTCCTCATCGGCCAGTGATGCAGACCAAGGAGAGTTAGGAAGGTCAGAAGTCTATGGGCATTTGGACCCAGAAGAATTGAGAAAGTCAGAATGATGTGGTACATGCAGATGCTCTGATTGGCTTGGAGCCAAATTATAAATCGAGGCTAGGGGATTCGGTTTATCCCCCACACGGTGTACTGGTTGTCCGTGCGGTGCCTTCCGATGTTTTGATTGTAAGTTTACCTCTTCCTCATCTATATCTGTCTGCTCCGCATCAGAGGTGTTGATAGTCTGTTTCCTCATTATATTTTTTATCCCAACTTCAACTCGGGCTCTCAGTAGCATTGTCCTTTGGGTTATCCAGAGCAAAAGAAATTGAAGAGATGTTATAATGTTATGCGGCTACAGTGACAGTTCCTCTGTAGCTTTGGAAGGTGTCCAATCATGCTTCTTGCTAGTGTGTGTTCCCAAATCATTATGCAGGCAAGCTGCAGATAGTCCAGGCAAATGTGCAGTTGCCACTGGCTGTCTTGCATCTCTGTGCCCAACAGGTTTAGCTGCTTGGCTCCCCACGATTTCCAAGGGTTCTTCCTCATTTATTAACGACTTAGATGAAGGCATAGAAAGTCTCATATCTAAGTTTGCCGATGACACAAAGATTGGTGGCATTGTAAGCAGTGTAGATGAAAACATAAAACTACAAAGCGATATTGATAGATTTGGTGAATGGGCAAAACTGTGGTAAATGGAATTCAATGTAGACAAATGTGAGGTCATCCACTTTGGATCAAAAAAGGATAGAACAGGGTACTTTCTAAATGGTAAAACGTTAAAAACAGTGGATGTCCAAAGGGACTTAGGGGTTCCGGTACACAGATCATTGAAGTGTCATGAACAGGTGCAGAAAATAACCAATAAGGCAAATGGAATGCTGGCCTTTATATCTAGAGGACTGGAGTACAAGGGGGCAGAAGTTATGCTGCAGCTATACAAAACCCTGGTTAGACCGCACCTGGAGTACTGTGAGCAGTTCTGGGCACCGCATCTTCGGAAGGACATATTGGCCTTGGAGTGAGTGCAGCATAGGTTTACTGGAATGATACCCAGACTTCAAGGGTTAAGTTACGAGGAGAGATTACACAAATTAGGGTTGTATTCTCTAGAGTTTAGAAGATTAAGGGGTGACCTGATCGAAGTTTATAAGATATTAAGGGGAACAGATAGGGTGGATGGAGAGAAACTATTTCCGCTGGTTGGGGATTCTAGGAGTAGGGGGCACAGTCTAAAAATTAGAGCCAGACCTTTCAGGAGCGAGATTAGAAAACATTTCTACACACAAAGGGTGGTAGAAGTTTGGAACTCTCTTCCGCAAAGGCAATTGATACTAGCTCAATTGCTAAATTTAAATGTGAGATAGATAGCTTTTTGGCAACCAAAGGTATTAAGGGATATGGGCCAAAGGCAGGTATATGGAGTTAGATCACAGATCAGCCATGATCTTATCAAATGGCGGAGCAGGCACGAGGGGCTGAATGGCCTACTCCTGTTCCTATGTTCCTATGTTCCTCATGGCAGGTCAGAGGTCTATTGTCAGGGAGATCACCTCCCGTGGCCTGAATTTCCTGGTGATTCTCACCACCTTCTCCCCTGATAGAGAAGAAAAAAAAGCATGAGCATAGCAATGAAGACTGGGCAGAGTCTTTTGTCACAAAGGCTTGGCACATAAGGTTATAAGTGGGACAACAGCCATAATACTGTTCTTGATGGCACTCACCATCATACCCCATTGGTTAGTCCTTTGTTCAACATGATAAGCAGAGTGTACCAGATATCCAATTCATCAATATAAATCTACTTTATGAAGAGGGTGCTCTAGGATGTCAAAGAGACCAACTCTCCTTAGTTGTGCTTCTTCCATCAGCACTTTCTAAACTACGTCTGAAAATCAAGGTTACCTTTAACCATGATTTCTTCTCTGCACAGTAACAATGAAGTGGCCACTTTAAATAGAAGCTACAGTTTTTAAAAATTGCAGCAATGCATTATTTCTCATCGTCCATGAACAGTGAGCTCCTGCAGGCAGGTCCAATCCGATCTGGGAGATGAGTTTGGAAAATCACATGAGGTCAGCGCAACGCAATATTGGCAAATAGTATTCTCACAGATCCATGGCGGTAAATTTAAACCCCCAAGAACAGGTGGGTTTGGGGTGGGTGGGAGGTTAAAATAACAGCTTTTTGGAGTGGGACTGCATCCCGGCTCCAACTCGGCCATTTCTGGGTTTGACGATCCGGATTCTTTCCCCTCAGTCTGGTTCAGTAATAACTGAAGTCGAATACATTTTAAAGTCCAACACATCTTTAATAGCAGGGTTCTTAGTCTGCAGCATTGATTTGGACTCCTGATAGAGTCCCTCTATGCTGGCAGAGCAAGAACAAAAACATACAGAAATCCACACGTTTTTATACAAATCAATAGGGTTGGAACATACTTAACGAGGGTCAACACCAATTATAAGCCGGGCATAGGTTGCCATGTGAGGTTACATTATTTCCGGCCAATCATAAATCGTCCATGTGCTGATCATGCTGCTGTTAGACATCAAAGGGGATAACTTCCTCACTTTCCAACTTGGAATGTTCTTCCCTGTTCCTTCTGTTCCTTATCTCCCAACCTGGAATGTCTTTCAACTTTGGCTAAGCTCGTTACCTATATTGATCTGCCATAAACATGGAGACATTCAGACCAGTCCTTGACTCACATCAAAGACCTATCATTGATAAGACAATGCAGGCCTGCTGACTAAGCAAACATATGGCCCAGCAGGAGGGCCAGGCCACTTGTATCAATCTCAGTTACTAACTAATTAACCCTTTCTAACCATTTTGCATTCTGCTTCTTTGCCACGTGGGCATTTTAATATTTTACCGAAAACTGACCACGTAGGGATTCTCAGGTTTAATCCAGGCAGGTTTGTCTGTGTGTGAACAGCAGATACCAGGAAGTCCCACCCCACTTAAAGCCGGCGGGGCGATACTTAAAAGGGGCGATGTACCTCATTGAAATAAACTGAGGTACTTAATATTTTGTGTATTGGAATAATAAAATGAATTTAACCTTGCCTGTTCAGGTTTCCCATCGCTTCCCATTCACGTCACGTGAAAGCAGGCGGGAAAGGCCAGATCCACGAGGTGAGTGCTTTTATTGCACTGCTTGTGGGCCTGGAGGAGCAGGAGTGTTTCATCCAGGCCCAACAAGTTCACCTGGCTGATAGGTCCCCTGCGATCGGCCACCCACCCCCCCAACCCGATGGTGGACCCCCCTCCCCCACCTATCTCTGACTCTTCACCCAACCTCCAGCGACCGCCGATCTCCAAGTCCCGGCTTATGACCTTCTCCTCGGCCCATGATCCTTCCCTTCTCCCTTCCTCCCTCCGATCACCGGTTGCAGCCTGCTACAGCAGGCTTTCCTGTCCAACAGTCAGCCAGCCTGTCAATCAGGCTGGCTGCTGGGCGCAAAACCTGAAATTTATTGGCCCCATTAAGGTCACGATCACGGATCACAGACGCGCCCACATACCTTCCGGGTGTCGCACCTGAAAACATTCCACCCCCCCACCCCGCTCCCTTCCCGGCTCCATGCTAAAATTTACCCCTTGGCCTCAGTGCTTTAGTGTCCATATCGGAAAATTCGCACTGTAATGTTTAACTCAACCATTTCTCCTAAGCACTCAGAAACTACTTCCTCATTTACTTCATATTTTAAACAACCGCTCAAGACACTTGTATATTCTTGTTAATATTTGTTATTTTACTGTTGATGTCAGGCCCTTCTACTCTGAATACTGAGCTAGTTACTTTTTCTTTTTTTCTTTGCAATGGAGAAGCTGAGAGTGGGTATTTTATTGTCAACTTATTACATTTCAGAGCTCTGTGGTTTCAATTTTGAATACCGACAAAGGCTTTGGTAGATCGAGAAAATATTAGTTTGTTGTCTCTCAACCGGTTTTGGGTGGAAGGGTTTGCTGTGGTTTACCTGATTACCTACATATAGGGCTCGATTTTGGAATGAAGTAGCGGGTACGTTGTGGAGGGGGGGGGGGGGGGTTTGAAAATCGGGGAAATTCTGAGTGGGTTCGGAACCCGGCTCCATCCCACAGACTTCCGGGTTCCCCACTGATGCGTCTGGATGCGCGTGTGACTCACGAATGCGGAAGTCCCACTGGCAATTAAAGCCGGTGGGATGACAGTTAAGCGTTATTTAGATACTTGAAGTACTTAATTTTGTCCACATTAAGGGAGGGGTTCGATTTTCAAACATCCTCAGCGTGTTTCCCGTGCTGTGGGAAACACTCCATGTTCTATCAGACGTGTTTCAGCCAGCAGCCAGTTGGACATTCAAATGCTTGTTTGACAGATGGGGATAAAGGGTGAGTTATTGCATCAGGGCACTCAGTTCTTTCAGACAAATTTTTGGCTGGGAGATCTTTATGTTTTCACTGAAAATTCTTATTTTCCACTCACAATTCTATTGTTCACACATATTTACCAACTTTTCGGACCCCCTCAAACTGACAGCATCAGAATCAGCTGCATTCACCCTTACATCCGAGGACGAGTAACATCATCAGCCTCGCCACCCCACCCTGCACAAAACAGTCCTTCCTGCAAATACACATACACCCACTGTAAAGTGACCCGATGGGTGACATCAAGTGTCGCTGTTTATGGTGAAGCTCATAAAAGGGCCCTATTACAAAAGCCAGTCAAGAATGGGCAAGACGTGGCAGTAGTGGTGAGAATGATAACATTTAACGTGACTTTAACAAAAAACAAATATAAATGAGAAACATGACAGTCTGTCAGGCACCATTGTGCATACCCTTCGTGATCACAAATCCTTAGCCTTTCTCTTCCTACTGCTTCTACGTGGTGCTTCTCCTGTGGCTGCAGCAGAGGTAGTGGCAGATTGCTCTTATTCATGCCCTGACTGCTTAGATGCTTTCGGTCTACGGGTTTTGGAGCCCGTGAGGGCCCCTCCAAAGACTGCTCCACCTACACCTGTGCAGGGGCATACTCGGCCACCTGGAGAGGAGGCAGCCCCTGGGTCAGCTGAGGAAGATGAAATCTTCTTTGACTTTTCAAATCATGCAGCTGGAGAGTTGAATCGATCAATTTGCGTTTGATTAATTTCCATTCATGGGATTTAAAATTTAACTCCTCCCCTCCACCGCCCACAGCAGTGCCGCAGAGACACAGAGGTGTTCCTTCTGCCCAGTATTCTTGTCATCTGCGTGTAATTGCAATCCGTTTGCTTATATTTGGGCGGATGTATAGTATTCCCAACATCACTACCACAGAAGTGCCGAGAGCAAGTGGGGAGCCAGCGGAGCAGCTCCTGAAGAATTTTCCACCAAATTATTTACACTGGGAGAGAGGTGGGGGAGGGGGGGTAGCTGCAAAACATGAGCAGAAAATAGTGCCCAATAATACATTTGCTTTACTGGACTGCTATGGGACCTATGATTACTTCATCCAAGGGGAAATAAGATGGAGCAAGTTTTCATCTTCAGTGTTTCCGATGCAGAGCTTCGCATACCTGGAGCACATATCAGGAAATCGGGCGTTTCCTTCCCCCCTCATGCTTTTCCAACACTGAAGATGAAAATTTGTCCCAAAAGACTTCAATCATGGGCTTTCTTACTACAGTTTTTTTCTTTCCCCCTTCAATTTTTTTCTCTCTCTTTCATGAAGGTGTTGATTCATGATGGCATGTGTTTCAATGGGTCCTGCCCATCTCAAATGGCCATTCTTCATATATGAGCCTAAACAACGATTATTGGGAGGCTGTTTGACTGTGAAAGACAACACAGTTGAGCCTGATCCATCCCTTACCTTATCCAGTATCCACATTTATACATTTTCCAACAGGAATGCAGGAACCGTGGCTGATTTATTCCCCTTGTTTCCAGAAATGCTGACATCAGGTATATTGCCCCAGCTTTTTAGATGTTATAAGTATGGTAGCTTCATATAGGTTTTAGAATAAAAGAAAGCCTTATTTTATAGGTAAACTTGGGAATCAAAATAATTTTTCAAAAAACTATCAATAAACTAAAATGCTTTGAATATAAAACTGTACATGGATCTTTTTTTTTATTCGTTCATGGGATGTGGGCTTCGCTGGCAAGGCCAGCATTTATTGCCCATCCCTAATTGCCCTTGCGAAGGTGGTGGTGAGCCACCTTCTTGAACAGCTGCAGTCCGTATGGTGAAGGTTCTCCCACAGTGCTGTAAGGAAGGGAGTTCCAGGATTTTGACCCAGCGACGATGAAGGAACGGCGATATATTTCCAAGTCGGGACAGTGTGTGACTTGGAGGGGAATGTGCAGGTGGTGTTGTTCCCATGTGCCTGCTGCCCTTGTCCTTCTAAGTGGTAGAGGTCGCAGGTTTGGGAGGTGCTGTCGAAGAAGCCTTGGCGAGTTGCTGCAGTGCATCCTGTGGATGGTACACACTGCAGCCACAGTGCGCCGGTGGTGAAGGGAGTGAATGTTTAGGGTAGTGGATGGGGTGCCAATCAAGCGGGCTGCTTTGTCCTGGATGGTGTCGAGCTTCTTGAGTGTTGTTGGAGCTGCACTCATCCAAGCAAGTGGAGAGTATTCCATCACACTCCTGACTTGTGCCTTGTAAATGGTGGAAAGGCTTTGGGGAGTCAGGAGGTGAGTCACTCGCCACAGAATACCCAGCCTCTGACCTGCTCTCGTAGCCATACTATTTATGTGGCTAGTCCAGTTAAGTTTCTGGTCAATGGTGACACCCAGGATGTTGATGGTGGGGGATTCGGCAATGGTAATGTCGTTGAATGTCAAGGGGAGGTGGTTAGACTCTCTCTTGTTGGAGATGGTCATTGCCTGCCACTTGTCTGGCGCGAATGTTACTTGCCACTTATCAGCCCAAGCCTGGATGTTGTCCAGGTCTTGCTGCATGCGGGCACGAACTGGTTCATTACCTGAGGGGTTGCGAATGGAACTGAACATTGTGCAATCATCAGCGAACATCCCCATTTCTGAACTTATGATGGAGGGAAGGTCATTGATGAAGCAGCTGAAGATGGTTGGGTCTGGGACACTGCACTGAGGAACTCCTGCAGCAATGTCCTGGGGCTGAGATGACTGGCCTCTGACAACCACTACCATCTTCCTTTGTGCTAGGTATGACTCCAGCCACTGGAGAGTTTTCCCCCCATTCACATCAATTTTACTAGGGCTCCTTGGTGTCACAATCGGTCAAATGCTGCCTTGTTGTGAAGAGCAGTCACTCTCACCTCACCTCTGGAATTCAGCTCTTTTGTCAATGTTTGGACCAAGGCTGTAATGAGGTCTGGAGCCAAGTGTCCCTGGCGGAACCCAAAGTGAGCATCGGTGAGCAGGTTATTGGTGAGTAAGTGCCGCTTGATAGCACTGTCGACGACACCTTCGATCACTTTGCTGATGATTGAGAGTAGACTGATGGGGCGGTAATTGGCCGGATTGGATTTGTCCTGCTTTTTGTGGACAGGACATACCTGGGCAATTTTCCACATTGTCGGGTAGATGCCAGTGTTGTAGCTGTACTGGAACAGCTTGGCTAGAGGTGCGGCTAGTTCTGGGGCACAAGACTTTAGCACTACAGCCGGCATGTTGTCGGGCCCATAGCCTTTGCTGTATCCAGTGCACTCAGCCGTTTCTTGATATCACGTGGAGTGAATTGAATTGGCTGAAGTCTGGTTTCTGTGTTGGTGGGGATATTGGGAGGAGGCCGAGTTGGATCATCCACTCGGCACTTCTGGCTGAAGATGGTTGCAAACGCTTCAGTCTTGTCTTTTGCACTCACGTGCTGGACTCCGCCATCATTGAGGATGGGGATGTTTGAAGAGCCTCCTCCTCCCGTTAGTTGTTTAATTGTCCACCACCATTCACGACTGGATGTGGCAGGACTGCAGAGCTTTGATCTGATCCGTTGGTTGTGGAATCGCTTAGCTCTGTCTATAGCATGTTGCTTCCGCTGTTTAGCATGCATGTAGTCCTGAGTTGTAGCTTCACCAGGTTGGCATCTCATTTTTAGGTACGCCTGGTGCTGCTCCTGGTATGCTCTTCTACACTCCTCATTGAACCAGGGTTGATCCCCTGGCTTGTTGGTAATGGTAGAGTGAGGAATATGCCGGGCCATGAGGTTACAGATTGTGCTGGAATACAATTCTGCTGCTGCTGATGGCCCACAGCGATAGAAAAGAGGATAAGACATGGACAATTTTGCATTAAACATTTAACTGTGATCATGTCACAAAATATTTTAAAAGGGCCAGTTTTTTCTTGAAATATTGCACAATGCTATGAGAATGTGTTAGCTAATGCTGAACTCAAGTAATGAGTGGCTACAGGCACAGTAGTGTCTTCAGTCAAGATCAAAGACATTTTCATCAAGCATATTTATAGTCAGAATTCCTCTGTCAGGGAGTGGAATGTGGCTCAGGAGTTAAGTATGAGTGGGATGAGTCATGGGCCTCGAAATTTACGGGGAGGCAGGGAGGGAACGAAGTTGGGGGGGGGTGGTGGGGCGGGGAGGTTGTAGTGGAAATGTGGGTAACCCAGAGGTCCTGCCAAATTTTACGGCAGGACCTCGTTTAAATTTTTTGTCTCTGTTTCCTGGCTGGCAGTCAGCCAGATTGAGAGGCTGACTGGCTGCCGTACAGGAAGTCCTGTGGCACCAGGCCGCTGTGAGGGAGGGAGGGTGAGATCGGAGGTTGGGGGGAGAACGGAAAGGCCTTGGAGAGGTCAGAAAGGCCGGGGGTCGGGGGGGAGATCGGAAAGGCCTTGGAGAGGTCAGAAAGGCCGGGATTGCGGGGGGGGAGAACTGAGGTAGGGGGTAGATCGTGAAGCCGGGTGGAGATTGAAAAGACCTTGGTGAGATCGGAGGCCTTGGGAAGATCGGAGGTCAGGGAGAGATCGGAGGTCAGGGGGAGATCGTGGAGGCCGGAGGGGGTGGGGTGATCCGAAAGGCCTTGGAGAGATTGGAGGTTGGGGGAGATCGGAAAGGCCAGAGGGGTGGGGTGGGGGAGATTGTAAAGGCCTTGGGGAGATTGGAGGCTTTGGGGAGATCAGAGGGAGATCGGAAGTCGGGGGTGGGTAGACATCGGATCACGGGGGGGACGGGGGACGGGGTCCAATCACAGGGAGGGAAGCAGGTTTGCGTGGTAGGCCGGGGGGGGGTGGTGCGGGGAATCACTCCTGCTCCTCCTGGCCCACAAGCAGTGCTGGAAAAGCCGTTCCTGCCCTCCTCCAGCTGCGGGCTTCCCGAGGCCTGGGAAACCCGGCCTGCAGGCAATAAATCTAAAAGCCTGCTAAAATTTGAGGGACGCAGCCTCATTAAAATATTTAAATTACAGACCCGCCTCTGGAGAGCCCCGTCCCCCAACCCACCTCCGTTAAAACCGGAAGTGGGCGCATTGGAGGCAGGTTGGGGTCAGGTTTCCCATTTAAAAAATTTGAACCTACCCACCCACGGTGGGGGGTTAGAATTCCCCCATGGAGTGTGTTTGGGGTAACCTTTAAGGATTGTCATATTATTATTGCAAATTTGAAAAGGAAGAAGACTTTGGCTGGGAAATTATTCTCACCCTGAAAACCAGCACAAAATGGGTGGCGTGCCTGCAACGCAAGCCCAAAGATGAAGGCCCGAGGCTTGCTGCAAATCGGGCCTCAGGCTTCATCAGCATAACACGGAGCTGCGGACGCCAATCGGGAGTCCTCTTGCAGCTCGCCAGTTGGGGCCTTCACATAATTGGCCGGTTTAGCCTCCAAGTCCAGGAGGAAGGCAATCTCCTCCTGGTTCCTCATTGAGATCAGAAAAAATAAAGAAACTTACCCGATCTTCTCCCTTTAAGGACCGGTGGTTAGGCGTGACCTGGGAAAACTGCGCATGCTCCACCCAGTTACTGGCAAATTTGGCAGTGTGGCCCCTAATTATCATATTTAAAAGGGCCTAACGCCAGTTTTAGGCAGGCACTCTGGGCACTCGGATGTCACCGACTGTGAAGTCGGCAGCTGGTGCACTTCCAGAGGACATTGGGCGCTGCAGATCATCGCCGGAAATTGGCCCTCCTACAAGAATTTTGCGCCCAAAAACAGGCGCAACAGGGACCAATATCTCCTTGCTTGACATTGGATGGCCGACCATAGACAAGAGGTGTTGGCCAGTGGCTTTCCATACAGAAAGGTTGGTGTTTGTCAGTAATGTACACGAAATGCTTCACAGTGTTAGACAGAGCTGAGAAGTTCCACTGGGAAATTCTTACTTTCCAGCTTTAGTGAACTCCAAAGGTAAACAATCTGCCAGTGTGTGTCTCTCTCCATCTTTGGTTTTAGGTGCTTCTGGCTCTGCTTTCCTACTGCTTCCAACCCATTGTGTCTAACTTCACCTTGTATGCATTTCCTATAGATCAGCGATGATCTTACTGAATGGCGGAGCAGGCTCGAGGGGCTGAATGGCCTAATCCTGCTCCTATTTCTTATGTTCTTATGTACATTACAACAGTGACTACACTTCAAAAAGTACCTAATTGGCTATAATGTGCTTTGGGGTGTCTTGAGGTTGTGAATGGGGCCACATAAATGCGAGTTCTTTGTTTCTTTAAGACTTATTTATTATTGTTTTAGAAAGAATCCCTCTGGTTAAAATTTAAGGCCTAGAAATTCCAAGCAGCCAGCTGCATCGCTTTTATGCGATAGAAAATGAGTTGTAGCCACTGATGGTCTGGAGAGGTACTTCTATGATAATTTTGTGGATCAGCTTATTTGGACATTTATTGGCGTAAAACTCATGTAAAATGGGAGTAATTCACTAGGGCACATGGAGATTAGAGTACAGATTTTAAAAAAACAGTTCTGGCTGAAGGTTGCAAGCAGGTTGGAGGAGCAGCAGGTAAATAAGGAACAGTGCTTGGCTCAGTCAGTTGACAGTCAGCTAATGTGACTGCATGTCTCATGAATGTTTTGTACCACTTTACAAGAATGTCTAACACAGGAGAACCTGGCAAAGGCAGCCAAAGACATGACAAGAGCACGACACAGGGGCAGAGAAAAAGATGCCACAATGTCCTGGATGAAATAAAACACAGGAGAGAGAATGTGGGGTGACCATGGCAGGAAACCTGCCAGAAACGTCACTATTGCCATGTGGAGGTAGATGGCACTGACATTGAGTGCCAGCTCTGTCACCTCCACGACTGTAGACCAGTGCCCCAGAAAGTTCAATGATGGAGCAGGGCAGGCAAATTAACACATCAGCCACTCTCCCCTTTCTTTTTTGGACACCCGAGGCACCAGCACACTTTTCACCCTCTAAAAGTAACAGCGGCACACAATATACTCTGGTCAAGGGGGGCACTAACTCAGCCCACCTCCCTTCACAGCAATTACTTACATGCACAACCCTAAAACCCCATCCTCCACTTCACTTTAATAGTGTAGTACCACCACTCTCTTACTTTAGCTTCCCACTCCTCAATTGCTAGCCGTCCTCTCATTTACTTGATCTTATTGTAAGAGAAAATGGCGCACAATGCTTGTGAGCGGTAGGCCATCCTGAAATGCATCATGCCCTATGAGGTGATGGCCACGAAGCTCATAAAGAGACACACTGCTTTTGTGGGACATGGTGAGGTTGGGGCCATAATGCCAGTGCCAGATTAGACCTACACAGTCACTGTGGCATCCCTGTAAAGCACAGCCACAAGCTTCCACCCCCTTCTCTATCTCCTTAATGTTCACCCATTCATAGCCTGTACCCTCTTTTCCTGCTGATTCATCAGAGCAACAGAGGGCACAGGAATAGGAAGGGGAGAAAGAGGAGGAGAAGGAATAAAAAACAACTACTTCCTTGTGAACGACAATGATGAAGAAGACAGGGAGGATGATGAAGAAAAGGGATGAAACCCACCCACAAGACCCTGCAGAGACTTCCGGTACTGTGATCCTTTGCCCCAAAGCCCCTTGAACTCATCTCCTGGGTCTCTTGCTTCTTCACTCCCACACACCAGCTCAGATACTTATACTCAGGAGGGTGGAGGGGGGCAGAAATTAGATAGTAAGGTAGTGACACCGGTGATTCAGCTCACACAGCCGTGAGGAGTGATGATATGTTAGAAGGATCATCAAATGAGGTCATATGGGTTGAGCTAAGGAACAGAAAATGGGCAGTCACACTACTGGGAGTGTACTATAGACCCTCAAACAGTCAGAGGGAGATAGAAGAACAAATATGTAGGGAAATTTCTGAGAAGTGCAAAAACAATAGGGCAGTAATAGTAGGGGATTTCAACTACCCTAATATTAACTGGGACACAGTGTGAAGGGTATAGAGGGCACAAAATTCCTAAATTGCATTCAGGAGAACTTTTTTAGCCAGTATGTAGCAAGCCTAACAAGAGAAGATTTAGTTTTAGGAAATGAGGCTGGGCAGGTGGAAGGAGTAGGAGAGCATTTTGGTGGTAGTGATCATAATTCAGTTAGTTTTAGCATAATTATGGAAAAGGACGAAAATAGAACAGGAGTTAAAGTTCTCAATTGGGGAAAGGCCAATTTTACTAAGCTAAGAAGTGATTTAGCAAAAGTGGACTGGAAACAGCTGCTTGAAGGTAAATCAATGTCAGAGCAGTGGGAGGCATTCAAGGGGGAGATTTAAGGGGTGCAGAGCAAACATGTTCCTACAAAGAAAAAGGGTGAAGCTGCCAAATCCAGAGCCCCCTGGATGTCAAGGAGCATGCAGGATAAGATAAGGCAAAAAAGGGAAGATTATGTCAGACACTGAGAACTAAATACTACAGAAAGCCTAGAGTATAAAAAGTGCAGGGGTGAAATTAAAAAGGAAATTAGGAAAGCAAAGAAAGGGCATGAAAAAATATTGGTAAGTAAAATCAAGGAAAACCCAAAGATATTTTATAAATACATTAAGAGCAAGAGGATCACTAAGGAAAGAGTAGGGTCTATTAGAGACCAAAAAGATAACCTATATACGGAGGCGGAAGATGTTGGTATGGTTCTTAATGAATACTTTGCGTCTGTCTTCACAAAAGAGAGAGACGATGCAGACATTGTAGTTAAGGAGGAGTAGTATGAAATATTGAATGGGATAAAGTTAGTGAGAGAGGAAGTATTAAGGGGATTAGTATCTTTGAAAGTACCAGGGCCGGATGAAATATATCCCAGGCTGTTAAAAGAAGCAGGGGAGGAAATAGCAGAGGCTCTGACCATCATTTTCCAAACCTCCCTGGATACAGGTGTGGTGCCGGAGGATTGGAGGACTGCTACCCTTGTGCCGTTGTTTAAAAAGGGAGCGATGGATAGACTGAGTAATTAAGGCCAGTCAGTCTAGCCTTGGTGGTGGGCAAATTATTGGAATCAATTCAGAGGGACAGAATAAACCGTCACTTAGAAAAGCACGGATTGATCAAGGACAGTCAGCATGGATTTGTTAAGGGAAGGTCGTGTCTGACTAACTTGATTGAATTTTTTGAGGAGGTGACAAGGGGGGTTGATGAGGGTAGTGCATTTGATGTAGTCTACATGGATTTTAGCAAGGGTTTGACAAGGTCCCACATGGCAGACTGGTCAAAAAAGTACAAGCCCATGGCATCCAAGGGAGAGTGGCAAGTTGGATCCAAAATTGGCTCAGTGGCAGGAAACAAAGAGTAATAACTGGAAGGCTGTTTCCAGTGGGGTTCCGCAAGGCTCAGTACCAGGTCCCTTGCTTTTTGTGATATATATTAATGATTTGGACTTAAATGTAGGGGGCATGATTAAGAAGTTTGCAAATTATACAAAAATTGGCTGTGTGGTTGATAGTGAGGAGGAAAGCTGTAGACTGCAGGAAGATATCAATGGATTGGTCAGGTGGGCAGATAAGTGGCAAATGGAATTCAATCCGGAGAAGTGTGAGGTAATGCATTTGGGGAGGGCAAATAAGGCAAGAGAGTACACAATAAATGGGAGGATACTGAGAGGTGTAGAGGAAGTAAGGGACTTGAAGTGCAAGTCCACAGATCCCTGAAGGTATCAGGGCAGGTAGATAAGGTGGTTAAGAAGGCATATGGAATGCTTTCCTTTATTAGCCGAGGCATAGAATATAAGAGCAGGGAGGTTATGCTGGAACTGTATAAAACACTAGTTAGGCCACAGCTTGAGTACTGTGTATAGTTCTGGTCACCACATTACAGGAAGGATGTAATTGCACTAGAGAGGGTACAGAGGAGATTTACGAGGATGTTGCCAGGACTGGAGAATTTTAGCTATGAGAAAAGATTGGATAGGCTGGGGTTGTTCTCTTCAGAACAGAGGAGGCTGAGGGGTGATTTAATTGAGGTATATAAAATTATGAGGGGCCTAGATAGAGTGGATGGGAAGGACCTATTTCCCTTAGCAGAGAGGTCAATAACCAGGGGGCATAGATTTAAAGTGATTGGTAGAAGGATTAGAGGGGAGCTGAGGAGAAATGTTTTCACCCAGAGGGTGGTAGGGATCTGGAACTCACTGCCTGAAAGGGTGATAGAGGCAGAAACCCTCAACTCATTTAAAAAGTACCTGGATGTGCACCTGAAGTGCCGTAACCTACAAGGCTATGGACTAAGTGCAGGAAAGTGGGATTAAACTGGGTGGCTCATTTTCGGCCTGCGCGGACACGTTGGGCTGAATGGCCTCCTTCAGTGCCGTAAACTTCCTATGATTCTATGATTCACAGAGCACGAGGGGGCTGGAGGAGTGGCGATTCGGTGAGGATGTGCCACCTTCCCAGTGGAGACTGAGGACAAATCTGTGCTTGGCTTTGGAGTCGTGGGACCCAGAAGTTATGGTTATTAGCCTGTAAAGAAGGATGTTCAGGAAAGATCATACCTACTTGCAGACTCTGAGGTCAGTCTCCGAGGACGAGCAGCAACTGACAAGCGTGACTCTTGAGTCTATAGCTCTCATTTGCAGCACCATCGGGGAAGCTTTTTGTTATGTGTAGACAACAATGGGCCATGTGGCAGCTTTACTGGAATATAAGAAGTGATCAGGGACCAGTTGACTCCTCCACCTCCACGGAGGCACAGGCTACAGCTCTGGTGGCAGTCGGGCAATAGGCAGCACCCTGCGTACCGGCTTCCAGACATGGAGGCTGCAATGTTTGCTACTGTCTCTAAGGGCTTTCAGGATCTGATAGCTACCATTAGACAAGCCAGCCTACTGATTAGTGGGGACACAGATCCGGAGCCTAGTGGAACAGCGACGGCTGGAGTCAGCCTCCGTGATTACAACAATAACAACAACTTGCATTGAAATAGTGGCTTTAACGTAGTAAAACGTCCCAATGCTTCACAGGACCAGTATCAAACAAGCCACATAAGGAGATGTTAGGACAGGCGACCAAAAGCTTGGTCAAAGAGATAGGTTTTAAGGAGTGTCTTAAAGGAGGAGAAAGAGGTGGAGAGGCAGAAAGGTTTAGGCAGTGAATTCCAGAGCCTAGGGCCTAGGCAGCTGAAGGCACGGCTGCCAATGGTAGAATTTTACAGCACACAAACAGGCCATTTGGCTCATCAGGTTTGGGCCGGTGTTTATGCTCCACACGAGCCTCTTCCCACCCTACTTCATCTCACCCTATCAACATATCATGTATCTGCCATCTCTCAGGACGGCAGCACATGCCGGGGGTGAGGTGTGAAAACCTCTTGGCAGTCTCACCCTGTCAGAAGCAGTTCACAAACAAACCCAGGTCTGTGCAGGCATAATGCTGAAAGAAAATTGCTGCAAAAGTGTTTCCCAGCTGCATTGCTATTGAAACTCTCCACGCTCTTCAGGCTTATAAACTCTTCACTTCTACCTGTCTCAGCTGATCCTGGAAGCAACTGCACCTTATAATTCTCATTCTAACGTATCCCCAGTGTATAAACAGGAAACTCAGAGCCACTGGCCCTCATTATAATATGTAAATAAGCACACTCAGGACTCAGCAGGCGGACTGTGGAAATGGCCAAAAAAATGCAAGGCAATTTGAGGGAAACGATTTTGGAGCAAGAAACCAGAGTAAACGGCTCCTGCCCAATCTTGCTGCCAAAAAAAATTATATGCTGAAATTATGCCAGAAGTGGCATAGAATTTCTAGGTCTAATTGTTTTCAAAAAACTAATTTTAACTGCAAAAGAAAATTTTATCCTCTCCAAGTAGTAATTTAAAACAAAAGAACCTCTGTAATGGGTTAAAATTGTGCAGACAGGATTTTAGGCAAACTCATTAAATGATGCTCCAAAAGCAGCACACAGGAAATTAAATTCACTGGTCATTGTTTGATTACAGATAAAAAGGCTAGTTTTGATTTGATAAATAACAAAAGAAATTAAAAAGGTGAGCCTGAGTCGCATGATAATGCAGAGATATGATCCAGGTACCCAGACGGTAGATGAGATCACTGATCAGGTGCCACAATTTAATAAACAACCACAAGTGGCTTTACGGAGATGCTGACTCACATTAAAAAAAGTTGAAAGAGGTTTTGCTGTGTGGGCAGAGTTCAGCTGGATCCAATTGAAGGGTTTCTTGTAAAACACTCTAAACATAAGGCTCAAGTATTTGCCTTAAGGAAATTATAAAAGCAATCCTGGTTACACCAAAGCCAAGGCTACTTAAGTTAGCTGTCATGCACAATTAATGAAAAGGGCTGTGTCGCTAGGATTTGTATAATTAAAAAGTTAAAAATTAAGCTTGTATAATCGCACAACTGTTACAAGTTTGTTGCAGCTATTCTGACTGGATCATAACAATTCTTAATGCAACAAACCATAACTATATGTGACGGTGTATTGATAAATAAAGCAGCCTCAATAAATTCCTCCTTTAGCCTAACTAATATAAAATATTCAGGAACTGACTCCAAGCTCTGTACAAATTCTTCTTTTGGCTTGATAGGTAGGTGCACCACATGGTGCGGTACTGAACTATATGGATCAGCTTCAATCCTTGGTCTGTGCTGAGTTAACTGATCTCATAGCAATGGAGGCACTACAATTAATCTCAATATCCCCAGGGTAAGGAATAGAAAACTACAGCCTGGGATACTACTTCTGAGTGCTATTCAGTGTCTCTTCCTGAAAAGTATGGGCACTGGGTAAAGCCATTCTCCTGGCTGGCCCCACTCCACTCTATCAAATAGAACAGTGCGCAGTACTCTAAGTGTAGTCTAACCAAGGTTCTATACAAGTTTAACATACCTTTAACTAACATTATTTCACTGATGAGTCTGTCACCACTACCGCTGGAAGTATTATGGAAATATGAGCCCCGATTTTAACTCGGAGAGGGAATCGGGAGAACGGGGGACCAAATAGGTGGTGATCCGTTCGGCTCCCCAGAGCGTGAGACCTGGGAGATTTTAACTCCCAGGCCTCATTACCATGCTCCAATACTGACTCCCACCCAAAGTTGGCGAGAATGAAGTCACCACTGGTTGGCGGGAGTCGAATTTCATGGGGAGTTAGTCTGCCACCGGGGAACCATGGAAACAGTCCGTGGCAAGGTAAGTCAGAAATGGGGCGGGGGGTTGTTGGGGGGAACCAAGAAAGCTTGCGATTGGGGGGGAAGGGAGAAGCCTGGGGTAGGCTGCCTGGCTCACAGGGAACCTTTAAAAAGTGAAACAAATTACCTGGGCCTCCTGTGGCCAGGATCCTGCCTGCCACCAGTTTTCGCTGGCAGGTTCAAGACCGTGCTGGCATTAGACAGATCTGCAGGTAAAAGGTGTGCGTGTTCCGATGATGTCATCAGAATGCGACTTCACTCTTTAGGTGCCTGCTCTTCTGGGGCAGGCAGCTTTCCTGTTCCTGAATTCATGCATAAATATTGCAGTTGCAAATGCATGATATAGCATGCTAGCAAGCTTGTTAGTGTGAGGATGAAAATCTGTGATAAATATATGAGACAATGAGGAAATACAAATGCGAAGAAAGACTTGAAAAGTTGGGTCTTTTTTCATTAGAACAATGCAGATTATGGGTTGACATAATAGAAGTGTTTAAAATTATGAAGGGATAGGGCAGGGTAGATAAAAGCAGACTGATTCCAATAGTTGCATCTAGAATAAGGGGCCATAGATACAAGATTAAATGTAAAAGATTTAGAACAGAGGACAGGAGAAACTTCTTCAAAGAGAGTTGGGAGGCTGTGGAATTTACTACACAAAATTAGCTGCCGCGTTGCCTACATTACAACAGTGACTACACTACAAAAATACTTCATTGGTTGTAAAGTGCTTTGGAATGTCCTGAGGTTGTGAAAGGCGCTATATAAACGCAAGTATTTCTTTCATTCTTGGAATTCACTTCCAGGGTTAACGGTTGAGGCAGAAACTATGTCAACATTCAAGGTTAGATTGGAGAGGTGAAAGAAGGAAAATCCCTTGGTTGAAGGGATATGGGAACAGGGTGGGTAAATGTGATTAGAACTATTTGCTCATATGGAGGGTAAACGCAAACATGGACTGGTTGGGCCGAACGGCCTGTTTCCGTATTTTAACTTCTATGCATTTCTATGTATTAACTTCTGATTTAGTTTAGCTGGGGTGGACTTGGTAAAGACAGTTTTATTTTCAGTTACTGTCATAACATCAATACATAAGGGATTGTATTACTCTAAAGGTTACAGTTTAATCGTCTTGTCTACAGAAGTAGGTTGACACAATTTGCTCTCGGTACAGATACTTTTTCAGCATTACATATACATTGCATGTTATTAGTATTGAATCAGATTGTGTCTTGTGAATTAAACATAGGTGTTAAGCTTTTCCACCCTAGTGGTAAATCAATTAAACTAATAATTATAGAGCCAAGCAGATTAATTAAGTCCGGTACTGATTTGTATCATTTTTAAGCACTAAACATATACAATTAGTACACATTTAACCAGGGTTTAATACTTGATCTCAATAAGATCTTCCCTCTGTATTTTTGCCAAGGCATTTTGATGCCTGCAGGCATGTGGGCTTTTGAACTAAGAACTGCCTTTTTACTGTTAATAAATTCATAAATTAAAATATGGAGCGCACATTTACTGGAGCATTGCTCACACTTTGGTGGGGTTTTGAATGCCACTTTGCAATCAGAAATAACATCTGACTCATCACCAAAGGTCAAATGGCTCATATCCTGTAGTTAAGTAGTTTAATTTGCATGATTACTTCTAACGTTCCACTGGATCACACCACCAGTAGTAAATAAGTTGGGGAAAAAAACAATAAATTGTGTGGTAGAATTTGGGCAGTAACTGAAATAATAACCTGTATTTACCATTGAAATACCCTTAATGGCTGTATAAAGGACAATCCCTAGTGCCTGAAAATTACTGAGTGATGTTATCTAACGAACATATAACGTATCACATTCATCTCTGTGCTGTTTTAATGTCAGCACTAACCTATTTAAAATAAACAGGTTAACTCCTCCCTTAAAATAGCAGGGTGAGGAATTTGATACAATGGCCCTAAAAATCTGCATTTGGATACATCCCAGCGTAAATGCTGAGATGTGCAGGCTGGGAATTTTCACTAATGACTCCGATGTACTTTCTGGGGTCGGGGAGCTTCCCTCATTTTTCTGCTAATGGCGGGCACCTGCATACTAGGGGCACAATTAGGGCACCTTCACGTCTGGCCAACAATTGTCTGGCCAACGGGTGAGAATGGGTTCCCCCCTCCCCTCCGGTACAACTGGGTCCTGGCATAGTTTCTATCCATTCCAGCAAACTCCCACTGAAATACCCCAGAAGGATTTTCTAGGCCAAAC
The DNA here is from genome assembly GCF_035084215.1 of Heptranchias perlo. Lineage (NCBI taxonomy): Eukaryota > Metazoa > Chordata > Chondrichthyes > Hexanchiformes > Hexanchidae > Heptranchias > Heptranchias perlo. Next base: position 68,997,560 of record NC_090327.1, read on the forward strand.
ACTTTATGTATTCTTAAAATAACATCACACACAGTGATTTCCAGGCTTATATATTGAATTGAGGCTTGTTGAGACAATTTTTCCTTCCACAACATTTAATATTTGTTGCAGTTATTCCAGATATGTGTTTACAGTTATTAGTTAATGAAAAACACTGAGGGGAATTTTGATCTTGACAGATATTTTGGATAACGTTAATTGTTCCAGTTTACACCAAACTGATAATTTCCATCTTTGGCTTTCTGTGATTTTGTCATGTTGTTGATTGAAATTTAAACCATCTAATCAAAAATAGTTACCATTATTGACACTTTATGTATTTAAACCTACAAATGAGTCATTTGATCTTTACAACTAACAGAAATTATTTAATTAGTGGCAAAAAATGTGCAAAATGGCATCTGGAAAATAGCTCAAGGAGGGTGAAAATCAGCTTTTTTAGTGCAGTGATAGAATTCTGAAAATGGAATGGATAATTATTTGGAATACAAAGAAATTTTGGAAATCATTGTAATGAGCTCAAACACGGGCTTGCACTGTTCAAAAAGCTAAAGAGATATTCGAAAATATATAAAAATCTATCAGATTGTTGAAAATACAGTAAGAACTCCAAACAGTCAGCAAAATACAATTAAAACATAATAGAAACAAAATAATATTACCTCAGTAATACTACTATTTTAACATTACTTATGCCATTTTTATGTTTGGAAGTATACAATCAAAATTTGACAATGATATCAAGTGAGGATATCAATACATGTTGCTTTGTGTGAAGGGCATTTATTGTATTAATTAATATATAGCTGAAGTAAACATTTTTATCCATTTCTTTGACCAGGCTCTTGTTTTTCTTCCTGCAGTTCTACACTCCAGTATCATTTACAATATGGGACATTGCTGTAAGATGGTTTTTCTCAGTTTCAGATCAGAGCAGAATTTCTGGAAGATTCACCCATGTCCGGTGCCCTTCTATCTGTGGGGAATCTGTTTCCTGTCCTTGTGAATATGCTCATACAGTAGATTCCTAGCCTAGTGCCCTAGCAAATTTTCATAATTGATATGCTATCAATGTTAAATGTCCCTTAGTGTGCATTGTGCCTATTATAGATATATGAAATCATCTAAATAGCTCATTGGACTTATTATAAAAAAAACTGTGATGCATTTGATGATACACCATAGTATGTCTGAACAATGATTGTAATGGGGAATGCTTTGGAAATTGCAAAAAATTAACATTATACAAATTCACTAATACTGTTATTAAAATCTAATCCCAATTGGACTGTCTGCACAGGCCATTAGGCTTTTGTAATATCAGAAACTGGTTCTACACTTCAGAAGATAGGACCTGGTTCCTAATAATTAGAACATTGGTGCTTTTGTCTGCTCATTAAAACCATCTTATTTTGTTTTAAACCCGTATCAGAAAATGCAAATAGGCATTAACAACGTATAGACAACTAATATCAAAAAACTACAACTACTCTTATGAAATGGTAACACAAGTGGGCAGCACAAATTCAGATGACAGTATAATATCATGAACCAACAGTCTGCCATACTAGATGTCAATGGAGTATGTGCGCTGCTAACCTTTTCCCATGACACATCCATCCCATGTCTCCAACATTGAAATATCTGCTCCCCATCTGGTGACATTCCATCATTCTAAGTTTACCCAACAATTATGGAAAGATATAGGCCACTCTTTCAGATCCTTTGGGTGGGTGGTGGTGCTGTTAGCTGCATCATCTCTTTATAAACACTGACATTTTTTTCCACTCTCTCTCAGCTCAGCCCTGGGGAGTGGGGGCACTGCTTCAAGTTCTGGAGTAAGACAATGTAAAATGCTCTCCCAGCTTAACGACAATCGAGCCATCAAATCTTTTTAAACTCTCCAAACCAAATACCAACTCAGGCAGGGTGATGCCTTTTTTTATAAAACACATCCAATCCAATCGCTTAACTGAGCTAGTGTCCACTTCACTTTGTCAAACAGGAGATGGTGAGGAGCCCTCTGCCATATGCCCAGACTACATTTCACATTTCCACCTTGCACTGTCTATCCTTTAAACCTTGCCCATCAGTTCTCCCCCCAATAAAGACTGAAAACTACTGTGACAATTTTTGAGTCTTGAAAATGGCTCCAACATTTTTATCCCCTATATATGGTGACTTACCTTGACATCATTGGACCGAGTCTGGCACCAAGGAGCCCCAGTAAAATTGAAGTCAATGGGAATCAGGGGGAAAACTCTCCAGTGGCTGGAGTCATACCTAGCACAAAGGAAAATGGGAGTGGTTGTTGGAGGCCAATCATCTCAGCCCCAGGATATTGCTGCAGGAGTTCCTCAGGGCAGTGTCCTAGGCCCAACCATCTTCAGCTGCTTCATCAATGACCTTCCCTCCATCGTAAGGTCAGAAATGGGGATGTTCGCTGATGATTGCACAGTGTTCAGTTCCATTCGCAACCCCTCGGATAATGAAGCAGTCTGTGCCTGCATGCAGCAAGACCTGGACAACATCCAAGCTTGGGCTGATAAGTGGCAAGTAACATTTACGCCAGACAAGTGCCAGGCAATGACCATCCCAACAAGAGAGAGTCTAACTACCTCCCCTTGACATTCAATGACATTACCATCGCCAAATCCCCTACCATCAACATCCTGGGGGTCACCATTGACCAGAAACTTAACTGGACCAGCCACATAAATACTGTGGCTACAAGAGCAGGTCAGAGGCTGGGAATTCTGCGGCGAGTAACTCACCTCCTGACTCCCCAAAGCCTTTCCACCATCTACAAGGCACAAGTCAGGAGTGTGATGGAATACTCTCCATTTGCCTGGATGAGTGCAGCTCCAACTGAAGAAGCTCGACACCATCCAGGACAAAGCAGCCCGCTTGATTGGCACCCCATCCACCACCCTAAACATTCACTCCCTTCACCACTGGCGCACAGTGTTGCAGTGTGTACCATCCACAGGATACACTGCAGCAACTCGCCAAAGCTTTCTCCACAGCATTCCCAAACCTGCGACCTCTACCACCTAGAAGGACAAGGGCAGCAGGCACATGGGAACAACACCACCTGCACGTTCCCCTCCAAGTCACACACCATCCTGACTTGGAAATATATCGCCGTTCCTTCATTGTTGCTGGGTTAAAATCCTGGAACTCCCTACCTAACAGCACTGTGGGAGAACCTTCACCACACAGACCACTCCGCTGTGGTCTGTGTGGTGAGCTCTAGATTCAATGCACCTCCCATCATTGCACTTTCTGTACAAGCTCAAACTGTGCAGGGAGTGCATGTAAATTGTTAAAATTAGCTGATGTTTCCAAATCTGGTGAGATCAGCTTCTCACTCCAGTTGCAAGCCTGCTAACCTGCACTGTAATCCAAAGGTCATTTGTCACAACACCAAGGAATCAGCCCTTTCATCTCAAGATAAATGGGAATCCATTTGTGAAGCAGTGCACAAAGTCTCATCTTGCAATAAGCTAAAAGGGTAAATTAAGATTAAATTTTGGACATGCCCTCCCCCTCTCCCCACTTCTGCACAAACCCAGAGTCACAGCAGAATGCTGGACAGACTAAGACAAGGGAGAAACAATCCTATACATTTTCTGGGCATGTCCAAAAAAGCAGCAAAAAGTACTGCATGAATTGAAAAAGATTACCCGATACAAAATTGAATCAGACAGGACATACTGCCTGTTGAGACTCCCCATAGTAATTCCTCCAGACATAAGCACAAGCAAGCTACCAGACATCTTCCTAACTAAAATCTGGCAATGTTTCACATTGCAAAGGTTTTGGATAGAACCTCCCACCCATAGTGACTATGGATGGGAGGTTCTATCTGAAACCTTGTCAAAGGGATGCATTGCCAGAATCATTGTGGAAAATAGACCAATGTGAAAAGAAATTCTATGTGCCTTCAGCTGCCTAGGCCCTAAGTTCTGGAATTCCCTCCCTAAACCTGATCGCCTCTCTCTCCTCCTTTAAGAAACTCCTTAAACCTACCTCTTTGGCCAAGCCTTTGGTCACCTGACCTAAAAGAATCATAGAGTCATAGAAAGTTACGGCACCGAAGGAGGCCATTCAGCCCATCGTGTCTCTGCTGGCTGAAAAAGAGCTATCCAGCTTAATCCCACTTTCCAGCACTTGGTGCATAGTCCTGTGGGTTATGGCCCTTCAAGTGCACATCCAAGTACTTTTTAAATGACTTGAGGGTCATTGAGCCTCTACCACCCTTTCAGGCAGTGAGTTCCAGACCCCCACCACCCTCTGGGTGAAAAAAATCTTTCCTCAGCTCCCCTCTAATCCTTATACCAATTACTTTAAATCTATGCCCCCTGGTCACTGACCCTCTGTTAAGGGAAATAGGCCCTTCCTATCCATTCTATCTAGTCCCGTAATAATTTTATATACTTCAATTAAATCTCCCCTCAGCCTCCTTTGTTCCAAAGAAAACAACCCGAGCCTATCCAATCTTTTCTCATAGCTAAAATTCTCCAGTCCTAGCAACATTCTCGTAAATCTCCTCAGTACCCTCTCTAGTGCAATCACATCTTTCCTGTAATGTGGTGACCAGAATTGTACGCATTGCTCAAGAAGTGGCAGAACCAATGTTTTATACAGTTCTAGTATAATCTCCCTGCTCTTATATTTATGCCTCGGCTAATAAAGGAAAGTATCCCATATGCCTTTTTAACCACCTTGTCTACCTGTCCTGCTACCTTCAGGGATCTGTGGACTTGCATTCCAAGGTCCCTCACTTCCTCTACACCTCTCAATATCCTCCCATTTATTGTGTACTCCCTTGCCTTGTTTGCCCTCCCTAAATTCATTACTTCACACTTCTCTGGATTGAATTCCATTTGCCATTTTTCTGCCCACCTGACCAGTCCATTGATATCTTCCAGCAGTCTACAGCTTTCCTCCTCACTATCAACCACACAGCTAATTTTTGTATCATCTGCAAACTTCTTGATCAAGCCCAGCACATTCAAGTCCAGATCATTGATATATACCACAAAAAGCAAGGGACTTAGTACTGAGCCTTGTGGAACCCCACTGAAAACAGTTCTCCAGTCACAAAAACACTCGTCACCCATTACCCTTTGCTTCCTGCCACTGAGCCAATTTTAGATCCAACTAGTCACTTTCCCTTGGAACCCATGGGCTTTTACTTTTTTGACCAGTCTGCCATGTGGGACCTTGTCAAAAGCCTTGCTAAAATCCATGTAGACAACATCAAAAGCACTACCCTCATCGACCCTTCTTGTTACCTTCTCAAAAAATTCAATCAAGTTAGTCAGACACGACCTTTGCTTAACAAATCCATGCTGAATGTCCTTGATTAACCCCTGCCTTTCTAAATGACGATTTATGCTGTTCAGGAGACGAGAAGCATCCTGGAGTTCACACATGGTATAGGCTGTGCATTCAACAAGTCTGAGCTGCCCTACCATGCCTTGATTTATTATGTTACTAAATAAACTTAACAAAAATAAACTAAAGGCTTAAAAAAAACTCACTAGATACTCACCAATCAATCGGCTACTAACTAATCAGCTCTGTCCCTTCTGCTGATGTCATTTTAGGTTTTCTCCTCGTCCCTGGGCCTCACTTTTTACCTGGTCCAATACTCCGCCCCCAGTCTCTCGCAGGTCCGCGCTCACTCTGGACTCCGGGCTCCTGACTGAGGCCTCGTCCCTGGGTCCCACTTTTTACCTGGGCCAAATGCTCCGCCTCCAGTCTCTTGCAGGTCCGCACTTGCCCTGGACTCAGGGCTCCTGATTGAGGCCTCGTCCCTGGGCTTCACTTTTTACCTGGTCCAATACTCCGCCCCCAGTCTCTCGCAGGTCCGCGCTCGCCCTGGACTCTGGGCTCCTGATTGTGGCTCGTCCCTGGGCCTCACTTTTTACCTGGTCCAATGCTCTGCCCCCAGTCTCCCGCAGGTCTGCGCTCACTCTGAACTCTGGGTTCCCGATTTATGTGGCTCGGTGTCAAATTTTGTTTGATAACCCTCCTGTGACATGCCTTGGGATGTTTTACTACGTGAAAGCTGCTATATAAATGCATGTTATTGTTGTTGAGGTTAAACTAAGAGAAATCTCTAAAACTGGTTGCCATTTCCGACCTACTGCCAAAAGCTAGTAATTCAAGAGTGCCTGTTGCATCGCACAGGCACTAGCTGGAAGAATACGTATCAAGCCACATGACTGAAGACGTTCATAGAGAAGTAATAGTTAGTTCAAGACAGCACCGACCATTAATACCATAGTCATCGGCAGCAACACATCCAGTTGAAACTATCAACTAGAGCTTTTTCTTTTGTTCACAAGCCACTCTTAAATGTGGGTTGCCTGTCACAATGTATCATGTATGTTTGTATGCCATGGAAATAAGAACATAAGAACATAAGAAATAGGAGCAGGAGTAGGCCGTACAGCCCCTCAAGCCTGCTCTGCCATTTAATAAGATCATGGCTGATCTTCGGCCTCAACTCCACTTTCCTGCCCGATCCACATATCCCTTAATTCCTTTGAGTCCAAGAATCTATTGATCTCAATCTTGAATATGTTCAATGACTCAGCATCCACAGCCCTCTGGGGTAGAGAATTCCAAAGATTCACAACCCTCTGTATGAAGAAATTCCTCCTCATCCCAGTCTTAAATGGCCGATCCCTTATCCTGAGACTATGCCCCCTAGTTCTATAGTTCTAGACTCTCCAGCCAGGGGAAACAACCTCTCAGCATCTACCCTGTCAAAGCCCCTCAGAATCTTATATGTTTCAATGAGATGACCTCTTATTCTTCTAAACTCATGATGTGGAGATGCCGGTGATGGACTGGGGTGGACAAATGTAAGGAGTCTTACAACACCAGGTTATAGTCCAACAGCTTTATTTGAAATCACAAGTTTTCATAGGCTTCCTCCTTCGTCATCTGACGAAGGAGGAAGCCTATGAAAACTTGTGATTTCAAATAAAGCTGTTGGACTATAACCTGGTGTTGTAAGACTCCTTACATTCTTCTAAACTCCAGAGAGTATAGGCCATTCTACCCAATCTCTCCTCATATGACAACACTCTCATCCCAGGAATTAATCGAGTGAACCTTCGTTGCACCACTTCTAAGGCAAGTATATCCTTCCTTAGATAAGGAGGCCAAAACTGTGCACTCCAGATGAGGTCTCATCAAAGCCCTGTACGATTGTAGTAAGACATCCTTACTCTTGTACTCCAACGCCCTTGCAATAAAGGCCAACATTCCATTTGCCTTCCTAATTGCTTGCTGTAACTGCATGCTAACTTTCTGTGTTTCTTGTACGAGGACACCCAAATCTCTCTGGACACCAACATTTAATAGTTTCCCACCATTTAAAAAAAATTCTGTTTTTCTATTCTTCCTACCAAAGTGAATAACCACACATTTCCCCACATTATACTCCATCTGCCATCTTACCCACTCAACCTGTTTATATCCCTTTGCAGATTCTTTGTGTCCTCCTCACGGCTTACTTTCCCACCTAGCTTTGCATCATCAGCAAACTTGGATACATTACACTCGAGCCCTTCATCTAAGTCATTAATATAGATTGTAAATAGCTGAGGCCCAAGCACAGATCTTTGCGGCACCCCACTAGTTACAGCCTGCCAACCTGAGAATGACCCGTTGATCCCTACTCTCGGTTTTCTGTCTGTTAACCAATCCTCTATCCATGCTAATATGTTACCCCAATGCAGGATAAAATACTTTAACTGAAAAACATTTGCCAATAAAAGAATGCAATCGGGCTGAATTTACTCTGAGTTTCTCCCAATCCTCCATTTTAAATTCTAAATAAGTAATGTATTCCACATCATTTTAAATTCGGCAGTAGTACAGCAGAAACCCTGTTTAAGCATGTAAACTGGATTTTCTTCGCATTTCCGCTTAGGCACATCTCTGCTATTTTCCAAGTGGCATCAATTCGCATTAAATCACTATTAAATCCATTCTGTTGTTATTAGGTACAATATGATTAAAATCTGAAATATTTTGATGAATTTTCTTGCCTGTTTGGGTGAGGCTCACCCAAGGTTATTTTGGTGGGTCCATGGCATATTTAAGCAAATATTTATCACGATACTTCAAAATGAAACCATTGGTATGTTATAAATCTTTTTGGTCACATTGCACTTTAACTTAATGTTCAATATAAAAAGCCTAATTCATATAAATGAGTGGTTTGCATCAGCTCAGATTTAACTTTGCCATTGTAGCTATGATATACCGTATAATAATTAAGACCTTTTTGCTAAAACGTGCAAGGTTACATTTGAGGTATTTGAGGTGGCGGTGTGCGTTACTTACTGATAGTGCATATCTTTCATTCATTATTGCTTAGGAAAAAGAAGCCATAGACAAGAATTGGCTGCATAAAAAGCTACCCCAGGCCAAAGGAATTCTGTTAAGTGAGATTCATTTTATCACTTCTGAAGCAACAAAGCCCACTTAAAATGTTCTAGTATTCATAGTCACCAAGGTTAATTAATGTTTCAAAACTATGAGATTACATTTTTAAAATCTGGAAATGAAAGCGGCTATACCTTCGTTATAAAACGTGTTTAAGTATTATTAAGCACAGATTTATAAGGTCCACATGTGACTGACATATTTGAAATTGTAGTGGAAAAATATGCAAATCAGAGGCTAGCAACAATTCATCATCATGGTAAAGAATCTGACACTGCCTGTCACGAGGGAAGTTAATGCAGGCAGGTACTTTCCATTGCCTTCCAATAAAAGGATAAGAATTAATTTGCATACATCTATCAAGCAAATGATATTAGGCTCAATTAAAACCATTATTATTTTGAGCTATGTGAGGCAAAATGCCTTTCAGTTATACTTGCAACAAATAAAATAGTTTTTCCACACAAAAGACATATATCCCTGGCTCATAACTAGTGTTTTGCATTTGTAACATCCAATATAGTTTGAATTATTGAATATATTTATATTCACTTGAGAGCAAGATTTCCCCTAAGAATCCATCTTCTGTTACTTGGTGTGAAGGCGAATGGTACACTTTTTATAATCACAGATTTCATTTGATTTAATTTAAGATTCAACTTCATTTTTATCAAAGTAATTGTCTATTAGATTTTATAAAATAATAAAATGACAAAATATTTGACACTGGAATTGAAACTTTTTTTTAGTGTAATACCTGATGTATTACCGATGTATTCTAGAAGACATGTTAAGCTGCACATCCATTATTTGTGATATATCCATGGAGGAAAGGTTTTACACCTTTTTGTGCATTTACATAGCCCGATGCCTGTGTATGTACCCTCATCATTTAATAATGATGTAATATACTATCTTCCTTCCACAGTGTGTAGCTACTTCATTTCAATCACTTCAGCTTTTAAAGCAGCAACAATGGGCTGGGGTAGGAGCAGTGATGGGACTCAGGTAGTGGACTGGGCAGTACTCAGGTAGAATCCATGGCAGGACTTGGGTAGGGGTCTGGGTGGGACCCAAAAAGAAGCTGTGGCAGGGAAGAGGCTGGTTGACAAATGTATGCTGCCATTTCCAGTTAAGCAGTAACCGTGAAAATGTAATTTTAATATTAGTGGTAGGTTGGATGTCAATCTGTGATAATGTACGTTTCAGATTCTGTCAGTTATTTTTATTCTAACCATTGACACTGAACTTTATAATGGTGAGAATTGTAGTTAAATGAAGTATTTCTTAATCGTGTAATGAGTTTTCATATGATAGTACACTGAACATGCTCGTCCTTAGAGGCTGTCAGTGAGGAATGTTTGTAATGCACAAATTATACAGTTAAACTATGAGATATGAGTGAAAAAAAGATTTTATTTCAGACAGTGTAACAATTAATGGGCAGCAGCAATGCTGCAAGACTTAATGAGATACATGTAGAATTATAGATGGTTAGGAGCTGCAATTTGGGAAAGATACACGCGACACAACAAACCATGAGGAGGAAGCTCGGAAGGTTTGTTGATGGCAGATAAATCTTAAGATTAAATTGCAGCCTTTTGCCTGCTCTCTTCCATCTATTTTTATAATATAGTGCAATGACAATAAAATGAAAACAATACTAATGATTACAGCTAAAAGTAGAGCTAAAATTATATTGACTGAAGAGTGTGAGAGGCCATTATGGTGACATCACTGAGCTGTCACGTGCTTCACACTAGGGTATGATAAGTAAAACAACAAGGAAATTCAAATTGTAGTTTATATTACATAACAATATTGTGATAATATAAATCTGCAAAATAAATAATATATTATCCCAATGTGATTCAAGTTTTCTGGTATAATCAGCTCTTGTTATCCCAAAACATGTAAAGGTCAGTACTCTTTTTATTTATATCATCTGCCTTTTCTTGAAAACTTGCTTCAACTATTGTTTAAAAATGAATGCATTTCCAGGTTAGTTACTTATTACCAGTTCTATTTGAAAAATGAAGGTGAATGAAATAAGAAACTGTGCCCTTTCACCAGTGCATCAACATCCAGCGCTCATCAGGATAGAAATTGGAATGCGTCTCGCACGTTTTTGGGGCCGAAACAGGTGCCACAAAGTCAAATTCAAGAGTGCGACATAGCATAGCAGAAAGGCGACGGAAGTGCATACAACGCCATATTGGTCTGGGAATCCCCAGCAGCTGCCTGGAACAAATGCAGGCATCATTTAAATATTATAACCAGGTCCCTCTTATGGAATTGATGTCCGTGCGTGCCTGAAACATCACTTTCTTAACCCATCCAGTACATCATGGCGGAAATAGTTGGTAACCAGCTTTCAGAAGCGGTATATAAAGGGATCCTCACCTTAAGGTAAGTCACTGGTTAGTCATTTTCGGGTGTTAGGGTGCATTTGGGTCACAGAATCATACCTTTCAGCCAACGTCCCAGACTCTTCCATCACCATCCCTGGGTATGTCCTGTCCCACCGGCAGGACAGACCCACCAGAGGTGGCGGTACAGTGATATACAGCCAGGAGGGAGTGGCACTGGGAGTCCTCAACATTGATTCCAGACCCCATGAAATCTCATGGCACCAGGTCAAACATGGGCAAGGTAACCTACTGCTGATTACCACCTACCGCCCTCCCTCAGCTGATGAATCAGTCCTCCTCCATGTCGAGCACCACTTGGACGAAGCACTGAGGGTAGCAAGGGCACAGAATGTACTCTGGGTGGGGGACTTCAATGTCCATCACCAAGAGTGGCTCGGTAGCACCACTACTGACCGAGCTGG